>NW_009260770.1:3910471-3910682 GCF_000687185.1 Egretta garzetta
GACAATACTGAGAAAGCAGGTTTTTTTCTGTCTACTGCTACTGGTACTGAAAGTGCCAAATTCTACTCCCTCTGCTACTCTTAGCTCAGCAAGTGGCCACAGCCATTTTCAGACATTGGGAGTCACTGAATTTGGCTTTGTGGATTAGAGCAGTGCAAATCTGGAAGCACACAAATAAATAGCAAAGACTGAGGGGCAGAGACCTCAAAAA
>NW_009260770.1:3910696-3914177 GCF_000687185.1 Egretta garzetta
ACCGCTCGTATTCAGACGTCAGAAATAGGTATTACTGGGTATGTGAAAAAATTCCCCTGTGAACAAAGTGTTTCGATGGGAATTCAGTCCTTATTCTGAGAGATACTGACACATCATGGAAAAGAGATACGGATTTAGGTCCAAAATAATTATACCACAGTTTTAGAAAAATCAAAGTGGAAGCAATCTAATTGAAAACTCTTTTTATAAGGAGTACAAATATTTATAGGGAGTATATATATTTATAAGGAGTATGCCCCAAAATTTGAGTGGAAACTATTGCTGGTCTAAAATCTCTATTTTTTTGAAAATAGACTTTAAATAGGCCAGATCTGAACTGAGAGACAAACAGAAGAAAAAAATCTAAAAATAACCAGCCACTATTAGCCATTGCCAAACATGCCTTGGAACTGTAATATAATTCAGCCTGGCCTGGAACAGAACCCTTCCTGCAAATCATAGTCCCCAGGTGCCAAGGTAATAATGAGATACGTTAGAAATCGTACAAAAATTAAAAATCAGATGATACCATGGGCACACTGAGCAGATGCAGAATGACTGACACTTGGAGGACTCCATCTGAGGATACTCTCTACGCACAGCAAAGAACAACCCTCTGAAACCCGTACCTGAGGAACCAGGTATTCACCACCTTTTGTCCATTTTCAGGCAGATTCGGTTGAATCGATAAGGTAGGAAAAACTTGGGAGTTCAGCAGCTGCAGAGGCTTAGATGGGTCCTTGAAGAGGTCTGGAAGTCATTAAAGAGGTGGGACTGGGAGAAAAAGTTAAGGGCTCCTTTCCCTATGGCACTGTGATCCTGGGTGTTGTGGGGAACTTGAAGTAGCAAATGGGAATTTGCTCATAGACGTTTTCTCTGAAGGCAGATTTGCTCAGCATCAGGGAGGTAGGTTTGTTCTTCTCTCAACAGGGATATGTGTTTTAGCTACTACTTGTAACTAGAGTAATTGTAACTTGTAATTCTGCACCTTCCCAGGTATTCTGCACCTGGGATGGTGTGACTCTGGATGTACGTGTAGAGTGGGAGACAAGGCTGGAGTGCCCCCCTGCAGAAAGGGATCTGTGGGTTTTGGTTGACTGGAAGCTTAATGTGAGTCAACAGTGTGCCCTGGTAGCCAAGAGGGCCAGCCATATCCCGGGGTGCATTAGGCACAGTATAGCTAACTGGTGAAAAGAAGTGATCATCCCACTATACTCAGCATTGGTGCAGCCTCACCTTGAGTACTGTGCACACCTTTGGGCTCTGCAATATAGGAAGGTTATAAAAATATTAGAATGTTTCCAAAGGAGAGCAACAAAGACAGTGAAAGGACTAGAGGGCATGGGGAGCAGCTGAGGATACAAGGTTTGTTCAGCTTAGAAGAGACTGAAGGGTGACCTCATTGCTGTTTACAACTTCCTCATCACGGGGAGCGGAGAGGGAGGTGCTGATCTCTTCTCTCTGGTGTCTGGTGACAGGATGCACGGGAATGGCTCAAAGCTGCATCAGGGGAAGTTCAGATTGGGCATTAGGGAAAAGTTCTTCACTGAGAAGATGGTTGGTCACTGGAACAAGCGCCCCAAGGGAAGTGGTCATGGGGCTGAGCTTGTTGGTATTCGAGAAGCATTTGGACAATGCTCTTACAGATATGATTTAACTTCTAGGTTTCCCTGTGTGAAGTCAGGAGCTGGACTTGATGATCTCAGTGGATCTCTTCTCAGTACATTCCGTAATTCAATTCTATGACGCAGTGATTGTATTTCAGCATAGCTGTGGGAAGGAGCTGAGATCAGGGGCCCATGGTGGTAGACACAAAGTAAGGGAACAGCCTGTAGTCTTGAAATGCATGGCAGTCTCTGAGCAGAGCTAGAGGTGAAGATCTCAGTTCAGGCTTGTACAATGAGATGTCTACAGCGCAACTGTCTGTGTGTGAGTTTGGTTTTGAGGGTGCCATTATAACAAATGGTGAGCTAATGTAGGATTCAGTTGCCTAAAAATGGGCTCCTGGCACTGTCTGAGATCCCTCCTCGCCTCTGGGACATCTATGCAGGACCCACAGGAGACATTTACTCTTCTGCAACAGCAACTGGACACTAAGCAAGATAAGCCACTTCTAGTGCAGACACTAGACCCAGTGTCTATGAATTCTCCCCATGTCTCTTGGGGAACCTTCCCTTTCAGCAGGTGAGGCTAGAGGATTATTGAACTGATGTCAGTGTCTGCATTCCCAACTACATTGACTAGGGATGTGATTCAGTTGCCTAGACAAGGATATCTGCATTGCCATTTGGTCACCCTCACATATTTATCTAGTGCCGGTTGAGGTGCCCAGGGGTGCCTTGCCCAGACAAGCATATTTATCTGCCATTTCAGAAGAGGTCCTGTGCCATATCTTCCAGCCTTGTGCACACTTTGGATTTCCTAGGGCATCTCAAATGGTAATAGACACCCATGTGGGTAAATGGAGTCCCTAGCCCAAGAACGTCCTACCTGGCCTCTAGCAGGATCTTTGCCCTGCAGTAGGACACAAATTGCCTGTGAGCTCTGCGTAATAGCTGCCCTTGGGAGTCTCAAATAGCACAAGACACCTATGATTTGGGAAGCCGAACTGACCCTTTGACCTCCTTTATGATAATGGTGCCATAGACAGCTGCCTCATCATAGGCACCTACACCGTACACACCTGAATTTAGGTGTCTGAACCATGTCTTATAAATGGATTCTAATCCCAGCACTAATGCTGCCTTCTTTAGTTAAAGCATTTCACTGCTCCACCTCAGTTTTGGTATCTGTACAGCACCAATGTTACAGAAACCATGCAGAGCTCCAGTTTCTCTCGTTAGTTCAACAGTCTGCATGGGATCCGTATGAAGGCGCACAGGGAGTAAAAGAGAGAGTTTGGAAAAGAGTATAACAGCCAGTCTGTCAGCGCAGGACTGGAAAGCTATCTGCAATCAAAGAAATTCAGGAAATATTTATGTAGGTTAAAAAAGGAGGCTTTTCCTGGTATTGTCCCACACAGTTCATTGAACAAATGAATAGGAAGAGCTGTACAAAACTAACTCGCAGTGCAATAATGTGTTGAGATATGAGCTGTTGCATACATTTCTTCTAACTTTAGAAAGCATTTTGAAGGTGCTTGTTATAATTCAGCTGTGACAGAAGGATTTACCCAAACCTGGCATGCTGTGATTCCTTCCCTAGAGATCTGTTGGACAGTCACATATTGAATCTTCCAGCTGCTCTCATTACTGTAGTTGTGATGCCACATTTCAGTTTAAAGCTGTAGCTGGTGCTTCCTGGAACTCTTATTTCTGCTACTGGAGGGACTCATCTCTCTTGTGGATTGGAAGGGCACTTGTTGAGGCACCAAGAATTTATCTGCCACAGCTTGAGGAGAGAGTCCCATAAACACTCTCTGGACTATAGAGAGCTATGGCTTTCATAGAGACTCCAACTAGCAGAAACACAACCTGGTAGG
>NW_009260770.1:3914240-3915620 GCF_000687185.1 Egretta garzetta
TGCCATCACTTCCACACCACATGATCAGGTGTAGCTGCACGTAGGACCGCCCAAACATACAGTCCCCCTCCCGGCTCTGAAGGGTAACTCCACTACTGGTCATCACCCTCCCAGGAGAGGACCCAGCCATGGTTTTCACTCACCTGAAAGCTATCGCCAGAAGGAATGTGGCAACCCAGATGGAGCTCCCACACAAACATGCAACTGTCCAGGTCTCCGGCTGCAGGGAGTGCCAGAGTCTGTCACTCGTACCAGAGGGCAGTAAGGCCAACAGCGTTTTCGGTGTGACCAGGTGAATGATCTGCTCAGCCTGATGGCAGAGCTGAAAGAGGCAGTGGAAAGGTTAAGGAGGATCAGGGAGTGTGAGAGGGAGACAGACTGGTGGAGGCATACCCTACCATCCCTGAGCCCAAGGCAGCAGATGGAGGCTCCACAAGAAACAGAGGATCCCCTACCCTCTTGTGACCAAGCAGAAGGAGGGGACCCAAGAGATGGGGAGGAGATGGAAACAGGTCCTTGCTCAGGGCAGCAGGCGAATCCCCTCCCAACCTCCCTCACCTTCCCAGTTGCCCTTACACATCAGATACGGGGCTCTGGAACTTGAGAGCCAGGCAAATGTGGATGTAAGTGAAGGTCCACCCAGGGGGTTGCCCAGGGTGAGTTGGTCACCCCCTCACATTAGGACTGCTTCTGTTAAGAAAAAAAGGAGGGTAATTGTGGTAGGCAATTCCCTTTGGAGGGGAACAGAGGGCCCAATATGCTGACCAGACCCAGCCCACAGGGAAGTTGCTGCCTCCCTGGGGCCTGGGTTAGGGACATCACTAGAAAACTCCCTGGTCTGGTACAGCCCTCTGATTATCACCCACTGTTGGTTATGCAGGTTGGCAGTGATGAGGTTGTGGAGAGAAGTCCAAAAGCGATCAAAAGGGACTCCAGGGCACTGGGGCGATTGGTTGGAGGATAAGGAGCACAGGTAGTGTTTTCCTCAATCCCATCAGTGGCAGGGAAGAATACTGAAAGGACCAGGAAACCTCACCTGATTAACACGTGGCTCAGAGGCTGGTGCCATCAGTGGAATTTTGGGTTTTTTGATCATGGGGAAGTTTACACAGCACCGGGCCTGCTAGTGACAGACGGCATCAGTGGATTGGGTTTTTTGATCATGGGGAAGTTTACACAGCACCGGGCCTGCTAGTGACAGACGGAGTTCAGCTATCTCAAAGGGGGAAGAGGATCCTCGCTCATGAGTTGGCAGGGCTCGTTGAGGGGGCTTTAAACTAGGTTCGAAGAGGGAAGGGGCTATAACCAGGCTCACAAGAGAGGAGCCTAGGGGTGGCATGCTGATGTTGGGGGTGAAATCAATAGCCCAGCTCAAGTGCA
>NW_009260770.1:3915641-3924331 GCF_000687185.1 Egretta garzetta
GGAGGAGCTGGAAGCCATTGTGCAGCAGGATAGCTACGACTTAGTCACCATCACAGAAACATGTTGGGATGACTCCCATGACTGGAGTGCTGCAATGGATGGCTGTAAGCTCTTCAGAAGGGATAGGCAAGGAAGGAGAGGCGGTGGGGTGGCTCTGCATGTTAGGGAGTGTTCTGATTGTATAGAGCTCAATGATTGTGATGATAAGGTCTAGTGCTTATGGGTAAGGATGAGGGGGAAGGCCAACGAGGCAGATATCCTGCTGGGAGTCTGTTATACACCACCCAGCCAGGATGAAGAGGTAGATGAAGCATTCTACAAGTGTCTGGGAGAAGTCTCACGATTGCTACCCCTTATTCTCGTGGGGGACTTCAACTTACCGGATGTCTGCTGGAAATACAACACAGCAGAGAATAAACATCTAGAAGGCTCCTGGAGTGTGTGAAAAATAACTTCCTCAGACAGCTGGTAAGTGAGCCTACCAGTGGAGGTGCCTTGCTTGACCTGCTGTTTACAAACAGAGAAGGACTGGTGGGAGAGGTGGTGGTTGGAGGCCAGAATTTGTCCCAGCTGAAAATTCTGGAATTCCAGAAAAGGCAGGCTGATTTTGTCCCCGTGCTGTTCAGTGTTGAACGCTGGCAGATCTCTGTTACAACAGTTTAAAGTAATATAAATTTATTGAACTTCTGTTCTGAAAGTGATTAGAAAATGACAGTAAAAAATGATGTAAAAGAACATGTTCTATAAAGTTTCTGTCACCCTGCTATGGACATCCCAGTAGGTTTGGAGTAACATAGAAGACTTCTGGCTCAGTGAGCCTCAGAGTTTTTGCACATGTGTTCATTAATTATTTCTACTTATTACAACCCTTATATTGGTTTAGGACTCTAACTGCTACTGGCCCCCTTTTTATTATAAAAGCACATAGAAGGAAGACTCTTCTCTGAACAATTTACATTTTACATAGGTGAAGAAGACAAGCGTTGAACATTTTCTGTGTATTTTCTCTAAACAGATGATCCGTTGCAAATTTAGAATGACTCAGTAGATGGGGCTGGAATTATTTCCAGTTAAACTAAAAGCCCAGTCAGACTCCACATACTCAGCCAGCAATATGTTTGTGGGAAAATCTATTTTTAAAAGCATTTCACAGGAGATATTTGGAACTACTTGCTGTGTTGTGCAGATGACTGTTACAGAATACTGCTGGACTTGTTCTGAACACAGATTTTGGAAGATTTTTATCAGCGCTTGGGCTCTGAGTGATTTCTGAATAACAAATGAGCTTATTTACATAGTAGGAAGAAATGATAACCTGCAGCTGTCTCGTTAATACTTACATAACAGCTCCTTGGGCTGCTGTGCTGATTGAGCACCCAAAGTCAAATGATTTATGTGAAAGTGCAATCCTGAAAGTTTCATGTTCAATTAATTTTCTCAGAACTTACTTAAAAAAAAACCCCAAACCCTTGTGACATAATTAACATCGTAAAAGATATTTTCTAAGCAAACAGAGCTATCAAGGCCAGGTTGTATGGGGCTCTGAGCAACCTGATCTAGTTAGCGGTGTCCCTGCTCACTGCAGGGGGGTTGGACTAGATGACCTCTAGGGGTCCCTTCCAACCCAAAACATTCTATGATCCTATGATTCTAACTATCTGGGAGCTGATTTATCTAGGGCACTTGAAAGGGTTTGGAATTGCAGCTTAGTATCAAAAATAGCGAATGTGCTGAACAAATTTAGCAGTTTCCTCTTTCCGAACACAGGAAAAAAAAAAAAAAAAGACTTGTAAATTCCACAGCATGTGTAACCTGCTGCATCTGTGCTGGGATCATTTAACTATTTCTCAAAACTTGCAAAATCCTTGTGATTTCCCCCTCCCTACCTCCTGTGTTTCTCAGCTGTTTCCGCGAGGCAGCCCTTACAGAAGAAGAGCCATATTCTTCACACCGTAACCTTCACACCTACAGTTATTCTCATCCTTCCTCAGCTTTCTACACAGATTTTTTGTTGGCTTGGGTTTTTGAGCAGAACTGCTCATTGTCATGCAAATATAAAAATACCTAGGTTAATATGGTGGGTCAGATTCCAAGCTGAGTAAGAAAGCCGTATACATTTCCTGACATGACCTGCTGGTAAATGGGTGCCCTCAGTAAATTCCCAGAGTCTTTGGACAGCTGGCTGGAGCATGGCAGCAGTCCACCATGGACACCAGTGGGGACAGGAATAAAGAGAGCAGTGACAAGGTCCGGGCACTGTTGCCTCCCCAGGGAAGAGTTTTAGGCTCCCTCTGCACGAACACTGCCACTTCTGCCTGATGGCACAGAGCTGGGAGGCACAGGGGTTAGGCTGCGTCTCCTGGGCTGAGGAGACCGAAAAAGTGAGGCGAAAGAAGGACATGACTCCTGTCTACATGAAGGTTTTGTTGTGCGGCTTGTGGCATCGGGAAGCCTGAGGTGTGAGAAGACAGAGTTACATTTTCTCTGTGCCATTTTTCTACGTAACTTCAAGAAACTCAGCACATGTTTTTAACTGGGCTGTTAAAAAGAATCATGCAGCAAAGAAACTGGAGGCAACTGGAGTTTTCCCTCTTTGTGTATTTTCATTTATGCCAAAGTAGAACAAACTGGGGAGATCAGCTTTGACAACAATTCAGGACCTGTATTTCAGGCTCCAAGAATTTCAGCACAAATTATTTGAGTCAATATTTCAAGCCTTTCCCTCTCAAATGCCCTCCTGATTTGTGAGATAGATAGACAGACAGAAGGGGCTGGGATTTACTTATTATTGCTAAATGAACTCTAAAAATTTGAATTATTTTTAAGAGGATATTTATGAAGTTATTGTCAATAGAACTTATTTGCCCTACTGTTACAGTGAAGCCTGTTTGTTGCTTCATGAAACTTTGCAAAGAAATGTAATTTTCTATGTAGTTATATACTCTTTACTTTATGGTAGGAATTAGCTTCCATCTTTTTCTTCCAAGTTTCAGGAAGGCTTAACAACGTTAATATTGTGAGAGTTGCCAGATGGTGTTTTTGTGGGTATGATTTACAAGTCCCATATAAATGACAGTGTACTCAGACCTCGAGGAAATAATTCTTTTCATTGGGCTGTAGCTGCTTTTAACAGCCATGTTAAGTTTCAAAAGCCAGCCACTGAAGGCCACTGAAATCCGTTCTTTAACTTGTTCAGCCCAAATTTTGGAAATGACCCTCTAAGAATATTATGTAAGGACAATGGTGACTAGAGCCAGACTGAAGCAAGTGAACCAATGCCTTCCCAGAGGTGGGCCTGTCCTCCCCTAATCAAATCCCTCTTAGGGCTCGTTCTGTGATGGCACCCCATAACCCTGCAAAGAAGCGTGCTCTCAGAGTGTGTTACAATGTCAGTTATAATGGGACTAATTATGAGACACTTGCAGTTAAATTTTGTATTTGGCTTTAAGTGGCTGTTTGCCAAAACCAGCAAGAGCCATGGAATGCATATATAAGAGCCAGAAATCCTCCAAATAGGCATGCTCATATGTACATTGAGATAAACTCAGATTAGTTATTAAAACGTGGTTTTGTCAGTCATGGTTCTAAACCACATCTTTCAATTATTACTGAAGTAAAAATCATAACAAAACAATGGTGTGCCATAAATAGGACTTTTGCATAAACTTTGGCATGCAGGATTACATGATTTAGCCTCTAATTTCCAACATCTGCTTTAGATTGATTAGCAGAGATACTCAATACTAATTATCTTGAGGTTTAGCAGCTATGTAAAACATAGCTGTGAATCTTGATAATTTCATGGCTCTTAGCCTTCAATTTCTGTGCTGTTAGTAACCACAAGGCATTTAGTTGACACTTGGTGTTTTATTAAGTTTAAAGCCCATGCAGATTTGAGGCAATCTTCTGATTTTCCTTCTGATTTCTTTCAATCGGATTATCGTACACTTTGCGTTACTTTGCCCAATGGTGGGTGAAATTTTTTGTGTTGGTGACCCGAATGAAAACAAGCCGCAGAGAATTCAGTATGAAGTTGACCTTGGGAAAAATAGTTGCCCACAGGAAAAAGAGCAGGAGCTTTTAAGTAAGTGCCTTACTAATAATTTTTACACCTCTTCCAAAACTCAACACCCTTTACTTATAGTGAGCAGGACTCAGCATCACTGTCTGCTTCTCTCTGCTTTAAAATTCTGAGTCAGATCCACCACGCCACTTTGCAACACTGGGCTGTCAGACACCCTGCAGCCCATCAGCCCCGCTGGCAAAAATGACAAAGGCCACATACAAGGGCACAATGACCTTAGTGTCAATGATAGCACTCACCAAAGACTAGAAGCATGGTAAAACAATAAGTTTTATGGCTTTTTGCCAGCTGGCAAATGTAAGCTTTTGTAGGACTTAATCCATATGGATGAATGTGGAACTAAACAAAGCAAAATGACACTCTTCCTGGGTCTCAGCTCGAGGAAGGACAATATGTGATCTGTGCCATCAGTGCAAAAAGTTGTAGTAGGAGGTAAAAGCAATAAAGTTCATGGGGATGTCTGAACTCTCTCCTTTAGCAAGTACTCATCAAATTAGAGAGAAGTGTTGCTCTGTGTGGGTCACCTCCTGGTGAAGTATGAGCTTGTGAGGAGCAGATCCTCCCTTTCGCACTCAAGTTCAGCAACATGTCTTGTTTCTCCTGATTATCTTCATTTAGAAACTGCAGATCCAAACTTGTAAATCCTGTTTCTCAGAGGTAGCCCTGAATATATAAGGGTTCTCACAACAGAAGTATACTCATGAACAAGGAACCATGTCCCTGTCCCCAGTATGGCTGGTGATGAAAGGAGCTATTTAGGACTTTCCCTGCTGTTGGAAGTGCTGTGGAACAGAGATGCAAATTCTGCTTTCCATCTGTCCTCAGGAACTGCGCTTAGGAAACCTCTTTAGCACCACTACCTTTAAAATCAGCAGAGATGGGTATGACAGAGGTTGACTCCAGGTCAACAGTCCCAAGAGCTGAGGGGCCTCAAAGCTCTCTGAGTGGAGAATGATGCAACCCACACTCCATGAAGGGGAAAGTGGGTGCATGGAGTGGATCCTTATCTGGGTGAGGTAATCTGTGGTGCTCAAATACGAGCATCATTACAGATGGAGAAACTGCAGCTAGAGACATAAATAACCAGAAATAAAAAAATTAATATTTATACCATGTCATAGCTCCGATGTTCAGTAGAGCATTACAGCTCCTTGCAGAAAACCATGTATCTTCAGCATGGTTAGGAAATTAAAAGAAAAAATATTTTAACTCAAATGAGAGCCCTCAAATATATTTAAAACATCTTAAATACCGATGAAGACCTTGTTTTCCTCTAAAACATAGCAAAAAGAGAAAGAAAGTATAATTAGATCTCATGGAGCTGTGATTGTTTCTAATTCATTGGACAGACTAGCTGTCAGCAAGATAAACGAATCATCCATAGATAACTCATATCATCATATTTATACGAGTGGGATTGAAAAAAGAAAAGCAGTCAATAAAATTAAAATTGAAAATATTGTTGCAGGACAGTTTTCCAAATGCATGTGACAAGTGAAAATAAGATGTGATAAAAATGTGAAATGTGAAGTCTTTTAGTTCTTTCTGCTATTGTTTATATGCATTATTGTTTTAGTGTTTATATGCCAAGCATCAGCTCGGCATGTTGGCTCATGAATTTTATCTGTTTCTTATTTAGACATGAGATGAATGACATGGGTATAAAATGGGTAGATTTTCCAAAGAACTTTTACTAGTTCTAGCAGCAATGGAGAAAGAAGTTTGCGAAGTTGAAGCAAGACACATAGCCTGGAATAGATTTTGGCATTTATACCAGACATTTTGGGGAAAAAAAAAATCCCATCTCCTCAACAGAGTGTACATAATGTTTAACAAGTGGGAAGGTGAATAAGAGATGATCAAAATATCTCATAAGACAAACTTAAGGATGTTGGGGATAGAAGTCATGAGCCAACCTGATCAGAAGGCAATAAAGTTCCCATGCTTGAGCAGCAGAAAATATCCCAACTTCCTTTCCCTCAAGTGACGTGAAGCAAAGGTAGGCAAGACTTGTGCAGCACCACACCGGATGTATTGCGTGTCTCAGATGTCTTTGGCCAGGTTTTCTCTTTCTATTCTTAGCAATTTTGTTTTCTAACACCAAAGTTGAAGGCGAGTCTGAGGGGCTTGAGATGTTACACCCATAAACTAAACATTAATCAGAAATCAAAAGTTAGGGAAGAACGTCTCCTGTACTGTACGCTGCTGAATAGGTATTTGTGTGGAAGACTCAGGAAAACACACCTTAAGTGTGGGAAGGGTGTGGTGCTCCACAGACATGGAAAATGCTGAAGAAGCTTCACATATCCATCACTCCACCTAAGTACCTCCATAGCCACCTAATCATGGTGCTGAGCCCAGAGGAAACAGCAGAGAGGGTGTTAGGTTAAATTACAGTCCATCGCACGTGAGCTCTGGAGGAGAGGGTGTAGGAAGTTTGAACACAGAGCCCATCAGTCAATGAAAGAACTTTAAAAAGACCCTGAGACCAACATCCCTCTGCGCGATGAGTCAGACAATAACAGAATTTCTAGGGGGTGCTTCTGGCGAGTTGCCTTACAAATCATCAACATAATGCTGAATTATCTTGCTTCAAAACCACGTATCTTACATATAAAGAGTGCTGCCTGTTCTAAACATCAGAGACCTGAGTCTGATCACATTCACAGCTCGATGAATCAAGAACACTCCCAGCAATATCCACAGAGTTTCTTTAATGAAGAATGAGTGAGTGACAGACTGCATCCCCTGCTCATCCCCGGAGAGGAGCATGTGACCCGTAGTTGAGTCTTATTCTTTAACGGTAAAAGGCTTTTTGAAATCCATTTAAATCTATTAGTGCTCCCAGAAAATTGTGCACTCATTCATTTTCTCAAAATAAATATCCTGGACTTAATGGAGCATAGTGTCCTTTCACAACCAGTTCCCAAGAACTCCAATTATGCATTATTAAGCTATTAAACTGAACTGAACGAAAGGAACTGGCGCTTACTGGCAAGATCACTGTTCTAAAATGCTCAGTAATAAGCTATGGAAAAATTAGCCAGCACTTATAAAACTGCCATCTCCCTACCAGCTGCTATCATTTTGTTTTCTCTAACAGTTAGAATGTATTTATGAGCACATCTTATGCATGTGCTCACACATACACAGAGGAAGGCGCACACAGAGGTCTACCCGAGCTGTCACAGGCAGAGCTGGCAGGGGATTTCAGCAAGCCAGCTTGCTCTTGAGCATGTAGGTTGGTTCCTGCAGCATTTCCCTCATAAAGACAGTGTCCCCTCTGGAAGTCTCTAAAATACCCTCAAAAATCAGATAGCATACCGGGCTCTACAGACTTTAGGATGTAAAGCAAAAACCTCCCTGAGCCCCCAGATAGCTGATGGCATATTTTGTTAACAAGTGAATCCACACAGGGGAGATTCTTTCTGTTTAATGTTTCATTTGGTATGCAGGAAAGGTGGCAAGGGGACAAGCCAGACACTGTAAACTTGTTACACTCTTATAAGGTGATACCGTCTATAAACTTGGGATTCCGAATAAAAAGCTGATGGCAACATTATAAAAGGCTTCAGGGATGTGCTAACATCACAGATGGTCATCTAACACTTCATCTGCTTCAAAAATCAAAGAATAACTCATTATTGTTGACTTCAACGCTAACCTATTCAGTCACTTGCTCTGTGCCTCTTAGTTCAAAATCCACAGCCAGCCTTCGTGGTCTTTGTTTTGCACTGTAGATTTATGGTAAAGCAGTGCCTTCATTGTTCTCTCTGCAATGCTGGCATCCATTATTATATATTGCATTTATTTTATTACTCTTTCTATTTTTATTTTCTGACATCGATTTTGTAGGTGACAAACATTCCCTTGAGTTATGACTGAGTCGCCTACTCACTCTTTGTTAATTAATTATGCAGAGCTGATGGTGGAGCTAAGCCAGAGCTACTACCCCTCTCTGATTTTAGCAGCACAATGCAGTTCATCTCCATGGAGTTTTATTGTCAATGAGCCTGAGGAGAAAATACAGTCTCCTGAAAGGGTGTAATAAAATACAAGTTTATATCACACCATGCAAAGTTGTAAGGAGTTCACAATGACTGTGCTGATTGCACCAATAAGTAGTTATAGATTTATGACTGCAAATAAATTTTTTTCCACCCATGGATGGGCTCAGCACCCATTTCATGCAACGTTGCTATGGGCCATTGCCGCCTACTACAATGTACCAAGGCGTAATCCCTTCACCTGCTGGGTGGAAGGAAAAGCACTGAACCCTTTCATGCACCTTCATGCAAGGAACTGTCTAGAGCAACAATTTCCAAAACATCCCCCCTCAGATTTGATACCTGAACCCCCCTTTATGTGCTTTAAATATAAGCAATCTGATCGCACATCTGCTGGGCCCTTACGGTCCTTTTGCCACTGTTGAAATGAAACTGCCTTCACCCACATTTGTTCATGTATATGGTCAGCATGCCTGGGTGCATGACTGAGGCTTTAGGGATTTGTCTGGCTGGTGCCATTCTGGGATAGGGTAGGGATGCTGGCTGGGGGGGGGAAAAGGGAAGGGTAGAAGGGAAAAGACCCCACCTGGCGTGTTCAC
>NW_009260770.1:3924742-3926082 GCF_000687185.1 Egretta garzetta
AATTCCCCAAATTCTCTCAGAGTTCTTTAATTGTGTTTGACAAAATGTTTTGTGTTACAGATGTTTAAAAATAACAGAGAAAGAACGCTGTATGTAATGAATTCTCCTGAAAAGCATGGGAATTAGAAGCTCAGAACCAGTTTATTTATGCTTTTTCACCTTCTGTATATTTTTGTTTATCCTTTCCCAAGCTGCCTTTGGCTCTCCCTTGGAGGAACGTAGGAGAAACATATCCAAGGGTTAGTGGCAGTAGAGAAGTGTTTTTTGAAATAACCTGTAAAATAGAATGGATATCACAATTACACTTCATTGCCGCTTGTCAGCCACGTGGCTTTTGATCAGGGAGGGAAGAAACTAAATAAAAATACTCCAGATATTAAAATAAACCTTCACCTTTTCTGTAGGGTATCCATTTACTCCATCCTTTTTAATGCTTCCCTTTTATAGATATTTCTGTGCTCTTGAGTTTCTTATTTTGTTCAGTTCATTTTTGTCCCTACAATGTTTCTCCACTTTACTGGACTTATTAACAATTTTCATTTCACTTGTCTCTGAGGGCTTTTTAGGACCAGAGGTCTACATGAATGGATTAACAAGGTATCTGTCACTTCTCTGTGCCGCTTTTTTTTTCCCCAAGTACTTTTCAGAGCACTGTGGAGAAATGCTAAGATGTGTAGATTGGAGGACAATTAGTTTCCTGCATAGCTTTTGCCTCTTCTCTGCTATGCCACTTCTTCAATTCTTGCTGTCTTCATTGTAACTGGCACTAAGGAGCTCAGTTCATGGCTACCTTGAATCTTGTGCAGATGCTTACGCTCTGGCAAAAACCATTTCTCTCACAACGAATGAAAACTGCTATGTTAGGTGCAAGCAGTGGAAAGAAATGCCCTCCAGTGAAAATGTCTTTCCTTATACCTGGTTTCTGGTATTGTGACAGCAATATCCAGAGCTTGCTGGATACTGCAGATGATACTGGACACTGCAGAAGTGCCACAGAGCCCTCCTGAAGGAGCATCCATATGCTTTCCAGAGATCACTGGGGATACGGTGTACAGTAGCCTGTGACCTCCACAGGGTGCCTGCACACCTGCCCATCTCTTGGGCTGTCAGGGCTCAGGAGGCCTGGATGATTTGGAGCTGAGTGATGAAAGACTGGAAGAATTTCCACAAAGTTATTCCTTTCTCAGAGCAAAGACTCTGTCCCCATCCCCACCACTTCCCCCAGCTGCGCCTTCAGTCAAGCGCTTTAGTCACACTCCTTTCTTTGGCCTGGTCTTTGGGAAATGGGAAAAGTGTGCCATCTGCGAGTAGCCAAAAAAAACCCAACCCCAAGATATTTT
>NW_009260770.1:3926783-3963044 GCF_000687185.1 Egretta garzetta
GCTCAGGCCTGACCAGCTCTCGAGGGGTCGCCTGAGGAGGCCAAATTACAAACTCCACATAAATTCACGCGTTGGGGTGATTTTTTGGCATGTGTAGCCATGACAGCAAGCACGGCCGTGGTACCAAGCAGGGGAAGGAAATGGCAGCCTGACTTCAAAACCCCAGGCCGAGTGCTGTGGCTGCTAGCAGCTTTCCTCTGGGAGGGAGGCGAAGGCCAGGCAACACAAATGTCCTCGCGTTCAGGTGACGGTCAGGGTACTGGCCAAGGGAGGCGTAGGAATGTGATTGTCCTCTGCTGGGTTTGGGTCTGTGCCTCTCAGCTGCTCCCCTTGAAGATGGCTCACGCAGGGGCTGAGGCCACCAGCTCCGAGGGTTGGTCGTGGACTGGGGAGTTACGCTTGCAAAAACAAAAGGGATAATGTTTTTGTTTTCTTGTGGGAGGCAAATTTTCACAGGGGCCTGAGCTTGGAGAAGCTGTTGGAGTTTTGTGCCATGAATATCAGTGGGTTACCCACCTGTCCTCTTGGGACTCACCTGAGGGGTGAGAGAAACTGCGAGGTGAAAAAGTGGCATAAAGCTAATTTGGCTGAAACGCAGATCAAGAAGCAGTCCGGTGTTATGTGCATATAGTACACATATATATATGTAATGTAAGGACATTATTGAGATTTAAGTGCAGGGAAAAAAAGACTTTTTTTTTTTTTTTATGAGCCTTTGCCTTTGTACACTTCTGTGCCTTCAAACACAGGCAACGTAAGGCCTAAAAAAATCTTTCGCTGGAAGCACAAAACAAGGAGCACTCAGAATAAACCTCTGCACTTCCCTGCTGAGTTTGCTTTTGTCCGCTGGGTTAGGCAAAAACTTGGTGAAGTTTGCTGTTGGGTCTCTGCTTCTCCAGAATCTCACTGTTACCTCTCCAGGGAGAGGGAAGAAGTGAAAAGGAGAGCAGCTGTATAATGCTTCGCATGGCAGGGACGGAGTATGGGTGAGGGGGGTACGGTAGGAAGGGGACCATGTCTTCATCAGAAGGGGTTTGTGGTGCCCCGGTGACTGTTAGGAAGCTGTGAGCTGAGGAGGAATGACATCAGGTTTCCTGCTGCTGAGTCACTGCCCAGCCATGTCTGGCACTGGGAGCTGGGCGCTCGGGCAGGACGCCTGTGAATAAACTCACTGATGACTCCACGGATGTGCACTCCTCTGCTCATGCTTGAAGCTGTTGTCCTACAGACCCTACGCCAGCAAAATCAGAGAATGGGAATTTGGATGTAGTGTGGAGATAAAAGAAATACGATATTTTTGGTGGGAAAAGGCCAGCATTAGCTGAAATCGGCCATAAGCAATTTATTGCCATTTCCAGAAAGAGCCTGGCTGACAGTAATGTTCATCTCTTCCCTGCCCTCCCCTGAGTACAAAAATATCTCATTCAGCTGTGCAGATCTCCAAACTGGAGCCAAACCTGGAGGAGCTGTAGTAGTTGCAGATATGTTCTCATTTGGCAAGGGTGGAGCGATGTCCAGAGCTGGATTATGTCAATCAGACTGACAAAGCAGAACAAAGCATCACCACAACAAAAACCTCTGCCCTGTCTTAGGTAAAGCATTGTTAGTTTGCGACTGCTGGGCTCCTGGTGGGGAGAAAACACTAAGAGAAACTTAATAGTCCTTTAAGAGAGCCCTGAAGAGGTTTTTTCAGCCCTGCAAATTATTTTCATTAACAGGCTACTTCTACATGTTGGAACTTGCCTAACAGTAATTTGTTTATTAGTTATTATTGTTATACTTTGCTGGAAAAGGAATATGTAGAGACCCATACCTTTAAAGGTCTGGCAAAAGGCAGCTGGATCTAGTTACGTGGTATAGAATTATGTTAAACAACATAATCCACAAGAATATAAACAGTGAATGAAGCAGGATTTCATATGGAGCTTTGTCTCTGGTGTAGTCACAGGCAAAAACAGGGAAGAAAATCTTGCTATATTCTTTCACGGCATCATCAAAGACTTTCACTACATTGTCAAAGGAGGGCAGTCTCAAGTAAAGCAAAAGGCTTAAAAACCCAAACCCCTACGAAGCTGAGTGTTTATGAAAAATCCTGATAAAGATGCTCCATCTGATGCTGAAAAGTCCCTCAGTACAAGCCACGGTTACATTTTCCATAGCCATAGGAACAAATGGGCTCTCCCCCTGCCGAGTGCTTTTATAGAAGATGGTGAAACAACAGTGCAAAATCATAATAGCTAAAGCGCGATACATAGCAGAGAACAGAGATGAGCTGATACTCTCATGAAAGGAACAGTAAATAATAAACAAGACTATTAAAAAACATGAAAAACTTAGGCTATTCTGTGGCTAATAGATAACAATGACAGTACCCCGAGGATAAAGGTAGGAGAAAACAACTGTAATGAGTCTTTTCATAGCAGTATATCTTTTTTGTAGAATAAGAGGCAAGAAAATACAGTGAAAAACCCTCAGAAGGCAAGTTGTCTGTATATGTTATTAATGCAAGAGGAAGAATTGAAAACGTCTTTGGCCCCAGAGAGAGATCTGTGTGCATCACCCGTCTGCTAAGAATAAGGGCACGAAAGGCAAACCGCTGAATAGTGCAAGGAAAATGGATGAACAAAAAACCTAGACATAAATCTGTTAGTTGGATGAAGTATGAGACAGTAGTCACAACTTGGTAAAATTAAACCAGTGAATCTGAACATTAAACGCATCTCTGGTGCACCTTACTTGATTCACTTGGGATGTGGTTGAGAAACGGCCTTTATTAGTTGGCTAATAGGCTGAATTTGAACACATAGAGGGAAATAAAACAAATGATTGACAGCACTGAGCATTTTCTCATGATGGTTTCTGTAGGACACAGTGGCTTGGTACATACATCCCTCACATGCAGGTTGCTCAAGTCACTAAATGCTTCATACTAAGAGGCAGCAAAACCATCCACTCCTCCAGCTTCAGTGCCAATGTGCCTGCCCTCGGGAGCAGCTGCTAGAACTGTGCCAGATTTTTGGTGCATGCTGCACCGTGCCACCCAGTGACTACATCAGTTTATAGTACAGTGACCTCAGGACCTGAAGACCTCAAGTAATTTGACCATCCCCAAATAAATGTCATACTTTAGGTAAAATTTTTTTATTTGGTTAAGGTGTTTATTGACATCTATGAGTTTATTTTAAAATAAATGTTTTATTTGGACTGAAGGACAACCCTAATTTAAAAGAAACATGTAGGGGATGGATGAGAAAGCAAGAGAGCCTGGGGAAGAGCCCAAATGCAAGACATTTATGACAGTAATTCAGATCTTATTTCAAATAAACATAAATAGTCAAAGCCTGCTGTAGGTGTATACAGATGTCATATTGCTCTGCGGGGTGCCTTACTTCTTGTATGGTTTCTGCTAAAGAAGCCTTTCAGAGACAAGACACCAAACAAAACCAGTTGTTACTGAGGATGACCGTGTTCTTAGAACCATACCAGCTGCCCGTTTGCAGAGGCAGGCAGGGTGGAGCTTGGGTTTTTTTAATGCAAGAGCACCCTGGAGCTGGTTGAAAACAGGTTGGTTTCCATTTTAAAAAATTCCCCAGACCTGAGTGATGCTTTTGTGTAGGATGGTGATGCCGAGCTGTCTGAATGCAGAAGAGCTTCCATGACACTGTGTCCTCTCTATCTCCTACCTACTGAGGCAAAGTTTTCCATCCTGACTTCCACAGCAAGAGAGACCTAGAAAGCGGGAGCTTGAAGGCAAGGCTCCAGGTATCTAAAGACATCGTCTGTCTGAAGTCTCACCTGTAATTGGCAATTTGTTTGTGCAAATAGCCTACCTTTTTTCTTTTTTCTTTCTTCTTCTTCCTAGTGTTTCCAGAAGACTGAAGCTTTCACAAGTGGTTTGTGAAGTGGGACACCAGCTCAGCGTGGCCAGGATGCAACAGGTTTCTGTCTATGGCTGCAGCAGAGTGAGAGAGCAGTTCTGTAGCTGGGTGTGCTTTCTGAGATACTGACTTCCTCACACTACCCCCAAGTGCCTGTCTCTGCTCAGGACTAGGGTTCAGGCACTTCCAAGAGGTTTTCAGAGCTTTCATACCTCTGGCCTGATGGCTTCGAGTTTTTCTTCTGTCCTCTGGGCATCCACAACTGTTGAGGTGAGCCTAAGAGAAGCAGCTCTTTCATCTGCAGCCTCTGCGATACTCCCTGTGATATTCACAAGTATTTGAAACATCAGGGAGCCTACCGGGTACCTTAGATTTGTTGCAACACCTTGGAATCAGTGGAGAGAGAAGAGTTTAGGCCAGCTGAGATTCTAGGCCACAACATAACTGTGATGTGTTTTTCTACTTTTATTCAGTTGCTCATTACTTCTATGATGAAAGAGAAGTCCTGAATAAAATGGGTGAAAATGTGAATCTGCAGACCACACGTGTAACTTGAGTAAAGTCTGTTGATAAACTTACTTTGCCGCAACAGTATAGCTTCTGAGCTCTCTCTGAACCCTCATACATTTGTCCTCCCAAAATGCCTCTGAGTGCACTGATGTTGTCCTCGTTCTACAGTGTTCAGGAACAGAGAGATTAAGTGAATTCCTTGATGGCAACCATGTCTTGTAAGCTCTAGTTCAGTGTGCAGACTCAAAGATCATTCTCTATGCCAGATATTAATAATTTTAATAAAGGGGCCATGGGATCCAATTTCACACTTCTTGAAGCTCAATCGTGGAGAATGAGATTCAACAAATTTCTCCCACCTCATTCCCCATTGATGGTATGCCGTGGGCCTTCTCCAGCTCTAAAGCTACTTCTCATTTCATCTGTAATTCCTTTTCCCACATCAAGTGGCTGAGACAGTGATCTAATACGCTGATAAAGGAGAATCCTGAGAGAATCTGAGATTTGGTTCTGCAGACTGTAACTATTCATGTAATTGGCTGTTGTCTTTATAATTATGTTTTGTCCAAAAGTCAGATCAAACTAAACTCGTTGGGGAACAGGCTATGAAAAATGAATAAACATTATCTCAGGGACAAAACCTCAGTTATTGTTTTAAGAGAACAAAAATGCAATAAAATACTCTTTTAAAGGTGTTTCTATGATTTTTAAAAATGATGGGCAAGAGAAGGTAGAAACCTCAATTATTGTTTTAAGAGAATGAAATACTCTTTTAAAGGTGTTTTTATGATTTTTAAAAATGATGGGCAAGAGAAGGTACAATGCCAAACAGTACATTTTGAATGATTGTTGTGATACTCCCATTTCCATGATGCAGTGAAGTGTGAGCGGACATACCCCCTTACATTGTCTCAGATCAGTAAGGGACTCAGCGAACCTTCCTGTGAGTTTTTTTGTATAAGTAGCTCACGTCACTAATCTTGAAAATTTTCATAGAGAAGGGCATGCACACTCCTTCAGGTGCAAGCAAATCTTTCTCTCTGCTGCTCTCTACACCACCAAGGGTCCATTGCTGGTTTCCTTAGCAGCTGGGGGAGAAATGGTGATTGTTTCTGGGAAAGCTCTGTGAAATGCTCTTTATCTAGGAACTTTCCATTATGGGAGAGTAGTTCCACAAAGTCCCTCTTCTTGGAAGTGAGCTAGCTGGAGCTCATGAGTGAAGTCTTCAGTGGAAGAGGTTGGAAGTTGCCTCCTGTGGATTTTTCCTTTCCCTGAGCAAACACAGGGCATGGGAGCGGGCTGCCCAGCAGCGGGCTCCCAGGCTGGAATTGCAGTAGGTTATGGAGCCCTTTGAGTTGAGCAGATCTTGAGCAAGAGGAAGGAAGCTGGCTCTCAGGAGACCCGAGGAACACAAATACCTCAGGTGGGACTGAATAAATTGAAAACTGATTTCTGCGAGTTCAGAAGGATGTGCAAGTATGTCTGAGGCAAGTCTTCTGAGGAAATCTATAGTTGCAACAAAGAAACCTGATGGGGAAAACATGATGTTACCTTATGAGAGTTACCTATTAATTAAACAGCACCTTGCCTCTTTACCCATTCCTCGTATAAGATTTATTGATTTCTAAACAGACCTTTGTAAGAGTAATTTATGAGACCGGAAGGAAGAATTATCTAGTGCCTGCCTGACAATTTATATTGGTGGATTTCAACAGGAGAGAAGACAGTAAATTGTTGTGACTAGGTGCAGTGCTGTAAGTAGATGTAAACTGCCAGCCCACCAATACTTCAGAACCATTAAGTGCCAATGCTTATTGGTTATTATGTGCTTTCTCCTGCTAATGGCGCCAATTCGTGAACAGCCAGGGTATGACTCTGACATTCATTATTCTTTCAGTGACTTGAAGGGGACTCAGCTAATTTTGGCCTTGACTTCTACCAAAATCCTTCCTAGTGTCACTAGTGCTCTATAGGTCAGAGTTACTTATACAGTGACTAGAAGCCAAGATCAAGGCTGGTACCAACCACCACACTGCAAACACAAACAGCAGCTGTGTGTAATAAGCTGTGCATGTTTGTGTGCAGTTAAGAGAGCTTGGTCAATAGTAAGAAGAAAGAATGAGGAATAAAGGCTGACAAAGCTTCTTTCTTCCCTGTCCACTCCCAAACCCACACAAACTTCAGTCATTTTACACTCCCTTTTGTGCTTTGAAAGAAGTTTTTTAGCTATCAGCCAGCATCTTGCCCTGCAAAATCCTCAAAGAAGACAGACTTCATGTTTCTGTTCCCTGGGAAAGGACACTATTGATCCCTTATCACTAATATTAACAGCAGAGTGAAGACACTGAAATAGCCCCCACCTTCCAAAAAATACGTGGTCCAAGATCAGAAACAGTCCTTCAGGGTCCTGACAGCAATTGTTTTTTTGTCCTGGGATCAGCCACAACTCCTCTTTGCCTGGCAGAGGATGGGCTTGCAGAAGCATGTGCTGAGAGCAAAAATGCCCAAAGGAAGCTTTGGTTCAGCTCTCAGGCACATTTGTGCCAAGGGCTTCATCTGGGGGGCAGGAGACAGAGAAACCAACTAGGCAGAGCTGCCTCTGCAGGGTGGGAGCAGGATTTGGATGGGCAGGAGGTTGGTGAAGGGGAGAAGAAACCCCTGACTGCTCTACTGGGACTCATCTGGGGTGCTGAATACAGAAGAAAGGGGTTTCTTTAGGCCATGCCCTGGCCATTTATGTCAGGTTGTGAAGCTGTACAAGCCCAAAGGTTTGTTATCTGGAGAAAGAGGAAAACCTGTGTTAGGAAGGGAGGAGGCGTAAAGCACACTTGCTAAAACCAACCAGTAACAGCTGTGAGGTGCTAGACTGTGTGAGAAGCTGGTATAACAACTAAATGCATGGGAAAAGAATAATAGCTCCTTTTCTGCCACTTTTAAAATTCTTTTGTAACTATTACTTAATTTTATCACATGAAAAGGTCGAAGAGATCTCATGTTATTATTTACTTAGTGCTGCCATCTAATCAGACAGCCAATTTTTTTCACGGGGAAGGGCTTCAATCTCTCTTTACAGAAGTTCAAGTAGAACCAGAAGAAAAGAAAAATATTTGTTCTCACTTGTCATCACTCAAGACTTGCAAGAGCCTGAATATGTGTTGACCTCCTCACTCTCACAAATTTATAAACAGAAAGCTTTTTGTGTTGAAAGCAAACAGACTTTCTGGAAAGAATAGAGAAGAAGATTGCTTTTACCTTTGTGATTAACATGGTCACTCCTTCCCAGAAAGTTTGTTCCTTTAAAGTATGTGGGAATGATGAGGCTACAGAGAGAGGTCAGAGACAACTGAACAGTGGAAGGGTGAGACAAAGATCCAGAAACCCCATTTTGTCACAATCCGCAGTTTCACAGGCACGTCCTGTCATGTACCTGATGATTCTAATGGAGACCAAATCATAGGTTTGTTTTTTTTTTAAATTATATAACCCTGCCATGAACTTTGTAGAATGAGAATAGGAAGAAAAAAAGGAGGAATAAGAGTGCAGTTACTTGAGCAGATGTTATCCTTAGAGCTCACCAACTAATGGCTGATACCAACTCACAAAGCAGCTGAGTCTCCACAGGTGCGTGGAACTCAGCTGTATCTGCTGCAATGTACATGAGAAGAACATTGTGCGATTTTTGAATGCGCAAGGACATCTCCTTGGGGAAACAATGACCTTAATGATGAAGCTTTGAGGGAGTGAGAAACATTCATTAGTCATAAAGAAATCCTGGTGAGCCACCCAGTCACTCAGGAATTTAAGATCATCTTTGTTCCCAGTAAGAATGCATATGAATTTCAAAAATGTAAGAAAAACAAAGTGTTGCAAGAACTGGATGTGAAGGAGGGAGTAAACAAAGGGAATTAATCTTTGAAGGTTTAAAGTAAATTAAATCCCCCATTGGACTAGAAATCCGACACCTGAATGGTATGACAAATCGATGTGTCTGCCTTTCAAAGGCAGTTCTCCATCTTCTTTTTGTTAGTCCCAAAGAAAGATGCAAACCAGCCTGTGCAAGCTACTTCCCAAACTAAAGTGCAGTCTGGCCACAGGACCTGCTTGTCACGTTGTGGCTGCAGGATAATACATCTTACAAGTCACGATGTTGTGCCTGCTCCCATGTACACATTTTGTTTGGCTTTTCATTCATCTCTTTGTTCAGGCAACTTGAATTGCTTGGCACATGTGTTTGGGGCTTTTGGGACAGGCTGATTCCTTGTTGGAAGATAAATGATGGTCGTACAGTTTGAGGACATTCATTCTTAGTTCACCTTAATCAGAGCTGGCCAAACCCAGGAAAGTGTGCTTCAGTGAAACGTGTAATTATTTTGACATTTGGGTTTGTTCCAGTTTGAAGTTAAATCCAATTTGTTAAAATTTCTAGAAGAAATTCTCTAGGAAGAAAAAAAATTACACAGCAAGTACCAACAAAATGTTATTTTTGCAGCAGAATATGTCTCCTCAAGAGGTAGACACACAAAGCCATTTGCTGAAGAAATGTGGAGGTGGTGGTGGTCCAGACTTGGCATAGTCTGAGAAGGTCTTCCATGGATCCAAAAGTTCATAAGTTCATCTCAGCTTGAATTGGGGCTGTGTAGGATTTTGGGGCTGTCAGGAGAGAAAATCTGGAAGTGCTGGTGGAGCAGTTCTGCACTGGAGTACCATGTGCTGCAGAGAGCTGGGCTTTACTGTGCTGCTGCTGGCTTATAAGGCAACTTCCCGATAGAAACTTGAATTTGATTCTGCTCAAGCGCTAATGGAAAACAACTCACAACGTGTTACAAGTTTTATGAATCAGGATTTTTTAATTAAATTTTGTCCAAGAAGTACTAGCCAGTCATTGCTCTAATGCAGAGAGCCTCTTCATTTTGAACAAAGACAGGAAATGGACATATTGGTTCTTCCTGCAGAGCTGAGCCAAAATTTGCATCTCTTAGTAGTTCCCTACAGTTGTGGCATTAAGTTAGTTTCCTCATCCCATGCTGATCCCATCTGCTCTGTATAAAAGCTCTGAAACGCACCTCTCCATGTAGGCACATGGCTTCCTTTCCCTGAGCCCGGCTGTCAATAGGCAGCCCTGAGCGCTGGGTTGTGTGGCTTTTTGAGGCACGCTCTCACACACTTCCCAAGACAAATAAAACAAAAATAAAAAGAAGGGGATTGAAGTGAAGTTGTTGCAGGGCCAAGCAGCTCCATGAGTTTGGATGATGGTCAGTATTTTGGGGGGGGGGAGGGGCAATGATTCAAAGTAAATTCTGCAGTCAGAAGACTGCAGAAAACTTTCAGAAGACAGTCAGAAGAGCTCAACAACGCTCTTTGCCCTGTTGGGATCATTTGTACCAGTAGTACCAATTGGTGCTACATCTAGAGCTACAGCTTGATACATCCTCACTAGATAAAGAGGAGAGGGGCAAGGGTTTCCCCTGGCTGGTAGGACAGAGTTAGAGGAATGCAGTGTATATTTGAAAACATTTTCATTGCTCTTTCTAGAATGTCCATGTCTAGACATTTATGGAATATGCAGTTTTTGTCTTGGTTAGTATATTTTGCTAAATGCTGCTGTGCTGATTCAGGAATGGGCAGACTTTTTCCTGAAGTGATTTTTTTAACCTGACTTGGCAAGAAAATGTAACTTAGGAGGTTATAATTATGTATGTGCTGTAATATCTGAATCCATATATGATTTAAGTCAAAGCTTATGTAAGGTAGCCTTAAGTTCTGGATTTTTTTCTTTAGGATGGGGAGGTTTGCAGGGAAGAAAAATTCTGTTGGTGTCTGCAGTCAAGAACAGATCAGTGTGAATTCAGACCTCATTTGGGGAGAGAGAGGAGGGGAAGGAGGAAGGAAGAGTGAGGGAGAACGTGATTTTCAGCACCCTGATTTGCATAAGGCTACAACTGGAGCTCGTGCTTCATTAGACATTAATGAATTCAAACCCTGGTCATGCTTAAGCAGCTTTGGATTTTTGAGAAAGACATGAGGGGAAAGTTGGGATTGCTATAAATATATCTTATGTTACTTTAGGTAATGGATGAAGAGAAGCAGTTGTAATGAGGCTTTCTGGTCACATTTTAAATATACTATGATATACAGTATGGCCGTCCTCTTAAACTACATTTACATTTATTTCTTTATAATATATGAACACTGATTTCCTACATTTATGGAAAATTGTATTGAAGGGAACCAAAGCTGGCAGATTATCCACCCCGTTTACCAACATACTGAGTGTTGATGTATGTCACTTATACGCAATGCACAGTAAAAAGAAAAGACCATGCAGCAACTGTTACTCAGTCCATTAGATACTTGAGTAATGAGATTTCAAAAGCTTTTTGAAGGCTTGGTGTTAGCCTGGAAGATCTCCTATCCACTCTTTGTCTGCTGGAGATAGCACATTTCTTTTAACTTACAAAATGATTTAATGCACTGGGGCTTTGAAAGAGGTGGACTAGACATCAGTAATGCCAGAGAGAACTGCAGACTGCAGATAGCAAGAAACATTGAAAGCATTTCTGTTACACAACTTGCCAGGTGGGTTTTTTTTCTTATTAGTCAAATATACCAAGGCAAACAATTTCGTAAATTTGCAATTTTAAGCAGCCGCCTGTAGAAAAGCATTCAGAATTTTCCAAGTGCAGAAAGAACAAGAGTATATTGTTATGATTTTATTTCACTTGCCAGTGGTGTAAGCACCAGATAATGAGGATAATGCTGCACTTCTACATCCGTTGCCAGTAGGCACTTAACTCTCTCTGCTTTGACAGATGAGCTCTGGGACCTTTCTGCAGTGTTTTAGGAGATTAGGGCCCACAGCCCTGCCCTGCCTCCCCCTCCATGGCTGGCAGGTGACTGCAAAATACTGCTGGGTGGTACCTGCCCAGTGAGCCCAAATGGGAGCTCCAAGATCCCATGTGGTAAAATAGTGGTGTGTTAATACACCAGTGGTTCTCCTACTCTGAGGTGTTGTGGAAAAGAAGCAAGAGGGTCATAAGATGAGAAGATCTCATATAGTCTAAGCTCTTGATTGTTCCCATGATAAATGGTGGTCACTTGGAGCCTTATGTTGGGCTCTGAGTTCAGATAGAGTGCTGTCATTATTTCCAGGGGAGCGTTGTAACACTTCAGGGTGGAACAGGATCACAGATCCACACTAAGTTACACTTTTGTCTTGTTTCTCTCAGAGTGATTGTTATGATGTTCCCTGTCCTCATTTCTGCACTTTTTATCAGGGATGCTTGCAAAGCTGTTCAGTCTCACTCATTCTCCAATGAATTCTGGGGAACCTCAGAGTACATAGCAAAAAAAAATTAAAATACAGTAAGTTTCTAATTAAAAAAAAAGTTAGGGGTTTTAGCAAGCTTAGGGACAGTAAATTCTGTAGACAAAGTTATCACAATGCATATGACTGACACAGTGATGTACAGATGATGTGCTTAATGTAGGCTAAACCTGGACCTTTCCTCGCTCAGAAGTGTTCAACACTCAGGCCAGAAGTATTCAAACAAAGCTCTGGGGTCTGTTTATCTTGGTGTATGGCCGATGGATCACAATGTGATTTAAAAATGCACTTCAGTATTTTACTGGCTAGGAATTAATCTATACATTATTAGAACCAGGCAGTCAGAACCTTGAATACTAATTCAGTTTAAATTTGGCAAATATATTAGTGCATTACGGTAAACATTTGGGAGAGAGATGCTTCCTCAGAACTGGGTCTGTGTACAACAGGTCACAGCCCTGACTGAAGTCCAGGGGGCAGGAGCACCCCTGCAGGGGCTTCTCCTGCACCCGTGCCTTGGGTCTGCCTTAGGAGTACCATTACTGGTGAGCTGCAGGGAAAATGATCATCAAAGTCTGCAAATGAATCAGGGCCTTTGGGGTTATTTATGTCTGGAGAGATTAGTGAGCAGCAATATAAGCAGTTTATCATACAATAAACAGGGTAAACAGTGGAAATAAGGAAGTCTGGTTTTCTTTAAGTCCATGTCTGATTTCCAGCCTTGACCTCACTGCAATAATAGCAGCCTCCCCAGCAAGTCTTTTATGAGAGCCCTGCCATTCCTGCAGTTCCCTCTCTATTTAATCTTAAGCCTCTTCACAGTAACCTCAGGCCCTTCCACAGCCACACCTACCAGTTTGAGAGTCAGTAGCTGGCTGTGGCCACCTCCAAACTGCTGCCAGCTGGCCCTTTAAAGATGATGGATAAATGCTTTATGCTGTGGCCGTTAACTCAGCAGGCAATGGAGTTTCACAAAACTTGGAATTTAGGGCAGGATTCAGGTGCCTAGACATTTATGTCATTGCCTAAAGCTGGCATGCTGCCCTGGAGGCTTCCACGTGGGACTGGAGCTAAGATACAAAATACATCGAAGACCTGCACCTCTCTGGAGCAGCAGATGGAGGATGCATGTGGACATCTAAAGAGCTCTAGACGCTTGTCTGAGCAACTGAATTGTCTCCGATTGTCTATTAAAGCTTCTACTAAGTGGCAGATTTGATGGAAGTCAGCCAAGTATTACTGGGATGGACAAACAGATAGACATCCAAATGCTGCAGAATAGGCTTCATTTCCTCAGTAAATGGAGCTAAAAATGGTACTGAGTAGGCACTGAAAGTGAACATCTGAGCTACGCAAATTTATCATTGCTTGGTAATTAGTGAAGAAAAGTAACTGGCTCTACAAGTCACTGTGAGCTGCTTCAGAAGTGTAGTCAATTTGCAGTGAGATTCTTGAAAAGGATCCCTCTATCATTCTACACTTTTTCCACACTCCAACTTAACAACTTTTCTCCCTCAGACTTCTGAAAAAATACAGGTATGTCAGTAATGTCTCCAAAATGGATGTGTCTCCAGACAACTAGATGGGGAACATTAATGTTCAGGGTGAAATTAAACCGAGATAACAACTTTTAGTCTGAAGCTTAATAGGATGGGGTGATCTAACAGTAAGGTCTTTATTTCCAGATTCATGAGTCAGTCTTCCCATAAGCACATCTGTATAATTTTAGAATTTAGTGTGCAATAACTGTTCTTTTGAATTGTCCCTGAAAGCTTGCTCGGTTAGAATGATAACTATCTGGAAAAAAGGAGTCGGTGTATGCTGAAGTAGAGGATAAAAAAATTATACGAAAATGTGGCATGAACACTGCAATATGAAGTCTGTCCTTCATATTGGACCACAGAGAAGTTTTAGCCTGTGCCTGTTTCAGCTGCTCTCTTTTGGTCATAGCCTCTTGCCCAGGTGGAGACACCCCTGTTCCAGTGCTGTGAGCTAAACTGAAGATGTGGCAGCCGGTTGCTTTTGCTTACTGTGTATATGCTAATGGCTCAGCTGGATCAATTTCTTCATCTCACAGAATTATGAAAGGTACTTGTTAGTGCCTTGTTCCATTAGGACAGGACTATTAAAATGCAGAAGTGATTTCTCTGGGGCTGTATATATATGGCTGGCCAGGACACAGAGATAGGATTTATTAGTATGCAGTGTACGCTAAGTAGCAATCAATACTTCAGTCTTGGCACAGTTTAACTCTGCAGAACAGTCTGAAGATACAGTTCATGCCAAATAGCAGCATAGGATTTAGTGCAGTACAGATGTATCTGGAATATTTTAATAAAAAGAGGGGTTATGGAAAACACTTGGCAATTTCTGGAGCATGCAGCAAATACTACATACCGTCTGTAACAGTATAGCTGAGCGTGTACAATGTACTGAAAAGATGTTGCATCCACGTCCTATAAGAAGTTTCACCTTCTGCAAAAATGTGCCTGTTTTTTAGGTTTCTAATTAGGCCAGACTTGTTTGGGTTGGAAATAAAATCACAGTTGTGCGAATCTCGACTTATTTAATATCCTTGAAGTAAGATACAAAACTTTCTAAACCCTTGATGATAAGTTCTATAGTCTTCAATTAGAAATGTTCTTCCTAGGACAGGAGGAAACTGAATTCTGGACTCTGAATCCCAAATGTTTCTACTGTTTTCAGCTGTGGCAGCAGAAAAAGTATTTTTATTGCAATTAACTGCTTTTCAGATGAGGCAGCGTTTCAAGGACTGCCCCTGTAATGATGAAATCACCTCCTGAGCTCAAGTCATTAAGCTGATACAGCACATGAAACATGCATGTTAGAGCTAAAACTTAGCTTATCCCTTAGTACAGCACTTAGAAGGGCTACTGTATTAAAGAGTAGCTGTATGCTGCTCCCCATTAAGCTCCTTGGGTCCCTTAGTGGTATGGACAATTGTGAAGAGATCCACATCTGAGAGGAAAAAGTACTTTCCCCCAAGCTGCTAGGGATGGAAGAGGACTCTGCTGATCCTTGCTGCCTCCATTCAAACTTGAAATACTGTTGGTTTCCTCCCTCTTTTCAAGGGTGTCAGCAACAGTAGAGTGAGTACCATTATAAAATCCCAAATAAATGTGCAAACAGAAACTTGAGCAGAGGAAATAGCTCATTTACCAAATTCTGTTACACCTGGTTTGACTCGTCTGAATAAAGCCAATCCTTTCCACACCAGAGCTCTGCTGAATGCTAACAATGGGGTCCCTGTAAAAAAAAGTAGTATCGTGTCCCCTTCCCCTTTGGCATACTGTGGCCCTAAATGTGTTGCTCTTACCCTTGCATCGCTGCATATGCATGAAGAGGAAGGCTACAGGATCTCTAATCCTTTCCAGGCCCACCATGGGAGTCATTGGGGCATTGGCAAAAATATTGACATTTGAGAGAACAGAGACTGGTGACGCATCTACTCCGGAAAGGCACTGAAACGCAGCAGATCACTGCCAAAATGATGTACTGTATAGTGTGTTCTGAATGCACTACAAAGCCTGGAAGTAGGCTTGTATTTCTGTGGTATGATGAAGGTGATTACAGCATGGGGGTAGTATATCGGGTCTTACGCTGCCTGTTCTCATTCATTGCAAAATTGTTGTGTCAAAAGGACTTTGGGGCAGTATCTGCTCAGTAGGAAGTAGAGAGGTGCTGCTGCTGTAACCAGTGTGGGCAGATGTGGTGATCTTTCAAGTAGAATTGGACCTTGGTCTGACATGGGTCTTTCTCTTGATCTTGTGTCCTTTGCAGTTTCTAATGTCAAACCATGTTCAACGTCCATGCAGGGCTGGATTCCTACACATGTGAATACTGCCAAGAATCGAAAGCGTGTTGGAATGATACTTCATGGTTAAGAGCCTAAATCTGGTTTGTTTTTTTTTTCTGGCTTACCAGCAATGCATGTAGTCTGGGACAACAATGCCGAACTAGTCACTCCATTCAGTTTTGGTTTAAAGTTTATTTTTCCTTTTACCACCACAAAAGAGTTGTATGGCATAGACATTCCAACTTCAGTCCTTGTAAACGAGTTTCATATTTGAAGGGTAGTCTACTAAAGTATTTACAGAAGGTTATGTTGCATGATGGATTTTGTTCTGGTTTATGTCATGGTTTTATAGCTGTATAAAAGCTAATGAAGGGCATAACAAATAGTTGGAAATTCATACTCTAAACCAACTCACTCATTAGAGCAGAGGACTGAATTATTTAATATATAGTAAGTCAGCAGTAAAGGTGAGTGACGTCTTCATGGAAAGCTAGGAAATTGCTAATCTTTGACCAGCTGTCAGTACTTTCACTTGTTAAGTTTCAGGGTACAGAGTTAGCTTTGCTTTTCAGAGTGTTTGTTCTGTCTCAGAATATTTTCTCTTGGAAGCCCTGTAATAAATACAGTGGGGAATTTTGCATGTATTTTAACTTTTGACATTTAGATGAGGTAGTACTGATACTAATATTCCTGAAATACATTGTCATGGTACTGATGTCTTATCTCATGGTGAAAGAAGCTTTCATTACTCTTACTGGATGAAATTAAGGAACAGCCACATTGCTTGGACATGTTCCATTTCCCCATGTTATCTTATGGCAAGCCATTACTACAGACAGTTTTAAAACAAAATGTCTGTGATGATGTAGAATCTAAGAGCTCTTCTGGAACTCTGGTAACATTGAGACAGATGCTGTTTCTGATTATAAAAGAGAGCAGCATTGCAATATGCACAAATGGCATGCAATATGTAGTAGGTGGAAAAGGGAAAAACTTAGAGTACTAAGAATATGCATTTTTATATATACATACATAAATACAAACACACACACACGTGCATCCCATGTGTTTGAGCATGTACCAGCAAGAATTTGATAGCACCCTTTCATTTTCATGTAAAAAACCTTCCAAGCCCTATCAGTCCCTCTTAGTCCTTATCCTGGTATTAATTAATTGAGAGCTTTTCTGGTGGAAGTACATGAACCGGGTCTGCACAGTAGTTGTGGAAGAACATGGCCAAGTATTAGTAGGAAAGTCATGGTCATTTTTCCCTTTAGTAATCAGTGATAAGACTGATAAGTGATAAGACTTATAAGTGATAAGGTGAAGGAACCCAGGAGGATGATTCAGCAAATATAAAGGAATGTCTCTCAAGCAGGGAAGAAATGGAATGAGTAGGAATTACAAGGAAGAGAAACTTGAATTTGATGGAAGAGAACAAGAGTGTGCTGAAATGGCAGAACCCAGGGACATGGCATTCAAAGTTGGAATGAATTGAAAGAGGAGGATGAAATATTCAAGAAGTGAGCTAAAACTCCCAGCAGGACCTTCCCACCTGTGCAAACACGGAAAGAAGGTTGAGCTCTTCTGGAGGTAGAAGTTATTACAGAGAACGAAGACAGCTTAGTATACTTACTATGTGATACAAGATCTGAGCCAGAATTAAAGAATGCCAGTTCAACAGTCTCAGTGGCTTAGGGTAATGAGGGCAATCAGGAGTGCCACAATGGTAAAAACACAGTATTAATTGAGTAACACAAAATCTGCTTTGAAAAAGACCTATATTGGAAGCTGGCTTCCTTCAGGCCTTGAAAAAACCCTTGAGAGAAACATCAGCTAAATACTTCAAGTAACATAAATAAAGATGAGGTTGGGAATGCCAGTTTGTGTACTGAGTATGAAGTAGCCTTTTATGATCCTGTTGTATCTGTGCTTTTGTTCATTATTCCCCTGCATTTTTTTTTTTTTTGTGAAATGTCACCATAAACACAACCATAACAACTCCTCTGGCTGTAGGAGACTGTTTGGGATGTTTGATTCAGGAGTATTTATAGTTACACAGAGTAAGCTACTTAATAATCATATCTTTCCGAGAACAGAAAATTGCATGAGAATTGTATTAACGGTATGGAAACATGAAGATGGTATTTTTGCATAACAGGAGCTGAATTGAAATGGCTTCCCCTGCTCTGTGCACTGTAGCTCTTCAGACAGACACATTTGCTGTTCTGGGCTCACTAGCAATTAAATCACATTAAATTAAACAGTGGCAGAGAACATTCCTTGGCAGTGAGATTTGGTCTTTTATGCTATTACACATTTAAAGCAGTCCCCATCACAGCTGTGATCCAGGTCAACTAGCATGTCCCCCCCAAAATTCTCAGGTACCTTTGGCAGGAACATTCCCAACAGGACTACCCTGCTTTGAGGGTTCTCGCTCTTCAACTGTGTGGGCGCAGCCATTCCATCTGCATTGCCAGGGAATGGTCTCAGGGACATGTCAATATTATTGCAGATGTAGCCTGGATGGAGCAATCGGATCAGTTCTGCTATGTGTCTCCATTTATTTTGGTGCACTGGCACTCCTTTTAAATTAAGAGCATCTTAAATGTATGGATGATATTACCAGTGATAATTCTAGGCCATTTGTTCATCTGAGCAGGTGCCTGACTGATTAAGCCCTCAGTGCACGTATTCACTATAATGCACACAGATGGATGTGGTAGGTACCCAGCAATTAGGCTAACGCAGAATTAAATGAAGCCGCACTTGACTGTTGCATACATGCAGAGATAAGAGATAGTCCAAAGTAGGTCTTTAGTGTCCTATTTTTAATATTTTATTTCCATAAAGTGCCTAGAAGTATTTTATTTAGGAGTTCTGGTACCTTTTCTTAGGAAAAGTCAACATCCAGCACTGTAATAATAAAGCTGAGTATAATGTACATCTTAAAAACACTCTGGATGTGTCAAGTTGCTAAGCCCTACAAAGCTGCTGTGAGGAAGGGCAGCATTTCTGAGGAGTATTTCTAGATGGAAGCATCAAAGCTGAGAAGTCCAAAAGGATTTAAAATAGGAGTAATGAAGTTAAAACCATTTAGTCCTGACACTGAACCCACCAGAAAAATAACCGGCTTTCACTTGGCAGTCCCGGTCCAGAACTTCTTCACCAGATACCCAGCTTTGCAGGGTAGAGGATGATCATGTTTGTGCAGAGAGCTCTAATAAAGGTGGCTTGAAGTGGTATGAGTGCAGGAGCAGGTGTCTCTTTCTGGGTCACAGCTTCATCGCTTGTTTCCCCCTCCCCCCCCCAATCACATGTATGATCCATTTTCAGAACCTGGTAACAGCAGATTTTCTGGTGTCCATCACAGGAGATGCAACAAAGCTGATTATCAATTATTAAGAGTAATACTTTGGGTTGCAAGCTGTACAGTTTTGAAATAATACGTGTTACTGTAAATCTTAGTCAAATAAGCATTCTGAAAAAAAAAAATCCCCAAAAGCTATAAAACTTGAATTTTTATATTGGAAATAGATTTTCTTCAAGAGTTTTCACCGTTTCTTGTCCTGGTATAAATTTTGGTCTTTGATCTTGCCAAAAGACATATCATCTCAGGTGCAATGAGGGTGAGATTGTTAACAAAGTGCTGTTAATGTTAAGGACAGATTAACACACTGATAGATGGAGATATAATTTTTTTAAAGCTCCATAAGGGTTTTTTTTTATTTTATTTTAATTTTTTTTAAATATCAGGCTATCCTGATAGTACTGGGAAGAGCTAATTCTCTCCAGAGCACCTGCACATTATGCAGCTGCTTCACTGATTTCAGGGTGCTGCTTACTCATCCCAAAGCCTTGTGCATTCAGAGGGAGAATGAGGACTCTGTTCTTTTCATCCAGGGTATGCACCAATTATTGCAGGCAATGCTGCTAGGAAAATTTATATTGCTACCTGAGCCCATTGACTTTTTCCACCTTAGCAATGAACAGAAGGTCACCGGTTGCAGAGCCACCCATCTATCCATTCTCAGATGGAGAAGGAGAGTGTTTGAAACAGAAATAACAGAGCTTAAAAAAGGAAGAAGGAAAGGTCAAAGGGTTATAAACATACTCAAGATTGCTTGGGCCAAACCTGATCCTCAGAAGCACCTGGACTTCTGTGCTGCAGGCAGGGGGATGGCAGGGGTGCTACTGAAAATAGAGTGCGTCCTCTGTGTTGGAGATGACCAAACATTTTCCTCTTGTGCTGTTGTCCTGGCAGGCTACAGGAGGCCCATCAGGGAGGCCCTGGCTGAAGTTGCCTTCCAGAGTTCCTGATGGTTTGTTCAGGAAAGGTTCTGACATACTTCAAGGTCTTCCATTTTTTAGGCTTTGGGCATCTCATGAGTATTGAGGAGGGCAAAAAGTTTTGCAATCATTTGTGCCTAGGCAGCTGTGCCCATTCTCTTAAAACTACCTGGCTATGGAGGTTATTTATACATCTTAAAAAGGTGGAACCTGAACTTCTTCTTGCAATACCAGTCCACCAACAGACACTCATGTGAGAATTAAGTTTATGGCAAATTTCTTCCTTTTTGGTTCCCTCTGCAAAGTGTATGAATTTCTTTAACTGACACTTAGAGATACACAACATTCTCACTTTTAAAACTCATTATTTTTAAGGCTTTGGGTATGTTCTCCAGGTATACCATTTGTTTTGTTTATTTACAAGTAGAAGAACACACAGTGAGATTTACCATGGCATTGTCTTCCATGGAGTACAACATGGCTTAGAGAAAAGTCTTAGATAAGATTTTAAGGATCAAATTTCATAACTTCAGGCTTTTTATTAACGACCTTTTTACTCATGAGTGGTCCTTTCCCTTAGGAACTTAAGCTACAGAAGAGGAAGGACCCTTCTGTTTATTAAGCTGAGGCCCCCACTAATGTGCAACCGTGTCACATAATACCATGCCCAAAATTCAATCAAATAGTGTCTTAACATCCCTTCTCATGCAAATAGCATTGAGTGCAGTTGGAACGCACAGGAATATAGGACAGATCTCAGCCTTAATCTTTCCATGAGTGTTTAACATAACAAAAGCTAACTGGTCGAGTAAGCTAATAGAGAACCATGTGTTTAGTAAGAGAAGGGAGACAAAGAGCAAAGTCTTCCAACACGTGGCGTGATTCTGTACCATTCAGCAGAATGGCTCCAGTTTGATGACAACAGAGTACCTCCTACTTTACAGAGTCTAAAACTGCTTTTAAAAGGGAGTGCTTATAATAAACACTTGTATTACATCAAGAATGACTCTTTTCTTATAGAAGAGGCATGAGGGAGATTGACTGAAACTGTATCTTCAAAGCGGAAATTTATATTCCACTGGGCAACGGAGCAAGTTTTTTCTGACAGGCATTTCACTGAAAAGCGTGAAATAAGAGTTTCTGATGCAGATAGATTAGTCTTTGAAGCAATCGCTGGATGTACACAACAGTGAAATTGGACTTTGGAAAGCTCAGGTAGGGGGATTTTTTGGTTAGATCACGTCACTTTCACATGTTATTTTCCTTTGAGTATTACGTGTTGAGATATAAGAACCAATTCCCGCTGAATGATACTGATCATGCACAAAAAGCAGAGAGATTTTGAAAGACCCTTATCTGTTCATATTAGCAAATGAAAGTATTTGCTGAGCCTGTATTGTTAAATTTTATGAGCCATTATTGGATGCAATGACAACGAACTCGAGAGGTGTCTCAGCCCACTGGTTTAGCTGTGTATTTGTGTGCCGCTAGAAATTACAAGCCAGATTCTCCTTTGCAGTAAGGTCACTGGCTTTTGCTGTATGGGAATGCCCACCTAGCATGGGTACCTCTGCAAGACTGTGCTGTGCCGATTTTGAACAAGGTCGATGCTTATTAGCCCGGCCAGAGAGTTTTGCTTCCAGCTCTAAGCTAGCTCCCCATGCAATAGCTAAGGCAAATCTGCATTGCACTGCCTTGTGCTACATAAACATACGTCAAGCAAAGTTGCCCTGAACTAGAATTGAGTTTTAAAACTCCCTTCATTAAGGCCTGTGTGGGCTTATTTAGTTCAGTCTAAGCTGTCTTTTCTCACTTTGGGATACGTCTCTTGCTGAGGCAAGCTGAGGCAGTATAAAATAGTTTTAAAGCTACATACACGCACATGCATTAAGCTTTGTGGTGGTTTATCTAAAGTGTTTTTTAAACCAATTTAGTTAAACGGGTACAATCTTTGTGTTTTGACAGGCAGAGAGATCCCAGTGCTTTGAAGTCAGCTGGACCTCTGCCAACATAGCCAGGATTATGTGTAGGATCTTTACGCTGTGCCAGTGCTTTTCTATGAGTGTTTGATAAAAACAATCCAAACTCCTAAAACAGAATTAAAAAAATATGAACCCCAAACCTCATGAAAATAAAACCAATCAAACTTTATGGACAAAAAAACCCAAACCCAAACAAAAAACCAAAATAAGCCATCTGCCAGTAGGTCATTGATCTGGACATGGATAAACCACAGGGCAAGAATAAAATATTCATAGTAATTAGTGGTATAGACAGAATAGAAACCTCTTCTTTGCACTTGCTGTTGTTATGGTGATTCTTCCTCCAAACACTCTCTCCTCCCCCCAGATGACATTGGCTCTCTCCATGGCTTTCCATCTGGCTCTTGCTTTCTTGTTTATCCCAATGAAATTAGCTCGACTGCTCATTTGTCACCTTGGAGGTGTAGTCGCTGTGAACATGTGCGGTGCGAGAGAGCAAGACAAGCAGATGGTACTTGAGAATAGATAAACAGACAGATGCATTAAAGAGACAGCAAAATTGTTGGTATGAAATAGCGTCTGGAAGATGATGAATTGGGTTTGTGTTTGGTGAGGCATGGCCAACTCCCGCATGCAAAGAAGTGTCGTTCCCTCATCCTTGTTTTCTTTTAGGCTGTTGGCATACGCTGAGGGCTCTCCGAATTGCTGAAGCTCGTGGATAAGAAGAACCAGGGATACCACATTTCAGATAGTGTGCTGAGGTTTCATGTGAATTGCTGGAAAATGTGACACATTTTCCTGGCTGCTTCTCCCTAACAAAACGAAAAACACAGCTCCACGAATCTGCACAAATCACTTGTGTTATTAATGTCTGTTCTTTGTCCTAGAAATAGCTCAACTCATTGTGCAGTTTGTGATTTCTGTGGTATCTTATTTATGTGTAATGAGTATGTGCATAGGAAAAATGATAATTTCATTATACATTCATTTAAGTGCATTAAATGCAGAGTTGGTCTGGATTTATGTCAGGGATCAAAATCTCTTGTCCAGAAAGAAACAATGAGAGTTAGCCTAGAAAACCTGTGAGGAATTAAAGACACAAGCAGAGGGACAGTGTAGATGCAGTCAGAGAAATGAGAATCATCATCTACAGAAATGTGACTTAGTTGGTCCTATCTGCTAAGCCAAAACCAATCTTTTGGCCAAATGAGATTTTTGAAGATAATTAATATGGCATATTTATGTGTGTGGCACAGGAAAAGTACCTATTAAAAATGGACATTGAGACAAAAGCAGGATAATATTTACTTTCAGCAGTTAGCACTACATTTGTATTAGTTACTGAGGTCAAATTTCTGTTTCCTGAAACACGAATGGAGTTGGATACTGAGGTCCAACAGCTAACAAACTTTACTCCATGGAGATCTTACAGCAAGATTGCCAAGTTGCAGCTGTCTAGACTTATATGCAAACAGTCACTCACACATACACATAGCCTGGATTAATGAAAAGGCAAGTGTTTAAAAAGGCTGACGGTGGTAAAGGAGCCCACTTCCAGTCCCTGTGCACTGCTAGGAGGGATTTGGGTTGGAGCTGGAGAGGAGAGGAGAGGAGAGGAGAGGAGAGGAGAGGAGAAGGAAGGTTGAAAAGGGCCAAGGAGGAAGTGGTTTGAAAGACAAATGTGGGTGTTGGTGAGAAGGAAGATGGGTTGTGGGACTTCCTCAACTACTAGAGGGAAGGCAGAAGTGGGGACCAGCTGGGAGAAGACAGTCTATGTTGGACAGACTCACAGACTTGGTACAAGTGCCACAACTCTGCTGGCAGAGGAGGGATATCTTTGGCCCTGGTATATGGTTTGGCACCATCACTGTGAAGTCCTTTTTCTTCTGTCCTAAAGACAAGGTAACATCAGCTTTTGGAGGGAGAAGAAGGAATAAAAATCCCTACCCCTTGTACTCTATTAACCCTCTTAACTGAGCTACTTCCTTCTGTCTTACCCTGTAATCCTCTTCCCAACTCACCCTTAGAGCTTGTTCTGTTGCAAACAATGAGGACAAAATAAATTATATAGATCCTTGTTCATGGAATGGTGAAACTCAGTTTTGACCACACTGCTGAGAATTTGGAGCTGAATCCAAACACATACATGAGTCTGAGAAAATAAACATGAGGTGGTAACTGTTAGGATTAATTCTTCTTGAAGAGATTAAATATTGTCAAAATCTTACTAATGAGCAAGGAGATCTTCCAGGGTTTCCATGAACTAGGCCTGTAAGAAGTGGTGGTTTAATTAAGTGCAGTTCATTGGATTTAATTTCCACCCCACTCCACCCCGCCTAGTCTTTCAGCCATAAACTATTTTTAAAATAACTTCAGTAATGAGTTATTTAATGCATTTCATTTTCAACTGGACACCAGAAACTCTCTTAATGCTTTCAAGAAAGCTTTTATGCAGCAGCAGGAACTGATGGGGCAAACACTGACACTACGTTCTAGCCTGGCCCTGGAAGAAACAGTTTCTGTAACTGGTAATGATACAGTGTGAACTCATGGATTCTCCTAAAAACAAAACGCTCAGCGCTTTTCACATGCTAAGAACTGCCATGGTAGGTATTAAGGGGAAGAGATACAACAGACTGACTTGTTCACCTGTCAGTGATGATGTGTTGGTCTCGTTCCTCTCAAAAACAAAATCCATGCCATGCTAGAATCAACAGCGGACCATATAGGTAAAACATATCAGTAGTATTTTTTATTAAAACAGTAGTTTCCTGCTTGTGAAAATTGGCATAGCTCAATGTGCTCCACAAGTGCCAGGAAGTTCAAGAGTCTCAGAAGCTACTGCAAGTATTCATTTCCCATGCTAAAAAACAGAGCATCATAGAATCATAGAATCATAGAATCATAGAATGTTTGGGGTTGGATGCCTGCTTTTCTCCAGGGCTGGCACAGAAGTCAGCACAGGGACAAGACCATAGCCAGGTTTGAAGCACACATTTGAAAATGAGGATGTTTCAGGCTTAGCGGTTTTGCTCCTTGACACTGACATGGAAAGACAGCTCGGAGCCAGGTTGCAGCAGCCTCTCTATGTTCTCCAGACCTCAGAAGTTGCAGGCTTTGTTTTCCATGGGCCAGGAATGCTAATCCAGCTTCCAAAATGGTCAGTGCACATTTCAGAGCAGCGTTTCTTGTGCCCAGAACACAGTAGAATTGCCAAGTGAATACTCTCATTTAATCTTCATTTGTCATCTCAGGGATAAGTATATGCTGCTTCTCTGACCTCAGCATGACACGCAAAGTGCAGACTAAAGATTGTTGAAGTGCAGCTTTTAACCCTTTGACTGATTTCTTTCTTGTCTTTGTTTCAGATTTCAGGGAACTAAGGTGGCTTTGTCCACATTTAAGCCCTACTGGTTGCTGTTTCCCTGGCATGAAGAGGATTCCTTGTTCATTTTGTCCTGGAAAGAAAAGATTTTGCGGCACGAGGAATACTTTTCTTGTCTCACTTGCAAAATGTATCTCTGTTCTATAGAACAAAAATAACTGATGTATGCAGGAATTAGAAAGACTTGATTTTGGGGTAGTCTATTGGTTCAGGGACAGCACCTTGACGCTCTGGACACTTTGAGTGCCTGATGGATTATTTTTGGCCTTGCATCAGTGTTGCATTGTGTGTAATTCCACAAAGTCTCATTTACATCCTTGTCACCCTTGCTGTGCTTGGAAAATGAGGCACAGCAACTCCTGTATGCTTGAGATGCTTTGTCTTAGATCGGATCTGGTGTTCTCCCTATGGTCCTGACACAGCCCTTGCTGAGGGGAGGAACTGAAGAGATTCCTCCCACCTCTCTTTAGTTTTGCAGAGAAACTTTGTTTGTGCCAAACATATGAGGACTGAGTTAAGAGTTGCTATGCTAAGAGTTTTAGTTTGCAGACATATTAGGAGAACCCTACCTCTGAGTAACGAGGAAAGGTATATTTAGAATTCATAGACCATAGCTGAACTGTTCGGTGACAGCATTGTAACTGAATGGTGGGAGACCAGCATGCTTCAGAGGTCTGGTACGCAAAAGAAAAAAGGAACCTCAGCAAGTTAAATCCAAAGTTTGTTTTAGAATGCAAATGTTGTCAAGTTCTCTTGAAATTCCAGTTTGTCCCTTTCTAGAAAGGGAGTGGCATATAGAGAAGTTTTCCATACATAATATACACAGATTTCCTTTGTAAAACAGAGATTAAAAAAGTTTAAAAAAAGAATGCTGTATGCTAAAGGGATTTGCATATATCATAGCTGCCTAAGTGGGTTTACAGGCTCACAAATAGCAAATAAGATCATCTAGCACTCAGGCAATGAGAAGCACTGGACAGTGGAACCACAGTAGTATCATTATGTTGATGCATTTCATTTTAGAAATTAAATGATGGGCTTTTAGTTTTAGGGTCTTTTTTTTTTTCTAAGGAATTACAAGGACAGATTAAATGGGATGGAAAGGAGCAAGGAAATGTTGAGGAAGAACAATTCTTCGATCACAGTTTGCTGCAAAATCTAAAATGATACCTAGGATTTTCAATACTGTGTCAAACCTTCCAGGAGAAATAGACCTCATCTTTTAGAATTAATTTCCATGTTTATATATAAATACATGTTTCACACAAATACCCTTGGCTATGGCCAATATGTAAAGTGCACAAAAGTGATTTTGGTATGAATTTAGAATCATAATCTCCAATAAACCAGCAATCACTATTTCTTGAATTATAGGGATATTAACTGCTGTTAGTAGTTCATGCTAAACTTTTAGGTAGGGCACATGATGGAAGTGTTCATTACTTCGTAAAAACAGATAAAGCTTAGTCAGGGGAAGGCAGATGAAGGGCTTCAAGGGCAGTGCAGCATCCTTACCATGGCCCCACCTCTTTATGCCAAACAGAACAAGAAGTACTTTCAGTGAAATTCAGATGCATCTTATTTAATGTATTTTACAAAGTGCAAAGTACAACGTAGAGGACCAACATAGTTATAAGAATGAGAAATGAAGCCATTCTTTAGAGACATTTTAGTATGAAACAGACCCTTATATATTCCCAACTGCCTGTCTTGAGGAGAATCAGCATTCAAATAGTTTAGATTCACGAACCTAATGCTTCAAGATTCAAATCAACACCTGTGCAACTGTGCAACAGCAAGAACTCCAGGAAACTCATGGTTTGTTTTTCTGCTACTGTATATCATGCTTGATCCCATATATGGACATAAAATAAATTTACAGAGTTGGTTAGGCACGTGCAAATAGTGAAAGGGCAGAGAAACGTCTATCAGTCAAGACTTAAACATAGTTTTTGCATGTTCCCTCTCTCCCATAAGGGGAATGATTCGTTTCTGTGTCATTAACCTGGCTGAGCATATGATGAAACCTATGATGGGAGCCCATGTCCTGCTACTATTCTACCTCCCTTGATGTTCAGTGGATTGGTCTGTACTCCTAACAGCTGCAGAACTCAATGGCATCTGGAAAAAATGCATTTGCTTTAAAATCCTGACATTCTTCAGGTACAAGCTCATGCTTGTCCTAGTATGTTACTTCTCTGTAAATTGCATGCCAAGTTGAATTTGCTGTGTGAGTGTGAAAACTAAGATGATGTGTCATTAGGCCCTGTGGAGAGCAATGTACTGGAGATAGCAAAGGCATGGGAACAGCCTAATATCAGCTGTCAGGCCCAACGGTTGTAGTCACATCCTCTTATTGTCTGCAATTTGCATGTCTTCCTAGCCTTTTCATCTTCTGAAGAGAAAACCGACAACATATGGCAATTGCCGAAGAGTACTTGGGAACATGGATTTTGTCACATCGGATAAGACAGTTCATCTGTTTGTGAACAGCCGTTCTCTCTGCAGCACATACATCAGCTCTCTAACAGCATCCCAGATCTCATGCATCAGGGCTTGGAAGTCTTCTGTAAGGCAGTGGCCTCCATCAGATCTGGTGAAATTGTGAGTTCTTTACTGGTGTTGCAGAGCAGTGACTGACTCACATGAATCATCCCAGTGATTTCACCTGTTGAATAGCTGCTCACCATTGTGAGAAAAGGCTTCCCAGATCCACGTTTTTTTGTTTGGTTGCTGCATGTTTATCATGCAGTATGTTAAATATTCCAGGTGAGTTTGGTATAGCGGTGGTGTTATGACAGTTTTCCGTGGAACAAACCAGGAGGGACAAAATGAACAATACTGAAGCATATGAGTATTTTTAGAGTGTTTGATCAAGGGCTTACAGCAGCAGTTCCTTATAGCACTGCCAAGTCACTCAAAAGATGGGAATGCTAAACTACATGAGAGATTATTTAGTCACAGTCTTTACATCTGCAGAAGATGATTTTGAGATGACTGCTCTTTTTAATGAGTAGGTGTGATGCCAGAGCCTGAAGGTACAGCAAGCATCTAAAACCACAACAATGAGTTCAAGAAAAGAGAAAAATCTAATTGGGAGAATATGAGGCAGGAGGTTTAATTTCTGCTATGCCAAGGGATTTCTTCTATACAGAGAGTGGGAAGACAGAACCAAGCCAAGAACTGTCTAGTCTTAACATTTGCGTGTGGAGTGTCCTCACCTTTAGCCTTTTTACTGTTTCTGTTCAGTGAGCCAACAGTTTGATGAGCTACCGAGGCAGCATTTACCTTTTGGTCTTCTTTTTATCTGATCAGCAGAATAGGAATGAACTCGGGGCCATCTAAGACAAGGGCTAACATGAAAGAGACTCAGCTAAGAGTAGGTGCAGGGAAGTAAGGAAATTTTCTCAGCGCCTTTCACTAAATAAACTTGCTCATTGTCTTTTGCAGTTTAGAAGTTTTGCTGGAATGTCTGGAATGCAGTCTTAGGTGGAGCTATTTCTGAAGACCATGAATGTAGTTTTGCTACCTGCTAGCCTACCAGAGAGAACTAACAAAGGAGGAGCTATGTATTTTTATATGGATTTGGAGAGGAGTAGGTCTAGGAGAAGCATGACATAGCATATCTTTACTGGTCACTGTCTGATTTCTGGTTGATAGTTTTTAGGTATAATGATTTATTAATTGTTTTTTCCTCCTAACTGTCCCAGAGAACATTCTCTCCTAGTATAGTTCCACCAAAATACTTGGAGTATTTCATTGTTCTAATGCAAGGACCACCTTTCTTTTCAGCATTTCCTGTGCTCTTCAACTAAATTTGGCACTTGCCAGCCCTGACAGTTACTTCTGTCCTTTCCTAAGGAATTGGTTTGAAGAGTAAAGTAGGTCAACTTGAGAGTAGTTTGGAAAACAGAGTTTGTAATGATAGCGTGAGAGTATGATGGTCTCATTAACTGCATGTGTGCCCTTCAGCGAGAGATGAGATTTTTGAAGCACTCAAAATAAACAAATCTGAAAACTTGAAAACACCCCAGATGTGTACAGCTGCAGTCTGATGATTCAATATTAGCAAATAATTCATGACTTAATCAAACCTAGACATGGGCTTTTTGTTAGAGAAATTTTCCTTTTCAATGTATTTACATTGAAGATTTCTTGGATTATCTCTAAATTCTACCTACCTAATACTTAAATGGGATCATTCAGATTATTAACTCTCAAACTGAAAATATGTACTGTGTTTGTTCAGTTCTATTGCTCATATATTATGCAGCTACGTCTTCACTAGGTGAATCACTGGCATCTGTGAATTTTGGATTAAGCATAGTTTAGAATTGGTAATTATAAATCTGCTCTGTTAATGGTTACTATTTTCATTTCAGAGAGTAGTCAGACACTGTTCAAGTATTTGTGCCAAGACTTAGCAAGATTCTTGTACAAGAGAAAGCACTCAAAAAGTTCAATAATAACAAAAAAATTGTTTAAGTTTTTCCCCTCCCACTTCTTTACCTAGATGTACTAAGTAAAAAGAAAAGGAAAATAAACGCTGACTTTGAAAAGGATGTATTTGAGAAGAGCCTAAAAGAAATGGGAAATTGGATTGGAACAACCCCAGAGACTTTCTCCTGGAACTAAATCTTTACAGGACAGTTATGTCTTCAAAGTAAGTTTGCTTGACCCTCTGAAAGACTGTATGAACTACTTCACTGCATTTCTCAACTGCTTTTGTCCAAGAGATCATAAGACTGAAATAGGTCTTGGGAATCTTAGGCAAAAGCACCCATTAGTTTAGTCTAGCTTGTTTTTAAATAGTTAATGGGGAGGCTCAGGCTGTTCTGCAGACCAGTCCGGAGTGTGGTAAACACATCACCTGAAATGAAAGGAGAAGAAATAGCACGGCTTACCCTGAGTCATCCAGCTTGCAAACCACAAAGAAAAAGGGAAATTAACAAACATTATTCAGACATGAGGTAGGAAGACAAGCAGCTTTCCAAGTAACTCCCTTTACTACAGTAGCCAAATGGAAAGCAAGCCAACTCCTTTAATTAGGACATGATATCTTGCTCGCTTGTTACCTCATCAGCCAGCTGCAACTTATCATAACCTAGTTTATGAGCTCCCAAGGACAAAGAGCATATTTTACAGGAGGCTCATGCAGTACGTACTGCTACAGACACTGCTCTATAACTGACATTGCAAACACTATTACTACCACTAAACCCAACAGAATGATATGGTTCGGAGACGATATTACCCCCAGGAAAACATATGTAGATAGAGCGCTAACAAATTAGCCTCGTTATATATGAACTTAATAATAAATGCTGATAAAAGCTAGATCAAGAAGAAAATTAATTTTCTTTTAGCTTGTGTATTAGATGGGAAGATGGTCACAAGATATATGAAAAAACCCCAGACTTATGCAAGGTCATTCTTACCCAAAGAGTTAATGCTGAGAAAAAACTAACCCAAACAAAAATAAAAATGGCTTCTGGAATAGAAATGTTGTGTGCATTGCAGGGAGGTGCACTTCCCTAGCCTTTGAGACACATTATACATTATTTATTGTCCATGAATAATTTGCTAGAGCAGTCCCTATGCACCTTCCGTTACACAGGCAGCACTGGTGCTGAGAACATTTCACCACATAATGTTCACCTCTTGGGATATTTCCAGAAATGAGCAGGTCCCCAGTCTATTACAGAGCTAGGGATTTTTTTCTTCCTTTTTCAACAAAGTAAAATGGAGGGAACCTAAAATGAGGTTTAATTGAAAATAAATATAGCTGCGCACAAATTTGCTAGTCTTCTGAGGTCATCTCTTTGCTCTGTGTGCCAGTCTACAATTCTTGCCTCATCTTTCCTTCTCCCTGCTCCAGAGGTTTTGCTTTCAGTCTGGCATGAGAGAGATTTGGCATATTAGATGATTCTTGCATTCCTGGTCAAATCATAAAGGCCACCTGTCCTCATTCTACAGGAAATAAGAAGATCAAGTAAACATGTTTTTTCAGCTCTTCACAACTCATCAAAGTACCTACCTCTAGGGTTGGATTCATCCTTCCTCCATTTCTTTCCTTCAGTTTCCCAAGTCAGGGACTTGAAATTCTCAGGGCTTCTGCATCATTCAGTTAACAAAACTTTCCTCAGGAGATGGGCACTATCTGACACGATCACTATAAGCTCTTCTAACCCCATTTTGAACAATGAATAATGTTTTATTCCCCTTGCGGTTCTAGAAGATCCCAGCTTCCTAACCTGTATCCAGAATAGAAACAGCTTCACAACCATTTCCAGGGCTAGAAAATGAATGGCTTACCCATCTGGGGATGGATTTTATCATTGCAACTATTTTAAAGCTATTTTTATCACACAGTCTTTGAGACAGCTTACAGGATCCATTCATTTTTTAATAGTGTCAGATACTCAGCTCAGTTTTGATAAGCAGCTAGTGATAGAGGTGGCAAGCTGAGATGATTTCCAGAAGACCAGTTTGTCCTTTCTGGCTGTCACTGGGTCTCAACATCTCTGCAAATACCATTTAATCCAACTGACTTAACATTGTTTTGGGGCTGAACAGTGATGACTAACTTGGGAAAAAAAGTGACCTGACATGGCACCTTTTGGAGACAAACTTCTGCTTAACACACAGGCTAAGGCTTGAAAAAAGCATGCCTTGAAGTCCATGCAGCAGCTTCATAAATTCACTTGACTGCTGCTTCTTGGCTTTCTGCCCAAGATTTTGATACTTCTTTTTGCTAAATGAGCCTTCACTTTGGAGAATTTGTTTTCTTAGTTGTTTTCACAGGGCACTTTGATATTCATGTAACTCTTGTATTTTTATTGTTTTCTCCACTCATTCTCATAGCCATACACCAAAAAGAAAAAGGATCTCAGATGATCAGTAAGTACTTACTATACCAGAGCCTTTGATAATTGTACCGTAGGGAATGTTGCATCTTACTCTTTGTCATGAATCTTGAAAAGAGAATCAGAAGAGAGAGAATTGAAGTGAAAATCAGGCAGTGGCAGGCTTCCTGGTGCAGATTCCTGGGCCTGAAGAGAGCATGGCAGAGGGAGCATGCTGGGCTTCTTTAAAAGTAGGATTTACAAACATACTATATAACATTCTTCTACATATATACCACATGCTCATCTCTTTTTGGAATTATGGCATCATTTTCTTTGGTTCTAGCTGCCTGCCTGTTGATAAAAGGACTTTAGGAAGGTCCCACTAAACTCCATAAAAAGCACCAGCTTCTTCTGTTCTAGCTGCAAGGAGGAAGCCATAAAAAAAACATTCTGGGAAAGACTTTGCAGGAAAATCTCAGTGGACAGTGCAGGTGTAATCAAGTAATCAAACCAAAAACTTTCCCAAGCAACTCTAAAATCCTGAACTGCAAGGCAAGAGTCCAGACATGGTTAATTAACAGCTGCACAGAGTTGATATCTGCCTGGTGAGCCGGGACCTCTTTTCCTCGGATTCTTAAAAAGCCTTGAATTGTGTAATTTGAAATCATATGAATATAGCTATTTTCACTTCAGGTGTTTGCTTTTAAGTCTTTGGCAAGTTATGAATTCCCTATGTGATGTGGACACCAATGAAGAGATCTCATGTCTGTGCTATTAAGACATGTTTTCCCTAGGAAATGGCAGAAATAATGCTGGATTTAAGTTGTGCCAAAGTAAATTATCTCATCTCTACTGAAAATGTTACCCTGCAATCAAAGGTGTCTTGGGTTTTTTTTAAACTATTATAAAGCTGTAAGCTCTGGGGGCTACTTTCTTAGGAGGTTACTGAGTAAAACATATTAGAGCAACAATATGCCAAAAGCTGATATGTGGACCCTATCCATATAAAGTGAGATCAACAATATCTTTCGTGTCAGAGAAAGAGCAAAACTATATTTAAGGTGGGTAGTATAACAATATTTATTCTTCAATCAATCAGTTAAAAAGGTTGTGATTCTTTTTGAGAGTTGGAAGAAGGAACTTCTTTGCTTGCAAGCTGTGTGGCCTCAGGCCACTCGGAGCTTATATGACAAACACATTATGGGAAGGAGGAAGAGTGTGAGTCCTGGTGGAGTTATGTGCGTTCATCATGGGAATCTAAAAATACGGTACAGGAAAGAACAAATAGGAATTTATGATGCCCTGAAACTCTTGAGCTCTGCTAAAAAAACTGCACAAATGTAGGCAAGTATTTGCTTCTTGAGATAATGTTCCCAACAAGCTATTGTTTTTAGTAAGCTTCACGTTGCTTTTCTGGGAACTTTCTCAGCAGTGTTGTGAACAAGAGAAGAAAAATATCAACAAACAGGTTGCAGAGTGAGCAATCATGCAAGAAGGCAAAATGTCTCTATAAGGGGTAAAAGCCCTCCTTTATTTAAAAACACCTTTCTCCACTTGTGAACTCTTATTTGGTCTTGGAGGAGAAATACATCCCAAGAACAGTGCCTGAAGTCATGCAATACAAAAAGTCCACCATCACAACAGCAAAAATTACGAAGCTCAAGATACAGCATATTGCTATCAGGTGTTTGATCTGAGAAGTAAACTTGTCTGAGAGGTTGGCTCCAAGTCCTATAAACAACAGGTTCTCCACAAAGTATGTAAGCATCCCTACACTGAACTCGTGCAGTGGGACTTGTGAGGTCTTTGTCTCTGTTACTTATACTTAAGGCAGGAGGTGGTAGGGAAGGAACAGTGTTTCTTTGCCCCAGCCATGGCTCTTGCCCATGATTTACCTAAAGCATGTCTTAAAACTTGCAAGAAGCCATCCTCAGGGTCCAGTGAGGGCTATCTTTGGAGAGTGCCAAGCCACTTTGCATTAAGAAGGCTCGAAGTTCGCAGAGGTCATACCCAATGGTTGGGCATCTAACGGACCAATTTGCCTTTCATTTTCACTGGAGCCAATACTTGGGATTCAGTGTCTCACCAGTCTTTATAGATGCCATTTAGCAGTGCTTCAGAAGGGAAAGTTTTGGCATTCTGGGACTTTGCATGGAGCCATAAAGTATCTCTACCAGCTGTTACTTGCAAGAATGGCCGTGTACCACTGCTTGTTCACACAAATACCTCTTCCCTGGCAGCACAAGCCCCCCCACTCCTTTTCTGTCCAGCCTCTGCCATCCCTGTGCATGTCCTGGAACACAAATTCCTCACTTCTGCCTGGACATCCTGCAGCACTCAGGGTGGCTGCTTCAGGAAGGCACTGCACTGTGAGTCCATGGAGTTTCTTTCTCATTCATCCCTTCCCTCACACCAGACTTCCTGTGTAAACAAAGCAAAACTTCATTTAACAAGACCTGGAGACAAGATGACAAGTTAAATCAGTGTTAGACATAATCCAAGGCTATTCACAGTAGAAAGTCTTGCTACCTGCTTTGATGTCTCTCACCCAGAAGCCCCATGGCATCTTTTACCTTTATAAGCCAAGGTGTCAAGGTCTTTACAGTCATTTTCTTGTGTTGCTACTCAGTCCAGCTGGAGCTACTAAACCACTCCTATTATTTTACTAGATAACAGTTGTACATATATTCTGTACAGCTCTAATTCTCAGCTGTTTTGTTTTTTTTTTTCCAGCTTTCTATAGACCACACAAGATGTTTTTAACTAGAGTGGTTTGTGTTACTTTTCTACGTAACAAGTTTATTCATCATGACTGAAATGAGGTCCCTTCTAGGATGGTACCTACCTTTTCCCCAATAGTTGAGGCAGCACAAATTGTTTTAGGGTAGAAAGAGATAAGCTGAAACTGCTGAGGGACTGGAGCATGTTTGTAATTACATGAAGCAGAGCAATCAACATGTGAACAAACATTCGGGCTGTCAAGGCTTCCTTTCTAAAAATTTGAACTAAACTCATTTAACATCTCGTATATGACTCAAATGTTTACAGATCTCATATTGTGTACTAAGGATTTGAAGCCAAGCCTAAAGAAAACAGCTACACAATAAACAATTCATTTTATAGATGGGGTTGGCACTTACTTTTATGAGAGCATATGGTGAATATTTAGAAGACAAATCTACGCAATTCAATTTCACCTCCAATATGCATATTTTCCAGTGAGTGGCTTAAGGCCAAACAGGATAATATCCCTTGTGGAGTCCCCCACACCACTCTCAATTGATTCAAGACAACAAATTTAATGTGGGCTGCCAATCATTTGTGGATTCTCTAAGTTGAATGCTTTCCCAGATGTTAACCTCCGTGGGGCTAAGCACTCTCCTCTCTCTGGTTCACAGGGGAAAGCTCCTATGATAGATGTATTAGTTTTGATATGATGCTAATTTATGCATTTGATATTCTCAGTGCATAGAGCCTCTGTGACATCTTAATATGCAAGAAATCCCTTCTGTTTGCAGCAGGAAACTGATAGTGTATTGACTTTTAGCAAGTGTTAACAAAAATCAAAGCATTTTTGTTCTTAACGGTATTTCCCCCTGTAATTCTGCCCTATTTCTCTTGCTTTGAAATGACACTGCCGTAACAGGATCAGTATGAGTGGGTGCCCATGAAAACCCTTACTTGGAAAAGCTGATTGCAAAACCAGGATTGCTCTTTACCACTGTTTAAGAGGTTTAGAACCTCTATTGCTCTTCAAAGCATTTTCTTGACTTTCCTTGACTGCAAGGAACAGTTCAAACCATTTTTTCTTTGCAGCAGAAGTTAAAATTCATGACCCTTTTTGCTATAAAAAAAGGAAAATTGTATCCCTGACAGAATAAGTTCCATCCCCAAGGCACCAAATATTTATTGGGCTAATGGCCCAACCATAAAAAAATGTTTGTGGTCACACTGTATTAGTATATATCTCTATGTTTATTTTTACGGTTACCTTTAGTATAACATGGCTGAAATAATGCAAGGCTGCTAGACAGTGAACAGCCTAGGAGACAGTTCCTGAAACAAAAAGCCTTACAAGTCAGACCAAGTTTGTCTCTGACTTTAAAATACCTCTCACCAAAATCTAATGTTTTAAATATAATGAAAATAAGGGGAATAACTGTACCTCTGGGTATGTTTTGAAATGGAGTGGAAGGGATGAGACCCTTGGACAACTCCTGCTTTTTG
>NW_009260770.1:3963061-3976340 GCF_000687185.1 Egretta garzetta
GAGAGTCTGGGCTGGACTCTGCCTGAGTCACTTTGGTGATTCTCAGTAGAACTTGCAGAGTAATTTCTGCAAAGAAATTCGCCCACGGGCTTTTTACGTAGATATAAATGTCTTCAGAATTCACCAGGAGGATCAAACCTTGCAATGTATTTGTTTGTCAAAGTTTTAAAATGAGTAAAAATGTCTGGCATGAGCCAGCATCTTGGTCTGCATCTCAAACATTCGTGTTCTGGTAAAAAATGGGGTGTGGATGAGCATTTGATTTTGACTACGTGCCAACCTGAGTTTCTGGCCTGGGCTTACACCGGAATTAGGGCTAAGTTTAAATGTAGTCCTAACGCTAAGTGTGGACTCTGAAAATGACAGTGTTGGCCCTCATACTGGGGCTTTGCTGGTGTATAGGTACGATGGCAGCTAATACTGGGTACCTTCTTGCCCCAGGTTAGCATAGAGGGTAGCGCCCAGGATTTAGGGTGCTGATGCAGGTACTCCTAGAACTGGAGATCTTTTACCAACATGGGAGAGATGGATGCACCCATAGATGGACAGAGGATGGCATCTGGGAGGAAGAGCAGTTGTAGATAAAGGTATCTGCTAGGCTCTCAGCTTCATCATCTGTACAGCCTCCAAGGACAAAGTTAATCCTCCAGCACTGTATTCCCTATGCTGCTCATCCTTACCACGTAACGCCAGTTAAGCCACAGGCTTCAGGTGCACCCACACATAGGAGGGTTAAGTTCCTTCATTAGCTGGACACTCAGCAGAGCTTACATAGTCTTCCTCCATTTCAAATGTGATGTAAAATGGAGTATGACACCTGTGATGAGTAGTCTGGATGCAAATCTCCAAGGCACCCTGAAGTGCCATCCTTCACAGCCAAGCAGCTTTGTGTCCTGCCCTTGCTCTGTGGCTGGCTGGGAGCAGGGAGCGGGTTCTGTTGCTGGGCTCTGGTATAGCCATCGATTTGCCACAGGTGCCGGAGAGCTGCCATGAATGCTGCCAGCTGGGGACCCAGCGGGAGCAGATTTCCTTATCCCCTGCAAATTGCCAGGGCCTGATCCTGTATTCTCTTCCTTGCTAAACCCCTCAGGTGCTTTAGGTACATGCAGAATGGAGAATCCAGGCCTAAGACTGGGGAAGAAAGGGAAACCTAATTCTGTGAAGATATTACAGAATTACCAGCACTTCTAGAGCCCAAGCAGTGTAATTGGCCAAAGTTACTGGGTCACACGAGAAGAGGGAGAAGCAATCTGTAATACTCTGTGTCTGCTTTTGTTTCTATCTATAATTTGAATGTTTAAAATTTCAGTGAAGAATTATGGAGAAACACAAGGGTGACATTTGAGAGGATTGGTGAAGAATCAATTATTAATAAGGTGAGCAAAATTAGATATAATAATAAACAGTGCTCTAAATCAGTGACCTTTCTGCCCTCCTCATCCTTCAAGGCAGAATGCAGGGTCCTGTCATTGATGCTAAAGGAGAATATGGTTGCAATAGCATCGCTCCCCAGTCATAGCCATTGGATTATTTAGAAAGCTTTGCCTTTTAAAATTAAAGTTATGCCCTGAATTTGAAACCTGACCTTATTGAGAATGTGTGAAGGAATCATTTGATGCTTTTATATTGCTACAGCAAACTTGCCTCATTTCTTAGAACAGCACTAGGTTTCCAAGAACAGGTTTGCCACCATTTCCCTCTAGAGGAATCCAGTGCCCAGACGGTCGATGCTGGAGTAGTTTCACAGTGTTCAGCAGACAACAGACACTACATGAATCCTCCTTTTCCGTGCCAGGCCCTGGTGAGCTGAGTAAGGGTAAAACTGAGAGGAAAGAGTACTCTGCAGGTGCTGGGGTCTCTTTCAGCACCACTATAAAACACTCTCCCAGCTGCTTTGCTATACTGGTTCCCATCACAAGAGAGTATATGCGCAGCTTCTGGGCACAGACAAACAGGCACAGACCAGAACTTTGTGCCATCCACAGAGCTAAATGTGACATTAAACACAGTTGACCTTTTTCTTTTCTTTGTCCTTTTTGTTTTAAACCCAGGCCCACCCTCAGTGCAGGAAGCATAAGGAAATGGATTGAGCTGGTACTAGATTCCATTTTCCCAATCTGCAGCACCATACTTGCTGTACAAACAGCTCCACACAATGTCCCCGCTGCTTGCCAAGCCGGCCTTTGATTGTGCTGGGCAATGGCAGGAGGCCAGCACCACCTTTGAGACTGATGTCACCGCCTGTCTGCAACATGCCCGCAAGCAACATATTTTTGCGCTCCTCATTCGCCACTGAGACCAGTCCTTATTTGTCTTTAAATCCCTATATATGGCAGAGCGCCACCTGCAACTCCCAGGAAATCCTCAAAGATGCTGGCTTGAACTGAAAGGTGTTTTCCATGGTAGCAGTGAAGGCACATGCACATTTCACACTCCCAAGTTGGAAACCGGTTGAAACGCGGCATTTATGATGCTGCTGTTTTGTGCTGTCATTCTTGGAAAATGCAGGCAGATCCGTCAATACTCCCACTCCAGCTGCCCCCCTCATCTTCCTCCATTCCCCCTTGCATGCCAAGCACTCCGTGCAGCAGCCTGGTGGGAAGCAGGTCCTCCTCTGGGCTCCGGGGAGCTACGAGTGAGGCAGCAGCAGCGGAAAGCCAACCGCCAGGATCCTCGCAGCTGGAGCTGCTCTCTTTGTGGAGGGTGCCCGACAGCACCCAGAGCTGGTCACTGGGCAGTTTCACCTTGACCAGGATGGTGCAGCCCAGAGGAATCCAGTCCAGGGCTACAGTCCCCTTTGCAGTGGCTGGAGATTATGCCTGTGGCCGTAATGCCTTGTCTGCTCTCACTGGTGAAGCTTTAGGCAGTATAAGACGTGTCTCAGTAACTTTCTTAAGGCACTTAGTGACTAAAATGCTTGGCAATACTAAGAGACCTGCTCCTTAGCACCAGAGGGATGCTCTCCTCCTGCAGGTTCACCTTCTTAGCCTGATGGCCCCTTCTTCTTTCATGGAAAAATGCATCCAGTCTGGAAGCTTTTGTTAACCCTTGCCATTGATCTGCTCTAAGTGCAAAGGCAGCCTAAGTGAGCTCAACACAGCCTAGGAAGGAGCAAGGATGGGGTGTTTTCTGAGCCCTGCTGCACCTCATCAAATAAATCATTTAACTTCTAAATGCCTCAGTTTCCCAGCTGGCAAAACGGCAACCATCACAGGAGAGAAAGCAAACTGCCATTTCTTCCCAAGAAGGAAAAGGCTGTGTAAGCATTGTCTGGGCTCATATAGGATCTGAACAGGGAAAACAGTATCAAAATTCAGACAGGTATGTAGAAAAGAGGCTGAACGTCAGACACAGTCCTGCCAGGTGCTGATGGCTTGCATCCTCCTTGCATCCTTGCCTTGCTCCTGGAAATGGGATGGGCAGTTGTAGTTTCTTATGGCAGCTGTCACTTATTCTTGCTGTGATGCTGCCTGATCCCTCCTGCTCAAATCTGTCAAGCTGTCTGGATTAGCAACTTTTCTACTGTTGGCTTTCCCATCCAAGTTAAAAACATACAAACACACCTTCACAGGGCGCATACGCCTCTAGAAAAATGGGCAAGAGCACTCCTGTCCTCAGCCACAGGACACAGCCAACTGAAGGGCATCCAGCCTGCATTATGAAAATAACCAGAAGTGGATCTTTTCTTGCGTAGCACCGCTACTGCATTAACGCATTCCCTGAATGGCTCTGGATTTTCCCTATTCAAAGAGGCCAGGTTCCAAAAAAGTCCTTGTAAATCTGTTTCTCTCACTGCCAGAAACAGAGAGACAAAGAAATTCCTTTCTCCTGCCTGTACTTGCTCAGATTTAATTAGTACCGCAATTTCTTCCTGTATTAAGGAAATAGCTGCTGCTTCTGCAGGTCATTCCATCACAACAGTATCCCACAGAGATTCTGTCACTAATATAAAAACGTGTTCCTGGTAAAATATAGTGCTGTAACATAGAGAGAACTTTTTTAAACCATCTGAAGAAATCCTAGTGTATCATTACTGGGCGAGCTCTTTGGCTCTACATTACCAGGCACTGGAGGTAGCAGCTGCAGCTAAAACTGACGTAAGAGACTCCCAACATTTCCATAACCTCTCGGTCGCACCGGTCGCCGGGATTGTCTGGTCATTTACGCTGCTAGAGACGACATGCCGCAGCAGTGCTCCGGCGAGAGCAAACACCTTCCCAGCACAATCCCGCTTTATCCAGGAGAAGGGTGAGGTGTGCCTTGGCAGCACCTCCCGGGGGCCCTTCTAGCCCCGGCCCCCCTGTTCCCACAGCACAAACCTCAGCACTCCCTGCCCTCGGTGCGAGGCACCTTGGCTTTCATCTTGCCCTCGCTGACAAACTTATGTTGACGTGTGTGTGCTTGTGTAATTAGGGGGTTTTTTTGTGTGCATGTGTATACATAATAAAAACAGTCCCCGCTGCACACGGGTCTTTCCCAAGGGAGAGGACGAGCAAGTAAATTATGGGGCAGATGTTAGTCACGCTGCTTATTAAACCATGGGATGGTAGCGTTCAAATACTGAAGCGGTAAGTGTGGCAGGAATGAACAGAAGCGAGAAAATTATTTTTAGGTGTCTGTTTCTTATTACCACATTTTCAGAGGGGGAGAGCACACAAAGCCTCTTTGATTTCATTTGGGACATAACATTTCATTTCCATTTCTCATTTGGAAAATACTGGGTTAACTGAGGGCAGCCCTACCTGATGTGGTACCTCCCTGTGCAACGCAGTGGTTCCAGTCAGGTTGCCCTCAGGCTTTCCAAAATCTCCCAGTGAACACTACTGCCTTTTAAACATTATTTTTATCTTGCTGCTAAAACCAATCGCCAGCAAATCCAGTCAATAAACTAAACTCCAGTTGACTTGGTTTAAATTGAGATCTGTGCCCATTTCCGCTGCTTTCTAAACCAGTGTAAAGCATCGGGAGGGCTAGTTGCTGTTTCTTACAGCTTTTGAATATACCGCTGAGGGTATAGGTGTCTCAGAGAAGGTTTTGCAGAGCATATGCTCCGTTAACGCAACGCATGGCTGTTTGCAACAGCCGTCGTGCCATAGATCTACAGTATTTGACAGATGTTTTACATTTTTACAATCCGGTGGCACGCTATAAACCACGTCTTTGGTGGGGAAGGATTTGCAAGCTGTTTGATGTATGTGCCAGCCCGTGGCCTGCTGCTCCCTAAAGCAAAGGCTTATTTGCATAAAACATGCATCAAAAGGAGCTTTACGTACGTGGTAGCGTGCTCAGACGCCTGCTGGAAAAAGGAAACTTGCCGCAATGGAGGTTGAAAGCCAACGTACGCATCCTTTGATAGTGTCTGTGTGCTTCATCTGATCACACTGATATGGAAAAGAATTCAAAACTTACCTGTCTATTTAGAAAGAAAAGCAACAACAACAACAAAACTGGCCATGGCTTATATACTATTCCCCAGATGGTTCTTCAGTCACCATCTTGACTAGTCCTTCATTAGCACAGAAAAAAATGTTAGACTTTAATCACAAAGACTTCAATCACAAAGACTTCCTAAGTAGATTAAAGGCCAATTTCCACTGTCCACCTAACTTGTCTTTAAAGCTCTGTATTGTATTTGCCTTCTTAATCTGAGCTGAGCTGTTATACACAAATACTGTTTAAAAACAACAGAGCAAATACTATGTGGTGACTCAGCTCTTTTGTTTCCGAAGACCAGCTTTGCAGCAGTCTGCGGTTAAAAGTTGAATGATGCTGATATGGGGTAGAAAACGATGCAAAGAGGTGTGGAAAAGTCTGGCTGGTTGGCTTTGGTGCTGGTCTAAAGGACATCTCCTTTGCCCTCTTTTGGAAAAGGACATTTCATAGACTATGCAAGGTATCTGTTATTAGGGGTCTGCGTGTATACATATGCATAACTAGATGTAAAAGGATAAAAAAGACTTTCTGTTTGAAAGATAGATAGGTAGATAGATAGATAGACAGATAGATAGATAGATGGATGCATCTTTATCTGTCTGTCTTTAGGAGAGGGTTTTCAAAGTGTACATTTAATTGTGTTATCTTCTGTGACTGTATCAGCTGTTTATAAGTGGTTGCTTACTAGATGATGTACTTTTAGAAAGATTTAATGCCCAATGTGTTGCCTGATGTGTTTTATTTCTGAGTAGCAGCCGTGGAGGTGCTGCCTCTAGGCAGCTGGCAATGAACTTTCCGCATGTAATGCATTATTTTCTGTTTAAATGATTGTTTCTAGGCTGTAATTACTGTGTCTGCACTGCAATATGCACCAAGCCTAATCAGTTCATCTGTCAGCATTGTCTGCTACCCTGACAAGAGACTAAAATCATTGCAGGCCTGGCCTAATAGATGTCAAGGTTAAAAATGTCTCACTGCTTCTTCAGATTGGCCATTCTCTGCTGTGAGACCGATGGAGGCTTCAGAAAAGTGTGTGTGGATTTTTAAACTAGATTTTACTGAGTGACCTGACTCCCACAGAAAGAAGTATTTCCACATATCCAACGCTTTCTGCTATGTAGGTCACAGTAAATTTAGTTAACTTGCTAAGTAGCTCAAATGATAATTTAATTTTGGTGTGGGCTGGTGGAGTTTTTTTTTTCCATTCAGGTCAGGAGTAGCCTCAGGTAACAGTGGGCTGGTTCCTTACTCCGTTCCCCATCCTGGCTCCATTTGGGTTTTGGAATTGCCCCTGCCTAACCTGAAGAACTGGCACCGGAGGGCTCTTCTGTGCTGGCATTGGGGTGATTTCAGGGTAAATCACTCCAGTGGGAAGAACCAGAAACCCTGGTAGTGGGACTGGCTGCGTAAACCAGTTCTGGATCTGGGACCTGGTGGTGGCTGAGCCGTGCTTGTGGGACAGGGTCTGCAGCGAATGGAGGTTCTCCTGGTGCTTTGGGAAGGATTGATGTGAATCAGGAGGGCTGCTGGTCACATAACCTAGACCTGCCGGCCAGCAGCTCGGGCAGGTTCTTCTAAGCAGGGCAATGTCTCTACTAAGTTATTTAGTTCTGTGCTAGGAAGATGCACTAATTATTTGCTAAGTAAAAGTAAGCTGTGTACATGAGGAGGTGTTATATCATAGTGCTGCGGTTTCGGAGTAAATAGTTTTGCTTCTGTTCTTGATATGAAAAGGGTTGTATAATTTTGGGAATAGCATGCCACCATTTCTCCTCCATTGGGTGTCACTGCATTCTTCAGGATGTCCCCTCTTGGCAGGTCAGTCTATCCTGCCGAAAACTCGAGGCCTTGTTGGACAAATGCAGTCCCAAACGGCTCCATCAGCTCAGGGTTTCCCTGTCAGTCAAACGCAGACTGATTTTGAGAGACACTGTCAATATTATAGACAGGCAAGATCTGTAGCCTTGTGCGGCCTCCCATGCAGTAGCACAGCTCAAGGTTTGCTACAGCCAAGCCACAGGTCCAGGGCTGCTGCCTGGGAAATCAGAATCAGGCCCGGTATTTACCAACCACTGCTCAGTGTGCTGGTTTCCAGGGGCTAATTCTGTCTTTCCTGGCTTCTTATTGCTGTTTTCCTCCCAAGTATTTCATGGTCCTACTGCTTTATAAAAAAATATATCTAATATGCTTTTTTTAAAATGACTACACATCAATTCCTATTTGTAAAACATTTAAGATGCCCATATGATATATTTAACTTGCATTTTATGTGCACGTAGCGAAGCTGTGGTGTTGTCAGAGGCATCACAGACTGAGGGGAACACAGATAATTTGTGAAGCCAGGGCTTTGATTTTTGTCTAAGATGTGATTTCCATGACAAACCACAGTGACATTGTACTAAGAAAATACCCTCTCAAGAGTCTTTGGTTTTGTCATGGAAATAGCTGTGACAAAATCATGGCCCTTATTGTTCTTCCTCTCATTCATATATGCAAAGTGGATTTGTTTTTCTGTCCTGCCAATGCAGCGTGGAGGAAAATCAAGCGAGGAACAACACGATACACATCTTCTCTCAGACAGCATCAGGAATCGAGGGCATATTTTAAAGACAAACATGCTGTAGTCAGAGGCTTGTGATAAAAGTTCTCAAAGTGTTTAAGTTACTTAGGTCTCTTCCCTCAGCAGAAAATCAATGAGATTTATATTCTTAATTGCCTAAGCACTTAACATTAAAATTCTTAGTAGCTAAAACATACGGACCGCTTCTCTCCTATGTAAAGTGGCAACTTTTTCAACACCCCAAAATTGTGCCCCATTGCCTGCTACTGCAGGGCTTAGTATTTTGGAACCAATTTGGTTCCAACCGACTCAGTGAGAAAGAGGTGCCCGCTGAGCAAAGCCTTTAGGATGAGCCTGTGCCCTTGCACTCAGCTCTCTCTTCCGCAGCCTAATCCAGAGGGATCACAGCAGGGGAGAGAAGCAGGAGGAGGATGAGGAGAGTACCTGGGTCCATGACATTTCTCTGTGTAAACCTATTCTAAAGTCTTAATGTAGGGATTAAAAAATCCAATTAAGGTATATATAAAAGAAGTCTAGGGATTCAACAGGACAAAACAAAATTTGCTGTTGTTGGCATTTAATAGGATTCACACTGCATAGCCTAGCAGCGCTCTTCCCTTCTAGTGCAGTATCCACTTACATTGCTCAGCCAGGCGTGTTGCCATCAAGAGAGAGATAAGACTCCATATCCAAGCTACTGTCTTTCTTCTTCTCTTTCAGATATCCATCTACTTGCAGCTGCCGAGTACACTGTTTTTAATTTTTTTTTCCTATGACCTTCTCTCCTCAGATCTCAGTCCATCACCCTGGGGAAGACTAACCCAGGCACGTGGGTGCCCTGTCCCCAGCAGGGGAGCATTTCTGCCACCCACCTCTTGACCTCCTGCAGCTCTGACCTGCAACCGATGGCTGCCAAACCAGGGGCTTCCCTGCCAAACCAGGGGCTTCTGAGGAGCTGCTTTGGGTCTGTGCAGCCCCAGCCCCACCTTTGCCTTCGAACAGTTTCTCGGTAGCGAGCACCGCCTTTCTTTGGGCCAGCTCCAGGATGAGCAGCTGCACTGACTTTGCGGAGCAGCCTGTTGAGCCCTCCCTCACCTGCAAAATCCTGCCCAGACCGCCAAGTGCTCTCAGGATTACTCTCACATTTTTTTCTGAAGGATGGTCGGATTGCTTTCCAGAAGGTGTTTGTACACCAGTGAAGGATGATTAATGAGAGGGGAAGTCCTAAATCTCCTCTGCTGGATAAAAAAATAGTGGTTTTGAGCAACAGATTATAATTTTTTTTTACTATTATTTTTTTAGAGACATCTATAGCAGGGCAATAATCTCTCTCACCCAAACCTGGAGGCAGAATGTCTCATGCTCCTGCAAGATGGATAAGAAGATGATAAACAAGGAAGGGAAGCAGACTTTGCTTAAAGCCACTAAGCCTCTCCAGAAAGCAGGCTGGGCTATGTGGAGACTGAAGACATTAGCTATCATTTCATATGAAAATTATATGCACTCAGCAGCTTAATAATACTCTAGCAGGTTGCAGTGATTTACATAAAAGGAAGTCAAAACAAGGGGAACAGGGAGCAAGCAAGAGATGTGGTACCTCCAAAGACAGCATGAGGGAGCTTGGTGGCTCCAGGTACTCAGGGAAGGAAGCGGGGGGGCGGGGGAGGGGAAGATGCATGCCTTGGGGTACCCTACCTGCACGGAGATTTCCTCTGCACTGAGGGGGACATGAAGGGAAGGGGGTGCTGGGGAAGGATGGTCCAAGCCCGGTCCTTGTCCAGGCGCTGAGGCATAACACAGATGTGGCGTTGCTATGTCGTCTTATTTTGGGTCTTTCCTTCTGGACTTGGGTAGGTGAGTTAAGAGGCTGTACACCATCACCACCAGACGTATCCATGTCTGCCTGGTGTGGAAAGGGGAGGGCAGCGTATCGGGCGGCAGCTGACTGCAGAGAGGCACGAAGTAAAGCGGGAGAAAGGGGTGGCTTTTCTTCCTCGTGGTGCCCACATGGACACTGCAGTGTTGTGGCAGGAGGGACACCCCAACACCCTGGGGGGTTGCAGCCCCTCCCAAAAGCTGGCTGGACTGGGAGGAATGCCATGGATGGCAGTCCTGCTCCTTAACCCCGCTCTGTTGCAGGACCAGGGGATGTCCCAAGGCCGTCGTCCCAGGCACCACAAACCCCTGGGTGAAATCCAGCTATCTGTTTCAGCCTCGTCAGGCAAAGCTGTGACAGATGTATTCATATTCCCTTACACTAATTTGTGTGGCAATCTGTGTGCGAGGCTTCTCCTGCCCTGATTATTCAGGAGGCAATAATTCAGATACCCCACAGACACTGAGTGAGCCGCAGACCTTCTAAAAAGGCTTTTCATTTTCTCTTAGAAGCTTTTAAAATAACCTTAGATGGACTACAAACCTGTCATTTATTTTATGATTTATTTAAGTAATTATGGAGCATGCTGGAATAATGCCAGGGCAGGAAGGGGGATCCTCCAACCCCACCAACAGCAATATTGGAAGATAAAAGACCTGGTGTTTCCAAAGAGCCAGTAGAAATGTGGTATTTCTCAGTGGCTCTGTATTTGCTAATCAGACTAGAAAGGAGCTGATGTTTAATTAACACGATTCTTTTTAAGATCACCTGCAGAATTTTTATTTCTGCTTAACCTTCTCCTTCTTGCTCTTGCTTGCTGTCTTTCTTTTGTTTCAGTGATCCTATTCCAGGATGGCCAGCAGCTAATTCTGCAGGCTGGTGTGTTCTTGATTTGAAAGGCAAATACCATTTCCTGGTATCAAAGCTACAAATCAGTCACTTGAATTTACTTCTGCATCATTAAAGAAAAAAAATTACAGCTGTCACAAGAAACAGACCAGCACTTCTACTTGCTGGTAGTCAACATTGCTCATTCATTTGCAACTTTTAACTTACTTCATTTAGGAGAAAGAGCTTTTAAGGAAGCAGCAACCCCTCCCCCTCCCCCTGCAAAGCTGCTGCTGGTAATTAATATTTTGAAAACAAACAAGGATCTTTCAGTGGTGGCTTAAGTCTTCTTCAATAACCATTGTGACTCTTTTTTGACCTTCTAAACACCTAATGCACGTGGTCCTCCCTCCACTCCCAAATTGAAATCATGGCAACAATTCAGCGAAGCGTTGCAGCGAGATTTTCAAGCAAGTAGGGTGGCCATCATGGACAATTCAGACTTGAGGGGGGGTGGGGTGTCAACTTAGCACTCACAAAAAATGCTAGCAGCGAGGCTTTGAGACAACTGGGAAGGCAATTAGTGCCTAATACGATTATTGCTGCTCAGGAGCAGCACTGGATACTGCTTTCTTTGGCTGGTACAGTAGTACTTTCAGTCACCACCTCTCTCAGTAAGTGGCAATTTTCATAATGATGACCCCCAGGTGGATGTTGTTTTGACACTGGGGTAATAGCTGCATCCTAACAGATGTGGGAGAAATCAGGCCTCAACCCGCTGGTATTTGGGAGCTGACCCAACAGCCAGGGAGTTTGTTCTCATCCAGCAGCTGAATTAAACTTCCTAGAAAGCCGGCCGTGACACAGCAGGATGGGATGCAAGGGGCTTATCGCTCAGCAGAGCTAACCAGGAAGGCTTCTAGGGATCCCAGATGGTGCTCTTCAACAAACGAGCCTCAGAAAGCCTCGGCAAAGGAAATTGAACAGGAATGAGCCAGTTCAGCGGTGGGATAACTAGTCGGAGCCGTTCTGGGGCTCCCAGAGAAAGCATGTGGCCAAACAGATGATCCCAGGCAAAAAAGGTCTAGAGGCTTCCACGTCTTGCAAGTGTGCACATTCTCAGCTCCATTTACTTCTCAGTATTAGCCACCGGTTTTTCAAAAGCCCTGGTTTTATTGGTCTCTGTGTGTAACGCAGATGAGACATAAGCTTGGATTAACGCAGGACAGGTCATATTTTTGGTGTTACGTTTAGCTGGCTGGTTTTCACTCCCATGAAGGGCTGAAAACAAGCCCATATGGCCTCGGAAGAACTGAGAAGATGGGTTCCGCTGTCTGTATCAGCAGCTGTTTCGCAGAGTTCAGTGAGGGAATTTAGAAACCTTCCCATGGCCTGAGCCAGTGCTCACCAGCGTCTGTGGAGCACAGCATAATATTTGGCTTTGTCGTGATTTACTGCATATAAAGAAGCATTTTTCTTCCCTTATGAATAAAGGAGGCGTTCAGGGGCTCTCCCCGCCCCCAGTTAAATGAACCTGGGAAGTGCCATCAGAAAAAAAAAATCACAAAGCACTCGAGCAGCTTGTAAATACTGAGGGGTTTATTTCCACTTCACATGGTCTCCAACAGACTCTTAAACAAGACCAGTTACAATTTAGTACGCCCAGAGATCTCCATGGTTTTCCCAAAATGAAGGAAGTTCTCAGTAAACACTGTACATTGCCAGTTGAACTGCTAACAATAATTTAAAAACTCTTTTTGTATAGTCAATGCAAGAATACCAACGATAAAAGTACAGTACGGGTAAATTCACAACAATATTACAGTGAAACAGATTGACTCACGTTTACGTGATGGTAGAAGTACAGTAGCAGTATGTACATGCACTAAAGTGCGAGGACCCAGAGGCATGCAAGTCAAGTATCGTAGGTGTATTTTACAGCTAACTCCATAAGACTTTCTGAGGCATCCGTCTTTTTTACACTTTTTCTCGTGTTTACCTGTATTCCCCTCCATCTCAATTAATACACGTCTAGTGTACTAGCTTAATGGCTTTCTTCACTACTTGAAAGGTATCGCTTCAGACAGTTGAAGCATCTTTAAGAACCTTACTTTTAAAAACCGGTAACATTGACATTAAAATAGAATAAAATTAACTTAAGACCCTAGTTTTACATGAAATAATAAAAAAAAAAACCAACCCAAAAAACCCAAAACCAAAATCGAAAACATAACAGTGCAAATATAACCAAAAGGCAGTCAGTATTTGGAGAGAGCGCGAGCACATATTCAAATTCCCTTAAAACTTAATTTACATTTTATTTTAAATCTTACTTTATAGCATTTTTACCCTTTTTTTGTTCTTTTTTTTTTTTTTGTTAATATACTGTATGTAGAAAAGATGGAGACAAAAATAGTTTTCTCAGCTATGAAAAAAATTAAGTTATTACAGGCACATTAACTGTTTCATTCTAGAAACACCTCTGTTTCCCAGGTCGGACATTCAGCAGCTGCGTCTGAGAACATTCTTCGACCTCTCCAAGCGTATCTCTCTCCTTCGTGGCAGAGACGGCTGGCGGGTGA
>NW_009260770.1:3976367-3978681 GCF_000687185.1 Egretta garzetta
TCGCCTCCCTGGCTGGGGGTCTCCGCCGGTGGCTCCTTGCTTCCGCTCTCCTCCGAGGAAGTCAGGTCTCCGGTGGACTGCAACTGTGAGGCAGTAGGGGAATGTGAAGCCCATCGCGACGGTGGGCGCCGGTTCGCTGGTCTCTCTGGCCGGGAGAAGCAGGGTTGGAGGGATGGGGCTAGTGCAGAACAAGGTAGTTCCTTGGCAGCCAAGAGAGCAAAACAGCGGTTAGTGACTTGCATTAGGGGCCGCCTGGATGCGCGAAGAATTAAGAAACGGAAAATTCAAACTAAAGCTAAGCATCTGTCACGTCGCGGGGCGAAAGCAAGCAGCGAACATCTGACTGGGTGGGGGCTCCGGGTATCTGCATGTCTGGCTGTGATTTATGGAACAGGTAAGGAGAGAATGAAAGTAAGATGCCTGGGATGAGCCAGAGTAGCTGACAAACTTCCATTTGCTAATTCTCCTTGTGCTAGAAAGAGAAGAGCTGTAAAGCACATTTGCATGATAATTCAGGAAAATCTACTATTCATCACATCGCTCTACGGGCTGACCTGGCATAAAAGGGCCAGGTTCGGCATCTGCAAGTGGGGTGAAAATCAACCACTGACTCCTTTTGTCTGCTTCAGAGTTCAGACTGACATACAGGAGAGACTTCTTAGCAGCAGAATAATGACTACGGGACTAGTTATGACCTCCAGCTGGATTAAAGATGAGGTTTACCTACAGATTCCATCTTCTGAAATGTCACTCCTTTACTGCCAGCTGCTGAAGCCTGAATTACAGGACTCAGTGGTACTGTACGTTAAAGACGACATTCACAGAACTGGAAAAAAACCCTGAAATTTTATTCCTCTACCAACTTGCCATGTTCAGGCTTGGTTAGCCTGCCTTTGCGATTAGAAACAACCTGCAGTTGTAATTTTTCACCCTGGTGCTAAGTAGGTAATTGCTTCTAATATTTATGGACTTTGCTCATAGCACAGCTAGGCTTCCTGCCTCGCTCTGAACGCTCCTTACGTCAGGATGAGTTGATTGTGGGAGCAAGTCTGTCTTGTGGTGCCAAAGCCAAACTTCTAAATTTCACTGCATGCTTTCTAATCCAGAGAAGCAAATCAGAGGAGTTTGTCAACCCACAGAAATGTGTACACTGAGGAGCAGTCACTGGAGAGGACAGGAGAGTTCAATAAAAAACAGTCTCAAAATCAGAATGCAAACTGGTGATAAATGAAGAGACACCAGAAACGATAACAATGCAAAGGAAAAGGCACGGGGGAACCCAAGGCAGCAGCAGAATGATGCAGTAGGAAGCAAAGGAGGAGGAGAAACATGACTAGGGATGGAGAATATTGGAGTAGGTAACATGATGTGATTGGCAGTGAACAAACAAGGTGATAACGCCATTGAACCTCTCCGTTGCAAGTGGGAGGACCATAGGTGAATGTTACGTGACAGAAAGATCAGGTTTGAAGACACAGAGCTGAGGTACGGGAAATGGAGCTTGCGCAGGCGTGTGTTTCAGGGAGAGTGCATCGTCAGGCTCGGGGCGATGAAGGGCGAACCTCGGTGCCCTTGGGCAATACGCAGCCAACGGGGCGATCAGCAGATGCACACCACCGCTCGGGGCAGCGCGGCACTCATCTGCCCTGGGCGCTCGCAGAGAGCAAGGCCAGGGAGCCATCGGGGCAGCTGCTCAGGGGCTTACGGAGCCCAGCCGTGCCCCGCTTGCCCCTCTGCATCCTCGTCCCCCGGCCTGTCTCTGCCCCGCAAACGTTGCAACGACCCTTGCTACAACAACGCTGAAATGTAAATCGGTGCTAACAAGAAGACTGACTCCGTGTCCTTACTTCACCTGATCCCGTTGTGCCTGGGGCAACATATGGTCTGTGAAAGCTGCCACTAGACTCGGATTTAAGAGAAATCCATATGCGCAGCAATACTCACAGGCAGGGCAACATGGTGAATTGAGGCTGTGAGATTTGCGGGTTTTGTCTTAGCCTCTAAACAGCGGCTTAAAATGATATCTCTATAGCACTGCTTGCTTCTGGCTGCTTTATCCTAGTTTCATAGCAGTAAATGAGAGTCAGCATGGCGATAACAAAATTTATTTCCACTGCTGCTTCCCAGTTCAAAAGCCTCTCTCTGGCACGCCGGCAGATGTGGGCCAACTTTTACCGAATGGCAGGGTTAAGCTCATCTTATCTGTGATGTACACATGCCCAGCACAACACAAGGCTGGGTTCGCCATGGATGTTGCTCTGGGGCCAAGAAGTGACTGGCAGCGTAACCTTACAACGTGCTGGCTGCAGAGGCA
>NW_009260770.1:3978707-3989587 GCF_000687185.1 Egretta garzetta
CACGCTAAGGAAACCCAGCCATGACAAGGAAACTGTCTGGAAGGGTTTGTGAAACCCCCTCCTCACTTACCGCAGGTAGCTATCATAGCTAGGAATGTTTAAAAAAAACCTAATATCCCATGGGCAATTTAGTTTGGGGGTTGCCTGGGGCTGTGGGTGGACGGGCAGCACTTCTTAGCCCACACACTGAAAATGGGAAAGGTGATTTTAGCTTTAGTTTCCAGCTATTTCCTAAGCCAGGCTGTCAGCCACCATGGCTATGCCTATATTAATACATAAATGAAACAGTTTTCTGGCTCTGCAGCAGAGCGGACAGTCCTAGCTTATGTCTGCACAGCTTCCTCCCTCCCTCTGCTGCGGCAACCCCAGCCGCCGGCCAAAATGGGGCTGGGATCAGCTTAATGAGCAAAGGTGATCGTCAGCCACGGGCTGGTGCCGGAGCCCCCTCCGCAGCCCTCTCCTCCTGCTGCTGTAGTCACGGCCGGAGGGAATGCAGCCCAGGGCAGCCAGAAGCCCTGCGCAGTGCTGTGCATTTGTTAATTAAAAAATAAAATTTAAAAAAAAAAAAAAAAGTTTGTTATAAATCTGAATCCCTCCCCAACCTTTTTGCATGCCTTTATCTTGGTCTTACGCTTTGCCAATGTTTTAAAGTTCAACAAAAAAACCCCAACAGCACAAAGTTTGCCTGAAGTGTGACCTCTTAGCCCGTGCCGCCGCAGGGGACAGCAGACGGGCTCCTATCCTGAGCTCCTCCTGACCGCCGCTTACGAAGGACCCTGCAGGGACGTCAGGTGCGTGCCGATACCTCTGGAGCTGCGGTCATTTATTTCCCTTCGTTAACCCACACGTTCAAAAATGACTGCTTTCGGAAAGCTCTGGAAACAAGGTAGAAAGGACTTACAGCAGTGAGGCAGGCAGGGTTAGAGTCCCCAGGGGGCAGTTAATAAGACAGTTTGGTTCTGGACAGAACAGACAGAAAAGAAAAAGAAAGCAAGTAGGTTGGAAAGAACTGTTTTAATCAATTATGTTTTTAAAGTGAAGATTTCATGTCAGCAAGGAAGAAGTCTCCAGATGTTGCTACCCATTCAGATCATGTTACCGCTGTTATCACAGGGAAACTAATAATCAAAAATAAAAAATAAGCCACTAGCAGAAAAAGATTTAGAAAGCAAGGAAGCAAACAAACCAACCCTTTACAATCCTAGCACAGTCTCAGAAGTGGACATAGCATTAAACAAACCAAACGTTTCTACTCAGCAGAGAAAGACAGCTGTTACCTTTTGCCAACCTTGATTAGGACTAAGGGAAAACCACATTACCGTGAAAGAGAAATAAAGCTGTATTTTTTTTTTTTCTTTCATTTGATTTTATGAGAGAATTTCTGTTCAGGAAATCTTTAACAAATGAAATAGCGACTGATATTTTATGTTGCTTGGTTTCTCATGTTGCTCATGCTTATGTTGCTCAGGTTTCATGAAAGCCCTTTGCCTCACCCTTCTCCCTTGCTCCTATTTAACAGCAACACTGGATGGGAGACTCAAACTTAAGCACTTTAATTCTGACAACATCTTCCCTTCTTTTTAACATTCCCCCTCAAATGCTGAATGGTTCAGTGGCAAGTGTGTGGCAATTGCTCTGCCCCGGTGAGCAGAGGATGCTGCAGCTGCCCTCTTCTCCATGGGTCCATGTGGACGGTCCTTTCCCAGTGCTGTCTCCAGGAATGGGTCCGACCCCCAGTCCAGGACTGTTGTGTTAGCTGTATGATTTACAGCCTTGCTAGTCACAGAAGAAAAATGTTCATACTGCTCTTACGTTGTTTGCTAGGTAATGCTAATCTGCATTTTTAATAGTAGTATTTCTAAATCCCATGATATGCAAGATCATGGTTTAGTGAATTAGCAGGAATAGACACTACTAGGCTGCTCTGGGTGGATATGAATTTGCTTGTAAGCAGCTCTGGGCAAGTTAGAAAATACAGAGTTATTACTACTATGTATGCATATACATTCACACGCACACATACGTATGTACGTAAATATATAAACATACACATGAGCTAGATTTCATATGTGCAAGAATCATAAGAAATAAAATTACATAACTAAACCACTCAGAAGCTCGAATTAAAGAAAAGCCACCAGCAGGTGCCCCACACAAGTCTACAAGTCATTCATATACCATGCCACGACTGCAGAAACAAGAAGGCGTTTGGTGATAAGAAGGTCACTTGTCTTGGCCAGAAACCAAGAGGGGAGGGGGAAGCAGAGCAGGGATCTACAGGAGGGTGGTCGGGGCAGCGCTGACATGACGCTGCCCCAAGCACAGCCTGCCTCCTCCAAGATCATCCTTCACTGAACTGCTGCGTCTGGCTTTGGACAACATGTGCGAAGTGGAAAGGACTGGTAGTGCATTCCCAGTATTTCAAACTAAGGACAAAATAGAGATAGCTTGAAAGAGACCAATATATGAGGCTGCTTTCCACTTTTATTCTCTCTGAGGTTTGTGCAAAAAGCCCACTTTCATTCACTGTTATTTACAATGTGCACGTGGTTTCTTTTGTATGTGTACAAACTTCCCTATTTATATCAGTTTAAACTGCATATAGGGAATATATCCTCAGTTTTGGATCATCTATTAGGAAAAAAAAAGATCATGTCCTCTGAGCAATACCTACAAAAACTGATTGTCCATTGAGAACCACCCGCTAGTGCAAGGCAAACTGCAGACCAAAAGTCTCAGCACTCAGGTTCCCACAAATCCTTCAAGGCAAATGTTGACTTAGAAAATGGGAGTTGAACCTTCCCTTGAGGCTATCTGAGGCAAGAGTGGTAGGACTGAGCCTAGCAAGGCCAAGGTGGGATGTCTGGAGTGTGTAGAAGTCAAGGAGGAGCAGCTGCCCTGAGGCCGGGGCCCACCAAAATATCAGGATGCTAAAGGGGCAGCGAGGATGAGGGGCTCCTGCCCTGGGGAGTATCATCGACCAGCAGGGCACGTGCCATTTCAGCGCTGTACCAGAAAGACAACATGTGCTGGGCATAATTCAGCTTCTCCAGGCCTTCTCAGGGCAACACTCACACGTGCACAAAGGTTCACCAGAAACAGGAAGCTTAGACACTGGTAACTGAAAGCTTTTGTCCATCATTACACCCTCTTTTTTGCTGGTTGCTGTAGCACATTCCTGTACCCGAGAATCTGACCCCCCAAGACTTGGGCATACCTGCTGAGACAGATGATGACTGTTACACTGTTGACAGCAAAATATCAATAAAGAGCTCTTCGACACTAAGTATGTATGTGCTCAGACTAGCTGATTATGGTTTTTTTTTTCTTTTTCTCTTTTTTGTGGGGCCGCAACAGTCAGTACCAAATGTCATGCCATTTAATCACATTCACAGACCCAAACCAAACTTAATCAGATATGTCCAGAAAAGGTACGCTGAGGCCCTGAAGTTTTGGTTCAGGGTGTTATAGAGGCTATTTTTCACACAAACTTGTTAACACCCATTCCTACATAGGAGAAAGATTCTACTTTTCCACCCAGTGTAAAAGAGGAACTTACTCAAACCTAGAGTCCCTAGAGCATCTGTAACATGTTGTCTGTTTTGTGACAGAAAACCCTTATCCCGGTCATTCAGGGGAGAACCATTTTTATCCTGTAAAGGCATCTTTATCCGGTAAAGGATAAAGCTCTTCTGATGCTTTCAAGCCCGATAAGCTGTCAGGATAGAAACTCAATTCTTTAACGAGTTCTTCAGTGACTAATCCAATGGTTTCATGACCGGCACTCACTGGTGGTACCATGACAGGACTAGGATATTCATTGTAAATACTCACTAGAACTGCAAGAGATCTCATAACGCATTTGTTCAAAGAAGAGTGCATTTAGCTATAGGAGGAAAAACAAACAAACTCATTACCTCTATGGACCCTGGATCTACTTTGACAATTTCTCCTGTGCTGTTGTCATTGCTAAGATTTGGTGGGCTGTGTGAAGGTAGCCTTCTCTCTTCCTTTAAGGCATGCTCCAAAAGTTTCTTATTCAAGATCCTGGCAGCATTTTCTGTAAGTGTATACCCTGGAGGAGCAGATAAGTCCTGCCTGATACTTGTCACCTCAGTCCCTTCTTCCTTTTGCGTCTCTGTCCCCAACCGGAGAGGACTGGGTGATCTGCCACGGGCATTTGTACACGGCTCCTGCACTGGGCCCAGTTCTGGTCTGGGTTCTGCTGACCTGGACCGGCTGCTAGACCTGGGGCATTTTTGGAAGGTCTCATGAAAGATGGGGCTATGGTCAATAATGTTGAACAAACTGGAGAGGCCATCATTGATGGTGGTGTGGACAGGACTCTCCCTTGTAGTAGTTGATCTAGCCCAAGCGGACTCACTGAATCCTTTCTGAGGTGTGCCAGGCAAAGTCCGGTTATTTGGCTGGTCTGATTTGGGAAGGATTTTTCTTTGCAACTTTGGGGAGCCGTATTTGGGGGAGCAGCATGTGCGTTCAAACTTAGCCTGGACCTTTTCAATGACGGGGGTCACCTGCCTGCTTCTTAGGCTTCTGGATGGTGAAGAGACAGGCGTGGACCCCCCCTTTGGTGTCAGACACTTGTGTGGACTGCTGGTGATACTGCGCAGGGTTTCCGTCTGCAAGCCAACACTGATCGTCTGGGTGGTCTGCGTCCCTGTTGTTCTCATACCATTGGTTTGACATGCAGTGTCCTTAAACTGAGGCTCTGTTGAATTAGAGTTAGAGCGTATTGCGTTTCGGACAGAGAAAGCGACCTCCTTCATATCATCACTCATGTTTTTGGACATCTCCAAGCTGTGCAAGGGTGAGGCAAAGCCCACAGTAGTGCAAATAGGACGTTCAATGGGATGAAGACCACTCTCCAGAAAATCCTTATGATGTTTGGCCAGGTCACAAGACCATCTTCCAAACATATCTGAGGAAGCACCTTTTGTCTCAGCGACATTCCCCATAGCTTTGGTCACAGAAAACAGGAAGTCCGGCTCAACCTGGTTTTTCCCTTCGCTGCCAGCTATCACCGAGTTATCAAACCTACGGACAACCGGTGGGCTGTGAAAGACCCGAACTCCCATTTTTTCAGTTACACCGTGACTCCTCGTTGGCTGCTTCTGGCAGTGCTCCGGGCTGGTCATGGTGTTAGTTGTCATAGTGACACTGGTGGTGAGGTACCATGATGATGCCTGGAAGGGATCTGAAGCAGGATCATTCCCGGCTTTCCCAGTTTCTGTCCTTTCTGCCCAGCCTTCAGCAGGCTTCTCGGTAGCCCCACCATGGTTCCTAGTGTTACTGTAATCCCAATTTTTGTTGAACTCCTCGATGTATTTCAGGTCATCAGGAGAGAGGGGAGGGGTTATGTCATCTTTGCTGCTGGAGGAAGGCAAGTTTTTTTCTGGTAGAAATGGAGAAATATCCATGAGGCGCTGAAATTCTGACATGGAAGAAACGGACATCGCCCTGGAGAGGGAAACACGAGAGTGTCACTCAAAGGCTTGGAAAGTCTCACAGAACGACTTGCTTTCAGCAGCAAACTAACTCTGGAAACCTGACCTTCGCTGTCTGCTTATGTATGAAAACACTTTAGCCCTCTCTTTCATTAAAGTTCCCTTTTATTATTTCTAAAATAGCTGTGACACGCGTGCATTCCCGATGTGTCATTAAAAGTACCAAACGGTTTGATAACGGCTCTTAATTTACTGCTTTCTCATGGATTACTGCTTGGCAAACGTCTGAAACATGGAGCAGTAGGCTGCATTACAGAAATATACCCTTCACAGCAAACGAGTCTTTGCAGCATTATGAGGCACGCTTTTCAAAACAGGCATGGAGTATTTCTGACTTGCTGGGAAATCAGCAAGTCCACCTCCATGCCTGAGATTGCCCAGGCTGCACAGGGGGTGCGTAGCCATGTGGGGCATCCAGCCTAGATGCTGCTACATTGAACTGGCTTGGTGAGTTGAGCTCGTGCTGCAATTCAACCAAAGGGGATCGCTATGTGATAACGCTAGATCCCTTGGCTTTCCCACACTTCGCTAGTTCATACAAATCACGGGCATTCAGCTGAGTTGTCCTACTGCTTCGCTTTAAGAAAAATCAAACAACAAAATAAGCTTTCTGAATGGGACTACTTAAAAATGCAACTGAGTGTAGTTATCAGAGTGGGCTCAATGAGGTGGGCAAGCTGGGTGAGGATTCAGCAAGCAGTGGGTTTCATGTATCAGTGATCCTGAGGATACAGCAAAATCACACTGTGAGTTTTTAATCAAGAGTACCAGCTTCAGTTAGGGTGCACCTACGTTAGGGAATTCGGTGAGATCAGGAGTGTGGTTTTGAAGTGGATCTCCTATTTGGATGCTCTGGTTTGCATCAGGGGATGATCTCAGAGAGCATGGGCTGGGTTTCTTTGGGATGAAAGTGAGCTGGAAGATGCTCTCCAGAAGCACAACTAATGTACTCCAGGGTTAGGTGCATATTCAACCCATGAGATCAGACCAGAACTAGTCCAAATCAAATTTTCCCTGACATGCAGTGGCATGTCAGGTCCTCAGCACCAACTGTTTTCCTCTATATATCGCTGTCTACAGGTCTGCACTACTTGCTAAGGTAGGCAGAGCCTTCAGTGTAAGCTGCAGCTTTATGCATGTTCATAGAGTTCGATCTTTGTGCACCAGAGCTGAATGTGGCCCAAGTTAATCAGAGTAGAACAGAAGCATACTGAGACAAATTAATCCCAGGGTAAATCCATTAATCTGGCTCGTAGGCTGCTTAGGAGGTGGCACGGCTATGCCTCGGCTCTGTGGTTTGGGCACCAGAGAGCTACAGCTCTGGCAGCCAAATATTTGCCCTTTTTTTCCTCTGTAAGTTTTACTCACCTTTGAAGATTTCCTTTGTGTGTTTCCTCCTCCTGAAGAAAAGCAGAAACAAACAGCATAAGTGATTTCTGAACCTGTTGGTGGCATTTGCTTGTGGGTGTTTTGTCATTCATTTCCAGGTAGTTCCACCAGGTATGTTTGTCTCCCAAAAGTGGCTGATTTTCCCTCTGGCCAGGAATCTTAAATTGCCCGTGGGAATACCCTTCCCTTTGTACATGGGTAGCAGAGTGGGCAATCCCATCAGGGAAAGCCTGTACACCAAATCTACAACAGCCTTGAACTTTTATAGTCCTGTGCAATCACAAATGGAAGTAAACTGCAGATGGCCTTTTTCCACATGCACAATATATTGTTTTGGACCATGGTTTTGTGAGCAAATTTGTTCTGTGAAGTTATTCTGCTTTATGCCAGAGACCTAGCTGTGCTGAAATAAGAGATAAACTGGGGTCCTTTGACACAGGGCTTCATTATATGTTCTCTAGGAACCAACAAATGGCACCAGTTGAAACTCATTAAGTTAGCTATATTAAATGTGTGGGAAGACTATTACTTGTTTCATAGGGGGAATACCTACAGCTTGCTAAAGGCATTAAGATGTTTTTATGGCAATTATTTCCCTGTGACAATTCCCATAATGAGTTGGTCTTTTTAATAGATACTTCTGGAGCAATTGCTCTACAGTTATTATTTTAACTGTTTGCTTATATTCTAATAATATATAGGGAATACAAAATATGATCAGGAAAGGAAGAGCATTACTACCTATTATTTTTATTTGACCTCATGAAATCAAGAACATTACCGACACAGAAGTGTATTTCAGATTGTGACTATTCAAAAAGACCGCTTAACTCAGCAGATACCTTTCTGGTATTTATTCAGAGTCAGGGGAAAAAATAGGATCCTCCTTTCATCCACTCTGGTATAAGTCCGGAATAACGTTGGTAGCTTCAGTGGAGTTACTACAGAGTAAATCTGATCTAACTAAATGGAGAATTAGGCTGAAGGCTGGATTGACTTCTACTGCAGTTAGGACCACAGAGAAAATACAGTGGAGAGGAACAGCCGGCAGGCTGCGGTTGCCTCTCTGCATCCTCAGTTAAGCTATTCATTAAACTCCAATCAGTCTCGCCTGAGCAAACCCTCTGAGGGGAAATGACTTTGCCCAGGTTTCACTAAAACAGGCTTTGAAGGAAAGAAGTTATGCAAATATCACCGAGGACCAAATTTTGCCGCCAACGCTTTTGTTCATGGTGGTAAAGTCTGAAAAACAGAAAAGGGAGGAGAGATCTCCCCTCTTCAATAGCAGACTGAATTTGAAGGAAAGAAAACAGCAATCAAAATTAAACACAAAACATAAATCCCTGACACTGGTACCAACATTCTTCACTGAGCCCTTGGACACGTATGAAATAAAAGCTAAGAAATAATAAATAATGGGACCCCATACCACCAGCTGTACATTTATGGCACTGAGGGAGGAAAATCTAACTGGAACACACAGGTGCTTACAGCTACTTAAAATGCAAGAAGGATGGTCACATTTCTTGCCTCTCTTAATCTTTTTTTCTCTTCTTCCTCTCAAAGAACTTGATTTCCCAATCCTTTAGCTAAGTTACAATGCTGTACGTCTCAAAGAAATGCTTGGGTCAAATTTTCACAGGTGCACGTGTTCAAGGCAAGGCACACCAGTGAACCTGATCCTACAGGGACCTCGAGATCTGACCTCTTGACAAACTCTTTTCCAGAGGCATCAAATTTTCAAACCAGAGTACACAATTCCATCTTTGCCTGGGAAGCTTCGGCTTCCCTATTTGCTATAATATGTACACCCAAGCAGTAGTTACCTGCTCAGAGCACAAGCTGAATGTCTAACATGCACAAGTCTGAATTTTCATGCAAGAAGCAAGCACTCAAAAGTTGCATCAAGCAACGTGCTCCCTGCTTGGTAATTTTAACTTTGGCAGTCTCCAAATGCTTCTTGCTCTGTAACAGCTGCTAACATTCAAGGAACAATAGCAAATAAAGGAGATATTAGTGTTTTGACATTGTAATGTGTTTTCAATTTCACAGGAACCATTAAAGTATAGTTGTGGTTAGTGCGAACATTCTCAGTGCCACTAATACAATATGCAAGTTCACAGGCTACTTTGTACCAGCATATGGGGATGGGGACCTCGGCTTTTGTTCAGCAACCACATAAACAGAACTGTGAAGACCTGGAACCAGTGAAAGTAAGCCTGCAGTGGTGCAGATTTTAGCAGAACACAGACTACATTCACTATGGCCCAATGGCATCTCTTAAGACTGTGTTTTACATATTTATAGCTTTATGGTGTAGGCTGAGGGTAGGTACTTTGCTGATGAATAACAACTTTATTTTTTTGAATATGTCATCTCACTTACTCGTGCTAATCTCTTTAGGAGGCAACCACAACGGAACAACCAGAAATGCCTCTCTACAGCATTTACTGCTTTACTAACAAAATATAGCCCATGTTTCTTCATATATATGTATCTACTTATAACTGAGAGAGATTTAAGACCTTCTAAACCAATATATTGTGTCAAATATAGTTATCATACATAATACGAATGGCCACAAGGTGAGGTAATCTTTGGGACCTTTAGGCTGGCTCCCAGTTTCTCAGGTGATTGACACTGGTCTAATCAGCTCATAACAAGAAATGAAATCTCATCCATACCAAATTCACTACTGTGTAACTGTAAACAGTGCCCATGACACAATATCTCACTTCCCATAGCACGGATGCTGTACCAATTCTGAGATAAGAGATGACACACTGGCTTGATGAAAGGTAGAAGAGTACGTACTTCCGTTAATCCGGTCAAGAATTTCTCCCGCTCCAGCTGCCGAGACCGGTGCTCATCAGACTCGTCGGGGGAATCAAGAGACAGAGACTCCAGAAAGAGGTTTTCTGTGGCACTGCACCGGTCGCTCTCCTTCAGCTTAGATAGTGACCGATCATCAAACTGAATGGCGTCTGAATCAGAGTAGGATCTTGACCCCATCGAACGAGGCACATGAAGGTTCCCCTGGGTCGCAAATGGACGAAGGTTACTCTCTTTCTGGTCACACAGAAAACCACCTCCTCTTCGTGGGCTCACTTCTTTCTGAAGCTGGAAACAAAGCAAGTTAAAATGAATAGCAGTTACTTCTGTAGCACATGGCATTCTGCAGAACTCATCCTTCCCCAGGCGTGAGGCGGGACCCGTGCCTTGGGGAGGCTGAGGTCACTGCCTGGCTCCAGGGACACTGGCTTTGCTGCACTGGTCCTCTGGCAAAGGGAGATGTCTCTAGGACTATGATGCTGTTACTCACGGGATTTTGAGTGATTAAACGTGTATATGTATATACATATGTACAGTTTTGCTTGTTTACATATATATGTATACATATACACACACTATAAGTATATATACAAAAAATAATGCATCTGCCTGTAATCTGATTTTTAGAAACAAATCAACATCGGCTGTTACTTAAAAGCAATCTTGATATGAGATCCTAAAGCAATAGAAGTCAAAGCTCAAGGAAGGGTGAGTGACTTGGAGTCTCATCAAAACAAACACGTTTTTCTTCTGGTCAGCAATACAAAGGTTACACTTCTATGTGCACTTGTTTACAGAGGTGGAAAATTCCACTTAACAAAAGACAAAAGCTTTGTTTTGAAGACTGTCTAGCCCTAATGCATGGCTAGAAAGTTGATTACTTGCATAGAACAGCATAGTCAAAGGAATTAATTAGGTATGCAAAACATGTTTGAAGAAAATGGGTATTTATAGAAGGGCCATCAAAGCTATTAACTCTACACTTTGCAAAAGCTGGGTGAAGAGAGGGCGAACCACTAGCGAAATTGAAACTACTTCCAAACTTAAAATTAGATTATGTGATCAACTTTCCTTTAATTTTAAATACAACAGGATAGATGAAGTAAGCAATATTTCAAACAAGGTGAATGACAG
>NW_009260770.1:3989636-4086356 GCF_000687185.1 Egretta garzetta
CAGGAATCTGATAAGTAATTGATGTTTTGCTAGAGCAGCCTGCTAAGTTTAGTGACGATAACCTGTCAATGCAAGCCATTCCCTAGGACCCTGGAGAGTGAGGACCTACAAAACATATTATTTTAATCTTGTTGTATGTGTTTGGAAAAATAAGGACATCGTATGGACTAATGTAGACCAAAACATTTTAGGTCTCAAATGGGGCTGAAGTCAATGAGATTCTTGCTTGATTCAGATCTACAAAAAGGTGAATGCATCTTCAGTGTTTTGCTCATGATATACAAAATCTGAAAAAGCTTTATTGGAAGGAGCTAATTTAAGGTATTTTGCAAAGGTAGGGGCCAGAAGGTGTATCTCAAGAGATCCTGGAGTCCATTCCCCAGCATATGGTGCAAGACCCAAAGTGAGGCAAAAGGGTAATTGCATGTTTTCTGTATACACAGTTCCAGTGGCAAGCCCTTCCAGATTTCTGGAGATCCTGTAAGGATAATGATCTGCAAACCTTTATGAGAAAACAGCACAGTTTACTGGCTCACTCTCTGAAACTCAGCCAGCTGACAGGAGAATTAAAGTGAGAAGTACTAGCCTAACTTTTCAAGAGTGCCTAATGATTTTGAGTCCCTATGTGTTTATACCTTCAAGCACACATTTCATACTGGTGATTTTGTGGGTTTAAGCATTTGTCAGTGTGCTCTGTGCACAATTAGCTTTAGGAGCACAGTGGAAGGGGATTCTCTGAGAGAAAACAAAGTGACAGCGCAGTTGAAAAGAAAAAAAAAACCAACTTGAAGCTCTGAAAAAAAGTAGGCCATCATGTTTTTTACATGCGAGTGGTATTCCCATAACCATCCAGAGTAAAGTATTTTATATATTTTATACATTGGTGTGAGCTCCCCCCTTATCGTACATGTATTATTCAGGAGCTGTGTAAAAGCAGACAGGCATAAAGCATTAGTCTGAAATTTGGCACGCACACTTCTGCTATCTCTTCGACTCTGTTTTTCAAATGCACACATTGGTGTAGTCTCCTCATCCTCCATGTATTGCCATACATGGAATACACACAGAAAAACCCTGGGGAGCAGGACTTCAGAGATATACTAATTGTTTCCATATAAAGCAGGGCATGGCTGCAATCTGAGAGGACATTCAGCTAAAAGCCTGCAAATATTTGGAAGCTTCCTGTCACACAGGGAAATGTTTGATTATAAGCAAAGATGGAGTTACGAAGTTTTGCAGGCAGGTAGCCAAGATTTCAGATGCTATTTCTGATCATCTAGTCCTCCAAAATTAGCTTGGTATAGTATTTTTTATTTCCCCTATCTATTGCTAATTCTGTATACAACTCTATTGTACAGTAAATACATAGTTGAGGCCTAGAGGTTTCGGAATAGTAATGAAAGAAATCAGCTCCAGGACTAGTTAAAAGCTATTTTGTAGGCCCTCCCAAGATGACACTGAGAGGTTATGTCAAGTTTAAAGAGAACTAAAAGCCAGGTAACATTAACAGGGATTTCTCTGTCTCTTCCTTCAATGTGCCCCATTCTCAGGGAATAGAAAAAGCAGTCTTTAACCAGGTTAAGTCCCTCAAGCTATTGAGGATGATGCACTGAAGAGAGAATATTAAAAATAAACAGTTTATAGAGACATCAGCATAAACATCCAAAGAGGTACCAGTGACTCTCCAAAGAAAAGTTTGTATCCACATCCTTAGCATATTGGGAAATTTTCTGAGGGTTATTTAATTCCCATTTTGCACGAAGGATCCACAGGAGGCAGTTTGGTCACTGAAACTCAGCAGTTAGAAACCAGTCCAGTGAAACCATGGAGAACTTGCCATCTTCTGCCTGGGAAACAGGTGGGTTGGATGGAGAGCTCTGCTACAAGCCTTCCTAGCTCATATGCGTGGGCTGTTTTATCCTTGGAAATGTACTATCGGTTTGCATTATAAGGCATTTTAAGGACTAGCTCAACAAGCCGCATGAAGTATACACAAAACTACTCAGAGAAATGGGAGATTAAAAAATCCAGAATGTAGGTCATTGATATCTTTAAATTAAGAAGCTCAAAAATCACCTTTCTTGGTTTGTAAAACCTTCCTATTGGTCACTGCTGACTCAGACCTACACTTTTAGTGTTGGTTTTAGAAATAGCCATAGAGTACAGCATTTTCTTAAGTGCTTCTCTGTGGGTTTAACAGCCATAGCTTAAACTGAGGTTTAATCTTGCACTCATAATATTTACAGGCCAGTGTCTTATATAGCTTCTTTTTGCAGCCCAGTCATGGGAACGTGAGACACAGATAACGAACCCTTTTCAAAAACCGGTCATGAAGTTACACCGGGCTTTCATCAACTTAACCTGTGAAACTACTTTGTACTTCATTCAAGCATAGGGCTTCCTAGAGAGCATGCACAAAGCTGGTGCAATCCCATTTCCCATATCCTAAGGACAGAAAGTATTCAGTTAATTGGGGACCCACAATTTCAGTTGTTTTTCTTACTTTTCCTGGAATGCATGACTCAGAGCTGAACAATGTTCAGTCAAAAATGGTACATTAACTCTCCCTCATTAAACTTCTTTTTCTGTGGCTTCCAGCCAGATAATAAATCCATTAGGTATAAACTGGCTCTAATACTAAGTAGATAAAAGTGCGTATGGGCACGGAAAACGAGGGGACAGGTATGCAATCATCAGATTTGCAAATGATAGCAGAGGTGTGTACAAAATTCACGTGACCAAGGTCAGAAGTGTCTTCTGAATATTTAGTATTGACAGCTGTCTATTAGTTACCAGTCAGGGTTCTTCATGCCAACCCCCGGGTTCCTCTGCTTGAGAAAAAGAATTTAATTGAGACTGAACAGTCGCAGCAGCTGCATCTTTGGTGGCTAATTCACAGATGAACAGACTTTTTTGGTGGGAAGCTGTATGTCAAACTTTGAATAACCCTGTCTGTGGGACTGAGTCTTTTAGCATGAACAGATGCACAAAAGCTTTCAAACAGAACGAATCGATGTGACCGTCCCTGTCCGGGGTAACTGAAATGAGGCAGGAAATGGCCCTTTAACCTGACGCTGATTTCTCATAAGTGGTCTTTTATAAGGATTATGAGCATTTTCCTTTTACTCCCTTGTGTGTGCAAATTGTTTTGTAGCATGAGAAACACTGATGTAGCCAAGGAACCAAAATTGTTCCTATGCTGCTGCTTAATACAGTCTCTGGACCTTGGCCTGCATGTAGCAATGGTGCAGCGCCTCGCGCTTGCAGCCAGCCATTGCTCACCCCCAGATGACTCCTTACCTGCTCTATCCTCCTGAGCAGCTCCTTCTTTTGACGCTCCCATTCTTGCCGGTCTCTATCAAGCCTGTCCAGGAGCTCCACCTTTTCCCGATTCCAGTTCTTCTCACTGTGCTGGATTTGCCAGCGGAGGTCCATCACCACACCATGACTCTCAGCCAGAAGCTTCTTGTGCTCCTCTCTTGCCCTTTTAAAAGCTCCCTTTGCATCAGAAGTGAGGCCTGTTTCTCCTGAGGTGTTCTCACTCTTCCCTTCCAGCTGTCATTAAAACAAAACGTTACTAGGACATCAAACTTTTTGTGGTAAAAGCCTGCATCTGACAACGAACTTGAGTTAAAGACCTAACTCCACAAAGATAATGGTAAAATTAGGGCAATTCTTAGCTCTTAGGATCTCAATAAATGATCAAAGATGTTTCATTTGAAAAATGTTTTAAAATCAAGACAGTAAAACCTCATTTATCCTCCAAGCTGGGGAAAGGCATGGTCTGGATCAGTGTGAATGACTACCAGACTCTGCTCCAGAACAGAGCCAGATCCATGGTTCCAAAACTTTTTGGAATCAAAAGTGGGATTGCATGGCTGTTGTGCCATGATTCCCTATAATCATCTCTCAAGCTCTACCAGCTCATGTGATTAAGACATCAGTTGTGGACTTTCTGCTGGGAGTGTGGGTACCAGCAATGAAAAAAACATGGAGATGAACTCCACCCTCATCATCATATCTGCAACAACACGCTCATCCACGGCTCTGCCTTTGTGCTCCCACTCAGTGACCCTGAAACCTAAAGACAGTGTGCATTCATCTTCTGAAGAGACTTTTCCCAGAATGGAGAAATCCTCAGCAATGGTCTTATTGTACAGCTCCTTACACCTTCCAACATCAGACGGTGTTACCAGCACAGGATGCACCGAGATCATCCTCCCCATTCCTATAGGTTCTGAATTGATTTCTAGGGCAGTCAGCTGCTGCTACCTTCCCTCCCCTCTCCTTCACTGCATGCTCAGGGACTGGCTTGATCAGATCAGAAGAGCTGGCCCAAGGTAATAGATTTACAGGAAAATGCAGGCTTGATGGGTGTCAGGAGGTCTTTAGTCCAGCCCCCTGCTTCCAGCAGGGTTGGCTCTGAGAATCAGATCAGGTTGTGCAGGGCTTTGTTCAGTCGGATCCTGACAAACCTCCAAGGACAGAGACAGCACAACCTCTCTGACCAACCTGGGTCACAGCTGGACTGTTGTAAGAGGGAGAAAAGTGCTCAATGGTTTGGTCAAGTTCAAGCAAGTGAAGAATTTATCCCTGAAGCCTGACCTTTTGTTGGGAACTCAGTGGATGTGTGAGTGACTCAGAATGGGATACATCTCCATCCCCTGGCTCTGCAGGTGAACTGGAGGGAAAAGCAGTGAAAACTAATTTCTGTCTCTGAAGTTAAAGTTGTCCTCAAAAAGGAGAGGCAGCAGGTCTGCTGGGAAACATGCTCCTTTAGCAAGACAGAAGGACAACTCCTTCACATGGCCCTGTGTGAAAAATAAGCCCAAACTTTCTGAGCAAAGGGAAATTCAGACTGGATTCAGGAGTGAGGCTTACTGTCTCTGGAACAGCCTCCCCAAGTAAAGGGCAGAGGTGTCATTGCTTGAGTCATTTAAAATTGTACCGAGCTGCAGAGAACATCCTGTCACAGCCACTTGCATTTACAGGGACATCTTAAAACACCTGTGTCCTCTACTACTAATTTCCAAAGTCCAGTTGTTTTCAAATGACTGACCAACCAACCAACCAAAAAAAATCAATTATAAAAAAGCAGCATCCTATTTTAACAAACCTGACGTGACACTATCTTTCTCACACTTATCCTACTTATGCAGTGTAAATTTGTGCAATCAGCAGCGATGTGTGAGAAGCTGCCCTGCATGCAACCACACGGCTTGGTGATGGACCAGAGGTGCCATGGGGCAGAAACGCAGAACATCCCAGGAGAAACACCTCTGTGCTGCAGATCCATGATCCTGGGCAGTGCAGCTCCCCAAGAAGCCAAAAAGCTTTGCTGCCTTCCTACCCACTACCCAGCACATTGACTGCCCACGTTTGTTCAGCAATATGTAAAAATATCGCTGCTAGTTCCCAAACTCACCGCTAACTTCAGGTAATGGTCTTTTGTCCCTTGCTACAGCTTTCCTCTGTCCATCCACAAGTCCCCAGCTCCATTGCATGGTGCGGAGGGAGTCAAAGTTGCTGCTGCATCCAGGGTTGGCCGTGTTGACACCCATTCTTTTAGGTTTGTTTGCTTTGATTTTGTTCTACTGTTTAAAGGGTGACTACAAAGACGATGGAGACTCCCCTTTTACAAGAAGTCACATGGAAAAGACGAGGGGTAATGGGTACAAGTTACTCCTGGGGAGATTCCTCTTGGACTCAAGAGGAAAATTTTTCACAGTGAGAACAATCAGCCATTGGAACAATCTCTCCAGGGAAGTGGTAGATTCCCCAACATTGGACACTTTTAAGATTCAACTGAACAGGGTGCTGGGCCATCTTGTCTAGACCGTCTTGTCTAGCCTTTGCCAAGAAAGGTTGGACCAGATGATCCTTGAGGTCCCTTCCAACCTGGTATTCTAGGATTCTATGACTCTATGATTTTACTGTTCTGTGGCCTGCACCCCCTGGCTCTCCCTCGCAAGTTCCTGCTGGGTTTACTAAGTAGCTGTGACACCACATAAATCATGTATTTCAGGATTGTCACTGCAGAGCTGAGATCAGCCAAAACAGTAAGGGACTAATGAAGTAAACTCTATGCAGTTTCCTTACACCTAAGGCTGAGAGGGCTATTTAGGACTTGTTCTTTATCATATACATAAGTCATCTTTCAGGGACCTTTGATGCCCCCATAGGCTTCTCATCTTGCAATAGGAGCTCTCAGGAGTGGTTGCTGGAGTGTGTGGGGTAAATCCAACCAGGCTGGAGGGCAGACTCAACCTTACAACTCTGCTGCCTCCTGGGGAATAATGCCATATGCAGCAGTAGCTATGGTTAGCATGCTAAGTTGCAAAGACATGCCAATGCCAGTGATAAATTCTTTAGCTGGCATCAAGCATGCAAATGCTAAAAGCAACCTATAGAGCAAACAAATACTCAGATACAATACATACAGTTTGTATGATTATCCATTTTCTTGAATACCAAATAACTAGCAAAATGTTGAACCTCAACAAGACTTCTGCTCTCCCTCCCCTTACACCACTGAGTTCTTCACCACCACCAGGAAAATTCTCTTTCTTTCAGTTAGCAAACAAGAAAGGCAGTGGTACCTAGGCCATGCTGCCTGTGAAGGGCGGGAAAGCTGAGAGAGACAGCGGGGAGAAAGAATGTGCTCCAGAAGAGCAATACCCCAAGAATGCATGGCTGCTGTTAAGAGTGCCTTGCCCAAGCTGCCAAAAAACAGTACATCATCCTGTGCTGGACCATGGGCTCACCCAAACCAGAGCCCTGGCTCTTGCCCCATTTGAGAAGAATACAGGAAGCCTGTAAGTACAAAGATGAGTTCAAAACCAAGGCAAGTATACAGTGATACACCTTCAGAATAATTTCCTGGCGTTCAGTGATTTGGGATCTAAAACCTTCTCCAGTCAGAGGTGGTGTCTTTAGCCTGAGAAGACAGCTCTTGGTGCCTGTGGAAGGCATAACAATGCTCCTGGCAAGGACAGAGTCCTTCTGCATCTGTTTAGATGAAATGGCTCAACTCATGGGGGAAAGGTCCACTGATGGCTCCCCATCATGAAAGTCTAGATCTGACTTTCCTAAACCTGCTAACTGCTAAGGGTGGCCAGAAGCCTCTCCATGTGCACCACAGCTTATATTCCCCCAGGCATCCTGAAGCTGAACCATGGCCGGAGTCCTGGTGAGTGTCCGTGTCCTTATGTGCAAGTTCTATGATTCTATTTGGTTGGACTTGATGATCTTAAAGGTCTTTTCCAACCTAAATGATTCTATGACTCTCAATGCATATGCTGGGTTTCACCCAACATACTAACCCCCTCCTTCCCAACCTTTCTGAGTTCCTAGTTCCCAGAATACTGGGATTTTTAACTTGCCCAGCTGGAGGCTGAGAATTACTGGGGCTCCTTATTGGCTCAGAGTTATTGCAATCCCATACTTGGGAGCAATCTCATTATTTCTTATCTTAAAAACAATGCCTAAGGATCCTTCTGCCAAGTAAGATGTGCATGCACTTCTGACAGCCGAGACTCATTTTTAATGATATACGGAGTGCTAAAGCTCCAAAGCAACAGACAACAGTACATTGTCACCTCTGATACGCAGTGCTTTTGCATCAAAAGAGTTTTCTTTTCTTTTTTTCTTCCTATAAGGAGAGTTGAAACATCAAAATGCAAAACCATTGCCAGTGACTATTAATTAGGAGTTGACTCTCTTGAGGAAAATGCTCTTGTTAATTGACCTACTGCTTCACAAAAGAAGTGGAAACCAGCAGCAGTGAAGACAGCAGTGGAGACTAGAAAGGCCTTGATTCTCTATGGGCTTGTCAAGGGTTTGGCAGCTCTATACCCCACCTAGGGCAGGAGCGCTGTACAGCCCCCTGCTTCATCACTACCAATTGAAACAACAAAATGACATCATGAGAGATTCTCCTACCCACACTGACAGGAGAGACTTGGCTATTCAGTTACAGCTGTTGTTATGCCACGTGTTGGTACAGAATAGCAAAAGATGTTAACATGACTGTAAGTAATGCTGATATTTTATATGTCGTTCACTAGCTCCTCCCATTTTTATCCTGAAATTGAACCTATAACAAAAACACACCATATTTTGAATCCTTAACATTTGTTTGAGTTAAATTTATGTTTATATAATTTCTAGTTCAGGCTTATTATATTTTTATCTTTATATGTAATCTTTTAATTGCCTCCTTGCAATCATGAGAACATCCACCAGACCTCAGTGGGACCCTCACATTGTTTGCCCTGCCCTAGTTGATATTCTAACGATTTATGTGCTATCTTTTTCCTGCTGCATTAGCGACCTGTTTTTACTGTGAAATAGAAATGTAGTTTGGGGAAGCTAAGGAAGACGCTTTTACGTCTTAAATATTGACCAGTTTCATTCTTTTCATTTGCTGGAAAAAATGTGAAAAGTAACACCCACGGCTCGATAATTGCCATATGTTATACATTATTACCAGTGGAGCAGTGGAGGTAGCAAAGATCCTGATAAAGCCACCAGAAGGAAGGATGCAAATCTGTTTTCTCCCTGGGCAGGAATGGCAGCACCAGCCTGGTGCCAAACACCAGCCAAAGTGGCCGCCTGAGAGTTTATCGCCCGTGCAAAGGCAAAGCATGCAAGCTCTAAATTGGCAGTTTGTTGTCAGATGAACTTCCTCTAAGTTTTGTTCTTCGTTGCCATCTCGAGTTTAAGGTAAATCTGTCACTGGGGTTTTATTTTGGGAGAAGTGAAAATGGGGATTGATTTTGTTTCCTCTTTCAAGCGATCTGTTGTCTGGAAATGTCTGTGCAATAAGAAGCAGCTGAACGGAGAATTGGAATCTGCTGAGAGAAAACTGCTAAAATGAAAGCTTCTTCCTTCATTCTGGGAATGCAGCCTTCAGTACCTGGGCAGGAAAAGCAGCGCTCACTTCTCAGTTCTCTGCGTCACAGTGACTCTCCGACATTCAGTAAATCCTCCTAAATGTACCATCCTCCTAGCAGTGAGTATTTTTATTACATTTGTCTTCTGCAAAGGAGCTCTACAATTGCAAATCTTTTTCTCAGGACCTGAATGTACTAATTCTCCCACCCCTCCCCTCTGCAATGTGGAAAATTAGAGCTTTTATGCCATCAGCTTTGGAAATGAATCCTTGTGGGTTTTTTGCTGATTTGTTTTCATATTGCTTCAGAAACAGTATATCTGTGAGCAGTCGTACATGACACTGAAGCACCTGGCACCAGATTTTATCTACATATTTCTAACAGTATTCCTGGCAGGTAGCTAGAGCTCTCTTTTCAGTGGGGTACCATCCATCACTAACCAGTAGCTTTGAATAGCTGATTTAAAATTAACATATTGACCTAACACTTCAGCATTACTAAATCACTCTTTTCTCTCCTATGCATCAAATACCGCAGTTGTTATGTGCCAAGGCACAGTGATGAGCTAACTCTGAGCACGCCAACATCAAGACATTTTCTCTCCTATAAATGCCAAGAAATACAGACACCCATGTGTCTCATTACCGCAGCTGATACGTTACCAGCCAACTCTTCTGAGAAAATACAGCAAGAAGAGGTTCACTTCCCTTGTCCTCACCTACGTTACACAGTACCTAGTACATGAGCACTTACACTGGGACAACTGGAATCCAAGAGGCAACTCCAGAGGCAAAGGCTTGCTCAGGCTTCAGGGGGTCTTTCAGGAACCAGGGTAAGATGAATAAACACAGCACCTTTCCTTGCTGTCATAAATTTCCCATTTTATTAAGCACCTCAGCCGTTCTTTATGGGTGTTGGACACGGGGAACGTTACCTGTTCAAGGTGGCACTTCAGTTCAGTCATTTCCACCTCCCAGGCTGCCTTGTGCAGGGCATATTGCTGCTGGAGCCCCTGGCGCTCGCGCTCCTCATCCCGCAGCTCCGAGCGGAAGTCATCCAGCAAGCCCTTCAGAGCGCTCAGGAGCTTCCGATTTTCACTTGCCTGCCACAACAAAGCAGAAGAAATGCTGTCATTGGATGGCTTTAGCCTCCGGTTTCATTTTTAGGAGGAAAAATACCTGCATGTCCACTGCGTGGAAAAGAAAGTACCCAGGCTAACTTTTGCATGAGAAAACTAAGAATGGCAACACCTTCTCTGGCTACAGGCTGCCCAGGGAACTGGTTGAGTCACCATACCCGGAGGTATTTAAAAGACGTGTGGATGTGGAGCTTAGGGACATGCTTTAGTGGTGGACTTGGCAGTGTTAGGTTTATGGTTGGACTTCATGATCTTAAGGGTCCTTTCCAACCTAAAAGATTCTATGGTTCTATGATTCTACTTCTTGTTAGCCCTAGTCCTAAAGCGCCCATGAAAGCCAAAGGTACTGAAGCCACACTGAAAAAGGCATGACACATCTGTCTGGATTGAGGAGATCTGTAATAACTTCTTTTTTAATACTGTAAACCAAAGCTAGAGTATCCTTCCTGAGGTCTGTTGAGTAGTCGGACATCTCATACACAGTCATTGCTCAGTATCAAACTTCAAATATTTGTAAACTACATATAAAGAAAAGGAATTAATTTTCAAAGTTTTTGTATTATCAGATAAAATTATTTTGGAAAAAAATGTGAGGTTTTGAGCCGAGTATCTCTGCTAAGGTGTTTCACTAGTCTGTACTTCACATCTCTCCTCAGTCCCAGGCAGTCGCACACAAATTAGCTTTTTAGCAGCACCTCACTTGGTACCAAAGGCACGAATGCCAGGTAGGGCACTGTCCCTCTTGCAGATGGGATCAAAGAACAAACCTCCACCCATGTCTTCTTGAGAATGTCATGGCCATACTGAAAATGTTGCCTGTGCTGTTGTGCTAGCCAGGAGCCACGAACAGAGTCAAATTAAAAGCCTAGCCCAGAGCTGACAGATGATGTTGGCAAGTACTGAAAGATAACATGTATGCTTGTTCAATTCTCTAAATTGTTTTTTCTTAGTTTTGGCATTTACTTTCTGCAAATTCTCTGCAGACTTGCAAAGCCTGTCATTTTTATGTTAAATATTGAAGAACATTTTTTAAGGATTCATTCTGGATCAGCAAAACAAAAGGTATCCCACCATTTTTTTGCAGTCATTGAATTAGGAAGCAGAAATATGTAACATGATTCATTTATCCAAATTTAAATCAAATATTCCCAATGAGCCTCTTAAAGACCAAGAAGGAACGAGAGATTGTATCTGACGAGTTATTTTGAATAGAAAAGACTTTTAAGAAAATTGTACTTGATTAGCAGACACAGCATGAGCAGAAAAATGGAAAAGCTTACTCAACAAATTCAGCATTTAATCACCTGGTTTTCATGAACGTGTTAGCTTCCTTGGGAAGGCCTAACTCAAATTAGCTGTCTCAATTCTTGCATGATAGTCTAATTAATTTTATTTTTTTATTTATTTTCCCAAGTGGAGGCTTCCTGCAATTCCTCTTATCAGGTGTTTCGTGAGGTTCCTACAAGGGGACTTCTTTGTAGACAAGTCAAGTAAGCAGATGTACGCAAAAATCTGTATTATTTTCATGACAATACATACAAAATTTTATGCAGACAACTAAGCTGTTTTCATATGCTCATGGCATTTTTGGCATCACTGAACCCACCTCACACACTCTTGTAATCACTAATCAGACATACCACAGTGCCCACAGTGCCTTTTTTCTTTAAAAAACCAATGTGGTCTACTTTTTCCAAGCCATTTGGTTCATCAGCAAAAATATGCTAGATGCAGGGAAATGACGGCAGGTGCTCATTGACTGACCTATCGTCTGTTTGGGCTAATGAAATGTGATGGTGTACAACATGGGGTTTTATAAGAAATGCACCCACAGAAGCAGAATTAATTCTATTAACATTTAATGCCAATTAGCAGTTTCCTACTGTACAGCAGCAGCCTCCATCATGCATATAAGATCACCTACTTTTCAATATGTAATGAGATTTTATGTTTCCACCATGAGTTTTCGTTCCGATACCCAATTAAGGCTAAATTTTCCGAACATCTCAAGCCCCTTGTGTAGTAATCAGAATAAGAGCTCTTTTGAAAATTTGTCTTTATGTCACAACAGGAGCTGCTGGGTATTGAGCTCATCAACAACTGGCCTCATCCTCTTTGAAAACCCAACCCCAAATGCCTATGAAGCTTTCATTCCAGAGCCACATTCTGTGTTTTCTGGAATGCTGCATAAACCTTTCTCTGGCAAAGTAGTCTAAAGGCTCCATGAGGGAAATGAGGCAGAAGAAAAATAAAACAAAATAACACAAAAGCAAGCTACATCGCTCATTCCTGTGCATACATTTGATAGCTTTAGAGCCCTGTAAAATTAGGTTTGCAAAGAAAGAAGCGATGGACTAGTGCAGAGAAGAGCCAAAACAACCTCATTGCAGGTTCGCAGCCTACAGGGATGAGGGCATGTCTTATTTCTAGAGGCATTACATCAATGTCACTGTTATGAGACAAGTACCCCAGGTGCCCCCTGGGCTTGCTGCGATTTTAATTAACTTGCCAATATATATCCAGTTTTGGTTACATACTTTTAATTCCTGCAGAGAAGTCTCTTTTGCGTGACTTTGTATTTACAGTCTGAAGTTGGAGAGGTCTGTGAGATTATTTTTTTCTGTTATGCCAAACTGGAGTAGTTTTGGAGAACAGACAAAGCACTTTTGAGACAATGTGCTCTGAAACAGTATTTACATCTCGACATGCTTCAGATTTCTGTTGGTGAAACTGCCAAACAACTTCTGCATAAGAATAAGTCCCATAGATACATAACAAGGATTGTTATGGTCTTCCTCTTCCTGACAGGGATGTTGTACAGGCAGAAGAAACGGGGCATGGCTGTGATTCCCTGGACAGTTTCCCATGCAAGGAGCTGGCTCTTTAGTACCTTACCAGCTACCAAAATTTAGAGCATGGAGGAATCCGACTGATTCACAACTGATCTAAGACAAGAGAATTACAAAAGCCATTTAAAGTCTTGTTGTATGCATAGCTCAGAATTCATAGGTAAAGGAAACAACAGCTGACAACAAGTAAAAACTTAATGTAATAAACCTCAATTAAATTCCAGGACTTTGGAGTCTTTACTAAGTTGAGTCAACCCCAGAGATGGGAGCCTCCAGCTCTAGAAAAGTTTGGGACCAGAGCAGTTGTTCGAAGCTTGGTTCTGCTTTTAATCACAATTCTTTTTTTCTCTGAGAATTTCACTTAAGAATTTAACCACAGTCTGGTATTACAAGAAGTTTAGTAGAGCACTCAATTAAAAACATAAGGTCAGGAGCCTAAACAGCAAAGGAGAGCTGTGTGTTTTCTACATCTAATCACACATCTAGGCAAAAGTGAAGCTGGATCTTGGTGCAAATAGTTTTAGTATATTTAGGTCTTAATTACTATTCCTTTGGGCTTTTCTCTTAGCTAAGCTTTGAAAACAAATATTGAATAAGCAAAAAAAGATCTAATTGGGGATTGTCTTGATCCCCCCCCTCCCAGCAACAACATGAGTGTATTTTTTTTAATGCCTTTTCCATTGCACCACAGATGTGTGAACTCTCTTATTGTTGCTCCCCTGATCTTCCACCATCCAACAGGCATCTCACCCTTTCTACTCAACCGAACCAAAGTGCTTCCATTTTCCACAGGCTGTTCTCCCTGATGTCTTACTACACACATAGAAAGGCTGACTTAGAGCAAGCCCTCCGCCACTGTGCCACCAGCCCAACTTGCCTGCTTATCTCCTGCCCATCACCAGAGTTTCTGCCTGGCTCTTGCACCTTGCCAGTTCCTTGCCCGACCCTTTCTGCAGTGTGCCCCAGCTACCAGCCAAGGGACAACGCTGTGAAGAGGAAGATGAATTGGCCCTTCTCAGAGTCCCTGTCTACGCTGCCTCTCATCAACGAGCCTTTTTTTTTTCCCCTTTCCCCTCTGCCATGCCTTCATCCCTCCACGCACTGGCCACATAAAAAGCCCAGACAAGTGAGATGTGTACTTCCCACCAAGCTGAGTACCTCAAATCATAACAATATAAAATTGAAGGCTGGTTGTTGAAATTAAGGCCCAAGGGTTTATCATTTTTCTCAAAACATTTCCACTTCCCAGGCAGGGTGAGAAAGTCAGCAGCAAGAGTGCAGGCTGAAAATACAAGCCATTAAATATTAACATTAAATGTTAAAAATAAATAGGGGTTACTTCAAGTTACTGTAAGCCCTTTCTTTTTTTTTCTGACCCAGTTATCTCAGCCACTCCTAGACTATCATAAAATTTCCTTCCTAAAGTGAAACAAGTGCTGATGCATTGTCCCCCAGGGCTCAGTTCTAGGGCCAGTCTTGTTTAATATCTTTATCAATGACCTGGACGAGGGGATTGAGTGTGCCCTCAGCAAATTTGCAGATGACACCAAACTGGGTGGTAGTGTTGATCTGCCCGAGGGTAGGAGGGCTCTGCAGAGAGACCTGGACAGGCTGGATCGATGGGCCAAGGCCAATTGCATGAGGTTCAACAAGGCCAAGTGCCGGGTCCTGCACTTTGGTCACAACAACCCCATGCAGCGCTACAGGCTTGGGGAAGAGTGGCTGGAAAGCTGCCACCTGATCGCCCTCTACAACTGCCTGAAAGGAGGCTGTAGTGAGGTGGGGGTCGGCCTCTTCTCCCTGGTAACAGACGATAGGACGAGGGGGAATGGTCTGAAGTTGCGCCAGGGCAGGTTTAGGCTAGACATTAGGAAAAAATTCTTCACCGAAAGGGTTGTCAGGCTCTGGAATGGGCTGCCCAGAGAGGTGGTAGAGTCCTCATCCCTGGAGGTATTTAAAAGAAGGATAGATGAGGTACTTAGGGACATGGTTTAGTGGTGGGATGGCAGGGTTAGGTTAAAGGTTGGACTCGATGATCTCAAAGGTCTTTTCTAACCAAAGTGATTCTATGATTCTATGATCTTGGAGCTTGCCAGGCAGAACCAGTAACTTAGGGCTCTCCTGGGCAGGTGCAAACCTTGGAGACTTCCAGCTTCACCACTCACCCCAAATTCCCAATGTAACCAGTGCTTTTTTCCAGCTGCAGGCTTAAGGAACCTGAAGAAGACCCCCAACACCCTGGGTGTTCTTCAAGGCCACCTGACTAGTCACTGGTGTACCAGGAGGTGAGCACTGCTGAGATTCACCCCTTCAGGAAGGTCGTGCTCTGGGTCTGCTGATGCTCTCAGGGCTTCCTATTTCTCTGCCAGAGAATAATCATAATCCTTTCTTGCCACTGACAAAAGCAAGCCCCATAGCACTGAAAACCCTTTTTACATGCCTGTCAAGAAACACAGTGCTTGTTAGACGATTCACTAGTGTGAGCAGGCAAAACAAGTACCAGTGCTTAAAATGAGAAATATCTAGCGAACTCATTCAGTCTTGCAGTGTTGAAATAACACTTTTTTCCTGGTTGGAAGGCAATTACCTTCACAAATCCATTTGGATATCATGTATCATGCACTATTCACTATCAAGAGGGGAAGTGAGATGTGGTCTGTTCCTATGGATCATTTCTTTAAGCAAGATTAGCTGGAACTGCTGCATTGGAACATCACGCAATGTATATAAAAATTAATTATAAGCAATCCTACTTCCCATTTCTGCCACCTTAATTGAGATTAATGCCTAAGCGATGATTATTTCAAAGAGGAGATAATTTATTTGAATGTTCTTGGTAATTTTAAGAGATCTATATGTAAAGTTAGTGCATGACAAAGTTTCTACTGAGATAGTATGTTCTTTTATATTTATTTCACTCATTCTAGATTAAAACAGTCTACAGATGTAATGCAGTTAAACAATGTGCTCAGAAGCATTTCTTCCATGGCCTTCTTCAGCCTCTACCAGAGAAGAGCTTGCTGAGAGGATGACAGTGATGTGTCTGGGTGACTGGCAAGGTAGAACCTTTCCAAATGCCAAATTGATCAAATGAATACTACCTTAGTAGCACACTTCACAGAAAAGAATAGCTAGAGAATGGAGTTGGCAGCTAGCACTATGAAAAAGGAAAGCAAAAGAATATATAAACCTAAAGCAGAATATGAAGTAGCATAAAGACCACAGATCTCTACTATTTTTATTCAAACAGAAATTCTAACCAAAGTTACATCTCGAACTAGAGAGGTAGGTTGCAAGACAGCCTGTGCATCTCCCAGCACCAGCCTAACCTTAAAGATAGAGATAGAAGATAGAGACTTACTGTTGTCTGCTGTGTATGTATTAGACCATATAGATAATAAGTAAACAGGTTGTACATAGCCATGAGAGTCTGGGGAATTCAAGGTGAAGAACTGAAGTGCAAAGACCCGCACAATACACAGATCCTGCAGTGAGCCCAGCAAAGTAGTGCAGTCACAGAGAGTACAGATGTGTCTGAGAGCTCTCGCTGTGGAGCTGGCTCCTAAGTCAAGGGCCCAGATAGAGATGGGGCATAAGGCATAAAGCTCCAAAACCTTCTTCACTGAATTTGTGTTTTACATGGAATTCTTGGTCCATGCTACTTATGATTGCAAATAATTCCATGTAACAGGATGCTCTCATCTGAATGTTTTCCATTTTAAAAATATAAGAAGATGCTCCTGAAGAACCATGGAAGCCTTAAGTCTGTCCCCTTTGAATGTTTGCTATTGTTATTGTTAGGACTGCTGGTATACTAAATGCACGAAGGAAAAAGCTAGGATGTATGGCAGTGCTCTAACACACATAGGCAGGCCACGGGAGATGTGAGGGAAAAGTCAGCATGATTTGGTTTTAGGCATTTAAAAGCAAGCCCAGTGACAGGAAGGAACTTTCACATTGTTTTCCCGTCATCTCTAAGGGAAACATTAAATACATGTGCTAGTTTCTTAAATTATTTAAAGGAAATAAAATCACCTCTTCTTGCTAAAAGCTTGACAGTAGAATACAATAGACATGCTCAGGAGAGAGGAGCATGTAAATTCTGCAAACCACCACATACTGATAGATGTTTCTGGGCAAACAGCCACAAGAGGAAATAGGATTTTTCACTGATAGCGTCTGCCAACAGGAGAACAGTAATCACGTGGCTCCTGATTAAATATAAATATAATGGATGAAATCCACTGTAATTGCTGTGTAGCTAGAAGTATTTTTACAAGTATGATTCTGGGTGATTTAACACAGCAGCATAAGGAATTGAACTCCCTTGGAAAATCCACAGTTCCCATTTCCAAGGCATGATATACAACTGGTATAGTACCTGCTTCTGCTGCTGCAGTAATTCTGCAGTCTGCAGCTGTGGTCCATGATCTGCGTTCTCTGTGGTGGGGCGCTGGGAGAAATCTGACAGTGCAAACACAACATCCTCTTCTTCCTCCTCTCGCTCTGCCTCGTCCGTCTTCTGCTCAGACTGAATGCCAAGGTCTGGGAGGGTCTCAGGGTGCTCGATCTAAAATGCAAGAGATGGGACACATCAACACTCTTTTGCGATTTACCTTGGGGGACAGAAATCTGTGGGAGGGCCAAGGAAAGGTACTATCTTCCCCTGCAACCCCTGGTGGGATATTTTGACTTCTATTCTGTAGGCTACAGGAAATGATCTTTGGGTGATATATGACACGTTGCATATGTGAACACAAGACTATGCAGGCCTGCAAAATAGAAGACCTATGCAGCTGAGAAGATGGGTATATAATGTAGCACGATGAATATAATACATCACACATTAATGAAAAGCTGTGCAAGATGCTGGTGTATTGTCTGATGAAGATATGGAGATCAGGACGTATCCAAATCTAGCACTTCATTCTCTAATGTGTTAGTAAAACACATGACTCCAATAATGACTGGAGGTGGACCGATTATAAATTAAATAGTCAAAAAATCCAAACAGTGAAAAAATGAAAGCTGTTTTGATATTAGAAGATGAGCTAGTTCACATAGAAGCAAATTAGTACTGCTGAAGTAAAGCAGAAGCAAATTATTTCTAAATAGCTACTCATCTCTTGTTTCTGACTCATATTACCACAGCAGATGAAGGTAAAGATGTTCATCCACCCTTTATCTAAGAATAAAAAACACTGGAGTATTCAATTTAAGCACACTCTTACCAGACCTGAAAGGTTACTTGTACTGCCAAATGCGGCAAACACTGAAAAACACTAGGCACATAACTATCAGAAATACTGAGAAAAATTACTTTGTTGCCTTACCAAATGGTTTTAGAATTGCACGAACCTCCAAAATAAATCTATTGTTCTCAGGATTTTTGTATAAAATGTCAGAATGGGCAAACTCTTTTTTAAACTTATTTTTTCTTTAGGTAAGATTTCCAAAGGAAATGGTAATTCTGGATGAGTATCTTGAGACAATTTAGCAGCACCTTTCTTCACAGTGCACATTGGCTGGCAATCACACCCCTGCTGAGATGTGTCAGCTTGGGGATTCCAGGTTGTTATGTACTTCTGAAATTCCTGATCTTAGTTTAGTCGCTACTTGGAAAATCACCGTGATGACTACTGGCGCACTGCTGCTGATGGTGATAGACGTGTGCATGGAGAAGAGGAACAAACAAGAATGATTCACTCTAAGTTCCCACAAGAAGCTCTATAATTCTCCTGCCAACATGAAAACAGAGCTTCCCTCCATCTGTATTGCTGAAGGCTTTGTAAGGAACACACTGTGCACATGATTTGAAAAACGACAGCACTCAACCCGTCTAAACAGATTTGACTCCATCAGCTCACTAACATTTTTTTTTCCTTTCTAAAAATTATTCAGGAGTCATATCTTTGAGACCTAATTAAATTTTCATTTACTATGAGAGAGTTTTTCAGGGCCAGATGTTTGTACTAGTTAAGGGTTTAGATTTAAAGATGGGTGATCTGTAACATATCATGCAGAATATTCTTTAGCAGGAGCCAACTGAAGAAAAGGCTTCATGTTTAATTTGAACTCCCTTTAAATCTATGTGTAATTATAAAGTTGCTGATGGCACATCGTATTTGAAGTCTATACTTAAAGAATGAACATCCCAGTATCCCACCGCTTGCAACTTCATTGGGTTAATAAGGTGGGACAGTTACCTCTAATATGTCCTCCCCTTCCTCCTCCATCCGCTTTCCTTGCCGCCAATGTTTCAGCAGCCACTTCAGTTTGACATATAGGAGAAAGGTGTCCTGCTTGAAATGCCTGAGTTCTTGCTGCAGCAGACTTTTCTCCTGGCTCCATGTCTTCTCTTCCAGTTTGTTCTGCAAAGTCAAGCTCTGCACTTCCAAGTCTTTCCTCCGCAGGGTCTGCATGTGCTCCTCCTCCAGCTTTAATGGAATGACAGACACCATGTCAACGGGGTGCTGTCCTGGCATGGTTTCCAGGACTTGTACTTTGTTGGGTGAGACAAACTGAAATCTCTCATTTTCATCAGTAGTGAGTAGCTATTGACTTGGCTCAATAAGTTCCTCAGCAGTTATGACTGTTGAGGAAATTAAGGACAGCAGTGGATAAGCTTTGCTTAGATAACCATATCCAAGTGGAAGTGGACATTTACTTTAAAGATGCACGAGACCTTCTGCTGCTTAAACATTTTATACCACTCATATTTTCCTCCCTCTCTTGATTGTATCCCTGCAGTATGTTCCCAGCACAGCCACCAGCCCACACTGCTGCACATATCACACCTGCTAAATGCATTTGCAGACATTCCTATAAGGTGGGACCACAGCTGCCCTTCAGACAACCTGGAATATTATCCTTGCCTCTTCCCTCTCCAGCCACAGACTCATCCTTTCCTCTGTGGCTATATCTCCCTCTGCTTCTGGAAGGGCAATGCTTCTGAAGGAACCACATCCAGTATCTCAGATACAACTACTGGTCCCTCACTTCTCACAGTTCATACTTGGAGGCATCTGAATGACTCACAGTAAACAGTTTCTCATTCTGATACGACTAGATCAGGGACACGTGCAGGAACTGGAGAGATGGGGATAGGTTGCAACTCGGTATTCAACGCCTCAGTTTCAGTACCAGAAGCACCAAGAAAATCTTATTCTTTGGAGCACACGCATAATTACATCTGTTTCAACACAAGGCCACCTGAAACATTATTCTGTAAGCGTGACTTCTCCCTCAATATGTCAAAATCAAACCATGGCATGACCTGTGCCCAATAGCACTTGTACAAGTTAGTTGTACAACATCTCATTTTCTGCATGGATGAGATAGTGTTTCCACTTCCACCATGCTGTGGTTCACATTGATCACGAAAAGGCAGATGGAAAATGAGTACAGAGCCCCTGTTTACAGATGCCAGTTTCCACTATTTTCCATTCTGCAGAACAGCTTCTTCCTTTGCTGACCAGCTCCATAGATGAAATCTATGAAAGCCATGGTACACTAACGACCACAACGATTTAAACCATAAGAACATACCCTGCAACAAACAACATTCACACAGGAATGGAAAATACTTCAGAGATTCTTATTCAGGAGCATGGGCCCCCTAGCACTTACTACTGCTAAGAAATATATGCTTGATTTTCATGGCAACATTCAGATGCTTCTGACACAGGCTACCGACCCATACTAGATGGTTTACTAAGGACTTTCCTGGCCTTTAAATGATGTGCATAATGCAGATTTTCAGCATGTATGCTACTATGTTTAAAAAGTTCCCGATTAAATTAAAATTATTTACAGTAGTTGCTAGCTTAAATGGGTTTAAAATGCAGCTTAAAAGTAGTCTGGAACAAAATTAGCTATAATGGCCCAAAAAACATACACGCAACTTCTAGTAGCACTCGTGGAGAATGTACACTGCTAGCACACATCAATTTGATGTCATTAAACATTGCTAAAAATGAAATAGTGAAAAAGGGGCTTATTTTAAACTTAATTTGCAGGAAGAAACAAATAGATTTTGTGTTGATGTAGGTTCTTCCACTAAATAAAGTTATGGTTAAATACAGCAAAGATCTGAGTCATTTCCACCAGAAATCCTGGAAGATGATAAAAAAGGAACAATGTCAACAGGATGGGCATAATCTGGAAAAAATGAAGAATCCAGAAGATACTTTTATTCTTCTGTTTCTACTGGCTGTCAACACTAATAGCTAGCTTTGATTTTTCTGCATTTTTCATTGTTTTTACAATCTGTTATGATCTAAGTCCCCGTGGTCACAAATTCTTGCAGAAGACCCTGGTGGAAGTAGCTTCATAGAATATTATGTTTTTTCAATGGACAGCTATTGCAAAAGAAAAGAACTTTAAGAGGCAAACATAGCTTCCAAAAAGCTTTCATGGCCAAAGCAACTAGGAAGGAAATCAATTTTCCTGGTTGCCTTCAAAACCCTCCATGAGAAAGCTCCTATAGAGTTCAACTGGAAATTAAAGCTACTTATGAAAAAAATGCGATACCACTTGGGCATAATGAGATTAGCTGGCACAAGGAAAAATGCTTTACACCATGCAACAATTATGCTGAATTTAGTCTATGAAGTAAATTTAAAAAGAAAACTTCGGTTAAGAGCCAAACAGCCTGCAAAAATTAGCAACAGATTTTTTTCGCTCTAGGAGCTAGAGATCACAAAACGATTGACTAATCTGTTCCAGCCTTCAAAAGAGCAGGGGGGGTCCATGTAACAAAATATAATTTCTTCACCAGTAATGAATAAGGGGGTTGGAAACATGGGGTTCCGAGAAATACAAAGAAGTCCTGATTTGTGTCTCAGTTATGAGCATGTAACCACTCCTCCAGCGTCAGAGGAGTGTTGGTTTTGCTTTGGGCGAGGAAGGGTCAGAATAAGGCATAGAGACAAACTGTTCTCCCAGAGATTAAACGCACCCTTCCCCAGCTCCTGGAGATATGAAAAGGCTGATATATAATTCCCCACACGGAATTTCACATCTCTACCTTGACTTCCCCTGCACAGGGGAGGACAAAACTTCTCTCCACCAAGTAGAGAAGCCAGATTCAAAGGGGCAAAATAGGCCTGAAGGTACATTTCTCCAACTTCCAGACTCTTCATTTATTCAGATGAAGTCAAACAGGCACAGCCATCAGGACACAGGTTTCCATGATCCTGACAAACAAGGTCCATGCCACACGTCATGGCCACGCGTCTCTCCCAGCAGGCAGGTTTTGTATTTACCTGGATGATCCTTTCTGTAAACTTTTCTTGCTCCTCTCGGTGAAGTCTCGTCTCCTGCTCAAGCTGAGCCTGAAGCTCCTGTATCGATACATTCTGTACAGGTAAAACATGGGAATCCCTGAGCTGATCAGCAGGACAAAGGGATAGGTTTAGCAGAAAACGTGCCTCCGTGGTGCACAAAAAAGCAAAAAAGAAAAGAACCGCAGGACAGACATCTGCACAACTCACGGTTATCAATAGTTAAAACCAAAGCACAGTGTGCAAATAAATAGCAATGCCCTAAATATGTGTGGGAATTTCCTGTGTGGCTCCGTCTGAAAACTAAAGCTGGGATACTGATGTTACATGTTGGATATTCCCTTCAGGCCCCTGCTCCGGGTTTGCACTCGAGTAGCTGAGACAGCGCACCATCAATAAGCTCCTATTTACAGGGTTACATATTTGGTGGCGTATTTCTTTATGATAATCAAAGCTATAAAATTTTAACATCTCTGCAGAAGATGCCCCTAAGCACATATATTGAACCTAATTATTTATTCATTTGCAACGCTTCTGAGTAGGCAGTTAATGGGAGAGCATTTATTAAATGAACTAAGCATAAAAGGTCCCTTTCTTCAGGTACAGGACAGCTCTCTGCACAAGTCGGCTTTATTCTTTGATTTCCACTCAGAATAATTACTCCACAAATGTCACAGTGATAAGCTGTGTGAGCCTGAGACCTGACCAAAATGCTTAAGTACCTCCCCTTTCAGGTCCAACACTATTTTAATCTTAATGCTTCCAATGTTATGTTCTCATTAATTTTGGCATCCCATCCAATTTACTTCTGAAAGTTACTTAACTCAAAAATAAAGACCAAAGAAGGCAGAGTCAGACCTCATTACTTATACTGTGTTAATTAATCCTGTGGCACTTATATTCCTGATCAGAACTTTCTATGCCCTTCATTTTGTGTCTCTCACATGGGAGCTAAAACTGATTTGTCTGTACAAATGTGATGCTTGGCCAGATGCCGTCCTCTTCACATGTGTGACCACAGAAAACACTACAACACCAAACTCCTACTTCCCAGAGTAAAGACACAGTTAAAGACGGGATCATTTCAGGCTTCAAAGCGTAATCCCAAATTCTCTGCTGGCTGACATCCAGTGTGCTCCAGCCTCAGCAGCTGCAAAGACATAACTCAGGTCATGGGACCGGCTCTCGGGGGCTGCATTGCCATTTCCCCTCTGGCACCAGCCCCGGCACCCATCTCCTCTCCCTGAGCACTCCTCCTGCTTCCCAAGAGCAAAACCAGCTGCCGCTGCTGTTTGGGCTGCAGCAGCCCTTGCTGGGACACTTTGGGTCATTCAAAAAGTATTTGTCACTGGAACAGAGGATCCTCCCCTCCTCTGGGGAAAAAGAAGATAAGGCAGATGGAAAGTATCCCATAAACCACCCGCAGGACCATACTCTGCTGAAAAATGAAAAGTCACCCTACATATACTTTCTAGGCCCTATCAGTTCCTTGTTTACTCAATTCACTTATTGACTTGTGCATGACAGTTTTGTACCTGAGGAAAAGCCACTTCCAGCCCTAGGAAAGGCACACATAAAGTGCCCAAGAGAACATTATCTTCCCTTTCAAATTTCATCTCACGCCTTAACGTGTCTGCAGACATTTTGCATTGCACAAATCTGGTCTCACAAATAATTTGGGAAGGACTGCTTGCAATGGGATTTGCCAGTTTTGCACAATCACTTGTAAATCATCAGTTTAATTTTCTCATCCAATAAAGGAAAAATTACTTTCATCAGAAATTTCTGCATTCTTTCATTTTGATCAGGCTTCTTTAGGAATACGGCAAATAAGAACCAATATACCTAGTTAGTTCAGGTGTAATTTAAAAAAAACTGTGTTCCTTCTCCTTAAGAATTCAAAATGAGCTGAAATCCTGCAAACTTGACTTGGTGAAAACAAATACAACATGGCAACGCTCTTCTGTTCACAATAATCACTGATCTCAATCTGCCTCTCCTTACAGTCATACGATTACACATCTATAGTTAGAAATATTGTTGGTCTTAGGATTCCTGAAACTGGAAGCTGAATCAGAGCACCAAAAGTTACCAGGATGGTAACGTTTGAGATTTTCACTATTCACTTCACATTTGTGTTTTCCAATGAACAATGATTTGCTAAATTATCATTTGTTCTACTTCAGACTAGTATTAATTGGAATCACATAGTTACGTGTATACTGACAGCACCTTATGTCTGCAAAATTAGGGCAAGAAAATAATTAACCCACGTGATTTTCAATGAGCATGTAGACCATGCAAAGCCAAGTTTCAGGAAACTTGGGCGCTGGGATTATGTGCTAACCGTTGGAATTACTAAGAAGAGATTAAATATATCATAAAGGCAGATAGACTATTGCATGCACACTAGACAGTGCGATTTTTTTACAATTGCTTTGCCTCTTTAAGGATGGTAGATTTTTTTAAGCATCAGAGTACACGTGTTGAAAAGCAGTTAATGTGTGAATGCAGAGCTACACACCTTTTGCCTTCCAGTGCAACCTGAGGACTCTTTATAGTCCATAATTTCATATAATGTCCTATCTACAAGATGCACTGGGATTAGCACTGCTAAAATCAAGGGAGAAAAGGCTGCTTAAGAGCCTACTAGATTGCTGCTAAACATCTGGATCGTGAATGAAGAAGGTGTAGAAATGTATGAAGATATTTGTATATATGCAGTTCAGGTACCTGGCATTGCATTGATGGATGTCTCTAAGTTTACGTGTGGATATCAGGCCCCTATCATGTAATCAGCAGGGCATAGTCTGTGGCACAACTGTGGCTTTGTTTTGTTTTGTTTTGGAAAACAACACTGCTACAAAATGGACACAAAAGTTGATAACCTGTTAACTTACATTCTTTGTCTCCTTTGTTCTCATTAACAAACACACTACACGAGGAACGGAAAACACCCCAAATGTGACGGCCACCACGCAACGTACCGACACCACAGACACAGACATAAACTCACTAAACAACACATACAAACACACTACAATGGGAACTACAGGCTATGGCTACTCCATCACAGCACCACAGGAGCAGCTGCACTTCATTTGCAGCTCGACACCAACCAACAATTTCCCATTAATCCCAATTATTGCATTTCCAGATCCACTTCCACTCTCATCCTCTTGGACAGGCAGTGCCAAGTCCTTCTGCCGAGTCCTTTTCTCTCACCTGTTATCAGTCCAGAACAAGCTAATCCACGCCGATGTCTTTACCTCAAGAGGATGTTCAGAGAAAAGTCATCCATGCTTTGGGGGTTTCACCACCACTCCCTCCTTGCACCAACCCCTTTCTGCCTCTTTTCAGCTTGCGCAATCCCACATTTCGGCCATGACTTGTTTTTACAGTATTGCCATGCACCGTGAGATATATCTGGGTTTTACTTGTCTGTTTTCTCCATTTTACCATAGCTAATTACAATCTCAATTTGCCTGCAAACTTAATTGGTCTGCATGCAACAACTGTGAACATCAAATTTCATGGAATCTTTCTTTTTAGCCTTTTTTTTTTTCTAGAAGGGATGGAGCAAAATAAGGCCTGAGGAGGCAGGGTAGAAAGATGCTCTCCAGCATTTGTGTGCAGTTCCAGGAAGCCAAAAGATGAACATTTTTTGCTGCTCACCTAACACTATGTTATAACGCTTTGATATGTGGACCTTACACTTGACCATGCAGTCTAAAGACTGCTACTTTTTCACACCTGACGGCTGACCATCGCATGCATACAGTCATCCACACCGGGTAGGAACTTCCAGCGCCTTTTGTATTACTTTATACACGCAATACACATCTAACTGAATTCTCAGAGGTTGCTTCTGAAGATGTACTCTTCTCACCCCTTAAAAATAAGTGATATATATTCCATTTGCTGCTGTACAATAGGCAGTTGGGTGGGTTACTTGTCTGTGCTTATAGGGAGAGTCTCGGATTTGGGGAAAACACAGAACACTTTGCTCCAGGTCTTTAAAAATCCATCCCATTGTATGGGTAGTACACAAACTCTCACCGAGTTCAGTTAGGACTGGGATACCCAGATTTACATCATAAAGGGTCTTTTAAGCCATTATATTGTCAACCTTTATGGAATCTTGCATAGCAAGAAAGAATACAATTCATCAAAGTAAATTATTCTTGCTGCCTCTAATCTTGGTGGGAAGGAATACTGTCGGAACCCGTTTGTCTTTCTTCTTCCCACAACTTTGCATTGGAGGAATAGTGGACACTAAGAGATACAGCTTTCTATGTGGTCCTCGTTTGTTGTTTGGTTTGGGTTTTTTTAATAAGAAAGAAAAGTCACAATGTATAAAACATTCACTGTTTCCTTTCTGAGACAACAAAATCTTAAATGAGGGCAAGAGAAAAGCATGTGTAAATTTTCAGCACATGGCTGGGAGCTGCTGCAAAAGCCATCAGGCTGAAAAGCTCTCACATGGAATTATGAAAATTGCACAGAAGGAGCACAGACACTCCAAAAGCAGCTAAAAATAGAATATTCAAAATATAGACTGAAAATCTCCTTGCATGTCCAAAATGGATCCATTCAGAAGTTTTAATTCAAAGCAGGTGGTAAAGTGACTTACCTAACTTGCACATCACTTCATCTGGTTGGTCCACACTTAACCCAGGTGCTAACCTAGAGTAATATGGACGGTTTATATTTCTTATGGGCATAATAAGAAAGGAAAATGGATAAACAGATTAAGAAGGGCCTAGAAGAAATTATTCTTCAGTGTGAGCTCTTCCTACTTTATTACAAGACCTTGTGGAAGACTTGCTTTTTAAGACACGTTCTCACCTTCTCTAGCCTATCTGCTTTTATTTTAATTCTCTGGTGACAAGTTGTTCCTTTGACGTGAATTCACTTCAGTGGTTCTTTTTCCATAACCTGGGAGTGTCAAGAGACTTTGTGGCATTTCTTTACACAGAAGCAAATGTGTAAGTCTTTAAAAGCCATGTATGAAAACAATCCAAATCTGAAATGAAAAGATGAGTGGCTTTGCCTTTGGTGAAATACACTTACTCAGGTAAAGGCAGAACCGATACCCTCTGCAGGAACAGTCAGAGCTAAGAGATACAGCTCCATTTTAGAGTATCAGGCATCAAATACTGCAACAAACTATATTTGGTCATTTGAATGAGTGAATTTTTAATTCTCCAGAATGTCTTCTTGTCACTGAATAGGCAGGAGGAAACTGCTTCAGGAAGCTGCCATTTGTTTATGGATATTCCATTGGTAAAAAGGGTAAAATTCACCAGATGAAAAATTATTTACCATTTTTCCCCCTTGGTTCCCATTTGTGGCCACAGTAATCCTTTGATCTGTGCTGGGTGTTTGCCCCATGAAGCATTGTGCTTAGTTTCTCCATGTCTTTTAGCCAGGGCAATTCTCACTTGCTTGCTCGCTTTTGCTTTGGATGGTAAAGAATGATTTCCCCCTCCCACCAAAACCCGGCTCTGCTAAAATCATGAATAATGGATCGAACAGCCACCCCAATGGGCTCCAGCCTCCCGCAACAGCAGCTGAATGGCTTGTTTCAGCAAGAAAACAAAGCCCTGCTCTTAAGGCAATTTCAAGATATAATTTCCCTTGGACTGTGACTCTAACTCACTTCTTTAACATGCAAATACATTCTAATAACACTGTTGCACTAACAACTGCAGTGCAAAGCCCAAACAAAGGCAGATGTTTACAGTTAGGCTACGGGGTAGTTTCAAGCACAAGTCAGCCTGCATTTATTGTATTTAATCAAACAATTAGGCTCCCACGATGCTCATTTTTAAAAATAGGAGAAATGGCTAAATGGAAGCTGCTCAGCATTGCTTGGGAAAATTTTCATTTAAAATTCAGCTTGGAAAAAAATGAATTTAGAAAAATGGGTTTGCCTGCTTAAAAAGAAAACATTTGCCTCACTGAAATGAAATGTGTTCCTCTCATGCTGAAAGGCCATACACAGTAAGAAGATCATCAATCAGTGTTATCCACTGGCCAGTGCGTATGTTTTCACTTCACAAGCGGATAATGGCTTATGTGTAGCCATCTTTGCTCTGGGAATTGAAAGGTTTGAGTCTCCATCTGAAATTTCTGTGGCAATAAAAAAACCCCTTTAGGTATTTGAATAATATTTTTTTTCTGCTCATTCATCTGGCACACACACACAAAAGGTAGTTTTTTGCTGGTGCAGTGTATGAAATCAAAAAAGAAAATACTAAAAACGATACCATACAAAATTATTTGAAGGACTCTTCTGCTTCACTTGGGTTTGACTATTACAGATTATAAGATTTCAATTGACTGTCCGCCCACTGAAAAGTTTCAGCATAGAGCAGTGTAATTCTTTGTTGCTTAAGTAAACCTGACTGAAACAAACACCTGAATCTTCCACATTTTCTCAGGCTGGGCCATTTGAGCCCCAGCCTTGCTCACCTTTTGAGCACATCTGGACCTCAGCTGGTTATTCTGTACTTTTGATTATAATTACTGGCTTGTTCCTTGTCAGGCTATGGTGTGAAAACTATCCATCCTCTGTTTAAACATAGGTTGCGGTACACAGTTTTCACATCATCCCATCCTGGGAGAGGAAAAAAAGATGTTGTGCCAAAACTACCCGAATCCCTATTCTTAATAAAGGGCTCACATACGCCGGACTTGATATACTAATGAGCCTGATCTAAGGTAAGAGGGAACTAATAAAGATGACAGACTAAACCAAAATACTGTAAACATTTGCTGTGGTGATTTTCTGACCTAATCTGCCGTAACTATTCAGCAATACAATCGCGAAAGGATCCATGCTGAATGGCAAGGTTTCTCTACCTCATCCTCCCATTTCACAGCTGAGGAAGAAAGACTTTACCTTTTAGCGAGAGACTTATGGTGTCCTGGGTTTGTCAGATAACCTTCCTGGGGTTTATTATCACTGCTAAAAGTGAATAAAATTGGAAAAGTAGCTGCTGAACGAATTAATTATTCTACTACTACTAAAACTCTGCACTGTCAGGTTATTTTCAAACAAACAAAACAAAACCAGCAAAGAATTACCTCTGTTATGATGAAGGGCCACTCTCCCTTTGATATTCAATACAGCATCGTGCTGCTTGGCTACCAGCCACCCTGAAGCTTTGTCTTCCTACCCCTGCTTTCTAGTGCTTACTCACAAACCCAGCTGTCCCAGCCAGCGTTCTCCTTTTCCCAGACTCAACTGGGGGGTTCCGATATACTAAGGCCTCTGCATGTGTCTTTAGAATTCAAAACATATTAAAACTCGTCCCTCACTAGAAGCTACTCTAACCACCACAGTTTAAAGGTAGATTTGGCTTCCCAGTGGCCACTTTTTCAATGCTCCAGCTCATCTTTGCGGAGACAGATTAGAAATTGTTTTCTTCAGGCCCAGATGTAGTTTCTGGACAATCTATGGTGATGAGAAAGCAGCTAAAGAGATGTTTACTGAGGCTGATACGGCCTCTGCATGGATGAAGTTTAAAATAAAAACTGATTGATGCTTTTGACAAACGGAAAAGTACTCAACAACCCAAACAATGGAGAATTCTGCTTTATAAATAAGTTTTTTTGGAAGCTGCAGGGTGCTGTGTTCCCTGTTGAGAATCACCATGCACACCAGCATCAAACCCCCTCCTGCACAGACTACTGCCAGGCAAAATGCAGTCTCTGTCTGTAGACTTCCCAGATTTGAAATATCCAGCAAGGTAAAACCTGGAAGCATGATCTCACATCAGGGATTACAACCTCTTCCAGAGATCTTTCGTTACTATGCTCAACTGTAGTGGGTCCCTGAGCCGTATTTTCCCACTCAGTGAAGCTACTGGGAGTAGGGTGATGAGTCCAAAGTCAGGACCAATTTGCTTCTCTGAAACTGTGAGGGGGGAAAGAGGTCAAGCACGAATTTCACAACAGGGGTGCTGTGTTTGGTCCAATTTACTCCCCCAACCCCTGGCTTCTGTTACTCATCTCCTGGCTAAGGCAGCAGGAGGCAGTGAGTAAGATGGGCTGCTTTGCTGACCTCTAGACTGAAACAGCCCTTGTCTCCTGGCCTGTAGAGTTTAATGTCTCCATCAGCTCTGCGGTGTGGGTCGGTGGTGGCTCGCTGGTGGTGAATCTCTCGCTCCTCTCCACGATCTTGTTTGAGCTGCCACTCCATCTGATCCCTCAGTTTGGACTGTTAGGTGCATGGGCGGTTTGTAACAAAAAAACAAAAGGACAGGAGGGAATAAAGAAAACAAAAATGGGTAAGGTAGACGACTGAAAAACTACAAGACAAAGAAAAGCGTGAACAGAAAAAACAACTTAAATACAGTGGCATAAGAAAGTGAAGAGAACAAAACTAAAATGAGGATGAGCAAAATGATGGGCTGAAACATCTGAAAAGCAAAAAAGAGAAAAGAGAGGAAAAAAGAATGCAAACACTGGTTATGAGGCGCATGCAATGAGGATGCATGAGTCAAACCAACAGCAAGCATACAAGTCATGAAGGATACGGGACACAAGGCTCTTCCTTCCTTACTTGTGCTGTGCAGAAAAGCCATATCCAGTGTGGCAGTTGTGGCAGTTTAGACATGCGCCCATGGGCAACGCTTTAGGCAAGGCAGTCCTTCGCTGGCTACAGAGCTTCTCACTCGCTGCTCGGTTAGGGGAGTGAGCTGTAAGCAGGCTTTTCAAAACACATCACTTAGAAAACTGCATTTGGTTGGGTTCTTTTGGCAAGGCTTTTGAGAACACGCCTGACCCTTTTACGAGAGAGCATAATAAAGACCTCCTCACATTTCTTAGCAAGGCTGCTAATTTACATTCATCAGAAATTTATTTTTTTTTAATTAATCTCCTCTTTCACAGGGAAACACCGCTGTTACAGACAAAAGGAAGACAGATCTCTATAGCACCGGTGGATTAGCCTTTTTGCCACGAGGAACCGCCTCTGAATCAAAGGAGTTGTGCAAACAAACAAAGGAAAAAAAACCTATAAAGTGTTTGTTTAACATTACACACTTTAATACATTGCGGGTCTGAAATCATAACAAAGCAGCTGTGAGGAAAATTAGCTCTAGGGTAGCGATGCCAGCAAGAAAGAGAAACAATAAACAGAAGGAAGGCCAACAAGGGGCCGACCTACCTGGAAGTCGGTGATTAACTCCTTCCCCAGGTTACCAATGGGAGAGTCTCGAGACATGGACGTCATTGTGGATAGAAAACTGGAAGACTCTGTGAGATGGGGAAGAGGGGAGAGGTCCTCCATCTGCTCCTTAAGGCCCTCCCCAATGTGATCAACCTTCTCCAGGAAGGTCTGCAGCTCCTTCCGGAAAGATTTCATCCTGGAGTTGATGGTGTCCAGAAGCTCAGGTTCGTGCTTATCTTCTCCCCTTTCCTCACCACTTTTGAAAACTTGCTCAGTAGATGGGCTGCTGGTTACATGCACCTTCGCGTCATAAATCAAGCTGTCCGTATCAGTGATAAGGCGGTCCACAGTCCTTTCGAGCCGCTCAGCTTCACGTTTGATGTTAATTAAAGACTCGGTGTCCTCTTTCACTCTCATGAGCTCAGCAGAGCACAGGTCACTGACTTCCGACGGCTTCCCGCTCCCAAAACCCGATGTCTTCTCATAAACTTCTTCAGAGTCACTCTCGCCCCCGATGGGCCCCTCTCTCTTTGGCTGGGGTGGGCGACCCTCTTCGCTGTCACTCTCCTTCTTCCCAGCATCACTGTCAGCATCGCTGTCCCTGGGGCTGGAAGTGCGCAGGCCCAGGTGAGAGGCAAGATCGTAACGCTGGACATTGGACATCAGGACCCTGTTCTCATACTGGAGCTTCATCACTTTCCCGCTCAGCTCATTGATTTGCAACCTGGCTGACTTCAGCTCCTCTTGCAAGGTGCCACCACACTTGGACGTGGCATCATCCAACCAGCCCGGCTCCTGGCCTGGCTCAAACTTGAATTTGTTCAGCTCGTTTGTTAGCTGCTTGTTGTGATCCTCGATTTCAGAGATCGACCGTCTCAGCAGTTCTGCTTCCTCTTCCACGAACTGCAGGTGCCGGCGCAGCTCCGTGGCCGACTCCACGGAGTCGCCGTAGGGCGAGGTAGGAATGCTTGAAATGTGGTCCCTGCTGAGACACTCTTTTTCATACTGACACCTCATATCCTCCATCTCAGCTTTAATCCCCCTGTTCTCCACCTCCAGTTCCACTATTTTTCTGCCCAGTATGTTGGCTTCCTCTTCCACCAGCTTCAGACGAAGCTTCAGCTCGGCCTCCCTGGTGCTGGGTGGGCCCCCTGCCTCCCCGGTAGGCAGGGGACTGTCCACATCTCCATAGATGGACTTGTACTTCTGGAGCTCCTGCTCCAGTTCATCCTTCTCCCTCCCCAGTTTGGCCATCTTCTTACGCATCAGTGCTGCCTCCTCTTTGGCAAACTGGAGCTGGCACTTCAAATCAGCGCTGTCCTCCTGGCAAGAATAATCACCCCCCCCCAGATTATATTAGAAGCACAATCAGTTGCTCACCTTCCAAAATCTCCACCTCCCCACCCTCTGAGCTGTATCTGTTAGGTATGCAAACAATACACAGACAGAGCTGCACAAACCACACAGTTGACACATCTCATGGCTTTGTCCTGGTTAAATTGGCAAAGCAGCTTGACCGGAGTTAAAGAAGGGGAAAAAAAACCAAACCAATGTGCCAGTGCAAGAGTTCAGTGATGCAAAAGTGCCAGCACAATGCTTAGTTTTTCTCAAATGCTGAGCAAATTTTGTGGAAAATAAGAACAAGTCAAATGAAAAGGTGCCATGATTCGTCGGCACTTTCTGTTCCATTTATGTTTAATGATACATTTGCTCCCTTTTAGCATCATGAAACGAAGACTACTCAGATGAATTTGCTCATCGTAATCCCAAATCTTGAGCTTCTTCAGCTAGAAAGCCCCAAAAAAGTGTGCTAAGCTGCATGGTTGCCTTGCAAAGTGAAGACTTTAATTACTGGATCTCACAGGGCTGTGAACTAGCCGGAGTGCCTAAGGAACCACTACTGTTGTCTCCGCTTGCTGCTCTTATTAGGATGGATCAGCTTGTGATCCCCATTTCTGGTATGGACAACTGTTCACGAGGGAGATTGGAGAAAACATGTGAAAAAGGAAAGAAAAATTCATTAAACTGTAGTTACATCCAACTTCATCCCGTGTGAAAACCTGCATGTTTCAGGAAGCACCAGGGTATTAAAATGAGAGTTTGATTTTTTTTGTGTGTGTGTTGGGCATTTTAAAGCACCGCATCTCAACTCAGACGAAAACTCCAGTGTGTATTGTGCTGAAATAAGAGACAAGGTTAAGCAAATTCTAAGCCGATGAACAATTTCTTTGCATGAATCACTTTCATGAATTGTCATGGAGATACAGGCACTTGGCCTCGCAAGAGACACATTTATCAGCATTAGCAGTATAATGGAAGGCAGGCTTTGAAAGATGATCTCCCGTGACAGCAGATTTCATCATTGTTGGTAGGCCATGTGGACATATGTGCAATTTTCTATGGAAACTTCATTTCAGTCTCGGGAGCGCTGTTATCTTTCACAAGCACCATTTTGTTATAATTCCTAACAATGGCAGCCAAATCCAGAAGAAAACATGACTGACTTTAATTGTTCACCCAGATCAGGCTATTAAAAAAATAAAAAGGTTTACAAAACTAATTATGGCTCAGCAATCTGAGGCAACAATTTAATTTCTAAAGCACACATCCTTGCACATTGGTAATGGTGTCTTTTATGTTACCTAGATTAATTTCGCCCCATTCCATTTGGATATATACTAATTATGTCTTAATTTCAGCTATTAATACTTAAACAGCCAGAAAAGTAATTGGTTGTATACTTCTGAACGCAGTCAGCTTTCTTACTGATTCTGCTCTGTGCAGGTTGCAATTTTAAAATACTAAAGAGTGAAAATTTATCTTAAATGTTAGTAACAATAACCAAAGTTCCTATTAATCTGTGATTTTCAGTGATAACCAGGAGTCAAACACAACTGCAATCAGTTCATCAGTTGACTGACTAAAGCTCTGGTCTTTGTGTTTCTGGCACCAGAAATGTGGGGTTTCTATGAATATAATCGAGGTGCATATAATTGATTAGAAGCAGAGCCTCTAGGAGATGGCTTTCTTTCCTATCATCTCCTCACATACACACACCTCTTTTTCACACATGTACTTGCAAATTGCTTCTCTCTTTATAACTCAGATCTGCAAATTAAGTATCAGATTGAAACCTGGCAAAACATCAGGCAGCCTCCACTGGAGTCACTCTGAATTTTGGTTCCTCTGGCTGGATAAGGCTGTTATGATTAAAGCATCATCTTTGGTCGGGGCTGCACAATACATTACCTCGTTTTTTCCTCTCATCGAGAATCAGTTTATCCCTGCAGCTGTAGGCTTTGCTTTTAGGGAAATACAAAGATCACAAGGAAGGTTACGTCCAGTCCAGTGCTGCGCTTTGGAGCTCACAGGTGGGGTGATTACTCCAGTTTATTTATTTATCTGTTAATAGCTTGGAAACAATCGCATCTGACATTTTCCTTATTCTGCCTTTGTAATCCAGCATTTTTGCCTGTGGTTCTTGTCTGCCTGTGGCTGCAAGAGCCCAGCCATCAGTGGCACTAGCTGGCACCTCGCACCTCCCTGGCTGCAGGGAGCACTGGGGGCCAGCTCTTCCCGGAGGGTCAGAGGGGGCTCCCAGCCTGGCGCCCGCTGCATTTCAAGCAATATAAATCACAGTCACAGAGTCGCACTCAGGAGCACGCACTCAGCATTTTGAAGCTTTTGAAGAAAAGGGAAAGGCTTCAATGGGTTTGGGGTCAGGGCCCCAGTGTTTTTGCTCGGCATCACTGCACGACTCAATGCATCTGTGGAGCTAGCGCGTTGTTATAGCAGGACAAAACCACCATTAACTTCTCTAACACCGTTATGGCGTTACTTTATTGCTAGGTTTTGTCTATGTGAAAAAAGGACCACATTTGTAAGTTTTGGTTTTTGCAAGAACTGAAACAAAGGAGATTTTTTTTTTATCAGACAAACACAAGCCTCATACAAAATAACAGAGCTGATGGATGTTAATCTCACCTACTAAATATGGATCCCATCTGTAAAGGTGAGAAAGCTCTAGATCTTCCCTGCTTCTTTGCCAGGGAACATGACTACTGAAAATCCCATTCCCTGGACAGCTTTTTTCCAAAGGAAAAGAATGGTCAGGAGAGATTTATCAGCCAGATCTAAGCATGCCAGAAGGGTAGGACTCCCAACCTTCATGCATCTGTCCCTCTGAAACTTTGTGTACAGAAATATCAGCGATTTCTTGATCAGTTGAAGCCAAGTAGAAACAGCAAGAGGGCGAGACACCCACACAGGCAGGTGGAGTTTTGACACGTAAGGCAAACTAACGAGAGGCCAAATCACCGAAATTAAGAATAGTTCATAATTAGTTAAATCATGAAAAAAGAGGTGGGGTGTAAGGGGGGCAGGGGGAGCGCACAGTGGAGGAGAATACAGTCTTTCCACTGTTTTGGAGGAACAAGAGGCTCGAATCCCAGGGGCTGAAAGCTGGGCTATGGGACAGCCTGACTGTACTTCACATCCAGTATGTGGATGCTTTCCTAAGAGGTATATGTGGGGCAGACTCTATAGAAAGAAAAGAAGGAACAACAGTGCAAAAATGTTCCATCAGTCACGGTGCTAGTCATGGATTTAAGAGATCATTAAGGATAAATGGGAATTAATGATTACTGATAGTGATTATTTGCATGCAATAGCATCCCAGCTCTGCATGGCACTTCAGAGGGATGTTAACGGAAAAAAAAAAAGCAGAAAGAAAAACCCCACATCCCTCCCTACAGAGCCTGCAGTCTAATTTAGACAAATGTAGAACGTGGAGATAAAGAAATGAAACTTAAAGGAACAAACTTAAATTCATTATGCGGTGTAAATGATGTGATGAGAATGAAGAGCTGATCAAAAATTCCCGAGTATGATATTTCTTTTCTGGCAAGAAGACACAAAGATAGATAGAGACCAATGCCATCACTTCCACCACCACCACCGGCCCAAGGGAACTGCCAGGCAGAAGATGGGTAAGCGGTTTTGGGGTTGCAAGTCTGACGACAGGGTGTTATGACCAGCACCCAAGCATCTGGCTGAGTGCCAGCACTCCTACCTTGCGCTGGAGAACCACTTTTCTTTGTGTTTTGCCTGGTGCCTGGTATTTTCCAAGAAGCTCCGTTTTGCAATTCTGCTGAATAAAAACTTTTTTTCTTCAATACTGCTAGAGGCAGGTAAGCGCTACTATGAATTTTGCTTTTACACCACTTTAAGACAACCAATTTCACAGGTAGTATTTACTCGGTGGGCCCTGCGGTGGGTATGACGTTCCAGCTCATTTTCATGATGAGCTCCCAGTAAGTAAAAACACTGGTCTTGCCATATGCTGTACGTATCTGTAAGCATACGGTTGCACAGAATCTAAGTTTGTGGTGGTTTTTCACAAAACATGTAACGGGTATTAGAAGTTATTTTAGATATTGAGGGGGGCTGTCCCTGAAGAGCAGTGTTTTGAACCTCCTGGGCTGTGTCTGTACTAACCCCTTTGGGCCACACCACAGGACCTGGTAGCTGTTTGACCGGGACGGGCACTTGCTGTGGTGAGCACTGGTCTCAACCAGTATATACCTCTGAAGGGATACCGGGGTTCAGAGACAGCTCTGGGTAGCACCCTAGAGTTGGGAGATAGCTAAGACATGCACCTATAGGCTGGGCCATGGCAATTAAAAGATTGTTTCTCAGTCTTTCCTACCCTAAAGAATCACTGACGAAAACCAAACAGCCACCTTGCACAGTGCTCTTTTAATGGTCTTCATTTTCAAGTCCAAATCCTTCGCTTGTGTGAGTTACAATGTGTGTATGTGTGTGTACAGCGTAAAGGGTTTTTTTTCCCCTGGGTGTTTTGCAGGATCACTTCCCCACACTGTGAGTGGAGCAGAGTTGACCCAGGGTTACTCAGATAATTTTGTGAAGTCCTCTTTAAGGCTTTCCAAGGCAAACTACAGTTGCTGTTAATGCCTGGATTTGGGCAGAAGAAGCAAGCACAAGGAATCCATTCCCTCTGCACCACTCTGTATTTCTAGGAATGAGGAAAGGAAGAACAGTGCTATCCACAAACCCTGGTGGACACCACCCTGCCTTCATGTAGCTTCATCTGTAATCTGCATGTGTGCAGGCACATACATATTTCATCCATGTATTTTACAGACTTGCAGAAAAACAAACTCTCTGACCTGACTAACAACTTAAATAATTCTGCGTAGCAGGCCCTGCAGGCAGAAAGCCCAGTGCCCCATTTTAATGTCTGACTAAGCCGTGCTTGTATCATCTGGCTCTGGAATGGGCTGCCCAGGGAGGTGGTTGAGTCCCCATCCCTGAAGGTATTTAAAAGAAGGGTAGACGAGGTGCTTAGGGACATGGTTTAGTGGTGGGATGGAAGTGCTAGGTTAACGGTTGGACTTGATGATCTTAAAGGTCTTTTCCAACCTAGACGATTCTATGATTCTATGATCTCGGTGGGGACACTCGGTCTTCTGTGTCCTGGGAAAGCAGGCTGCAGCCCCCAGCCACCACGAGCCCCTGGTCTGCCCACCCTACTCACTCAAGTGTAACATGTTGTAATGATTTATTATGGTTATTATTACAAATCAATGGATTTTAAGACTCCATTGACTCAGAGAAGACCTCTAGGGTCTCAGCTGCGTACGCTCAGCCTGCCAATGGGGCAGCAGGGGAGGTGCAACCTTTCTCTAAGGAAGGCCTGATGTTGCTCTTGGCTCCTTTCGCAGCAAAGTGAAACACTATCCCCATCTCTCCGGCTATAAACGGTAACCGTACGGGTGCTGGGAAAAGCCTTAACTCCTACAGTCAGCACAAAAAAAGCAGAGGAAACCAGACAGACTGCTTCCCTGAGAAGGATCAGCCTACGGGAGTTCAATAAAACTGGTGGCCAAGGGGTGACTGAGCGGGTAGCTTAGACTCTATGTCGAACCTCAGCCGTGAGGAGCACAAGTTCACATGGTGCCCCCTCACCCCGACACCAGAGATGATCAAAGCCGGGGTTGCAACACGAGAGCTCGCGAGGTGTCGTTGCAGTGTGTCAACCGCCTTCCCTGCCAAAATGCTCATTAGCACAAAATCTTTGGCACCGGGTATAAATTTAGTTAGTCCCTAAGCTGCAATCCAATTACTTTGTGAGGCAAGGTGATTTTCTCTGCTTGTAGAAAACCTGCAGCCTGAATCTATGGATACAAGCACAACGAGCCCGAGAAGCTGCACAATTTAGAGATCACACTTGTGTCCTAAATTGCTTCTACGTTATCTCTGGGAGGTCTCAGTAGATTAAGGCCTAATTGCACTCTAGTTAATGTGCCTGATGGCCCTGTCAACACCCGTAAAAAGAAATTTGGAGTTTCATCATGTGCTTTTGCTCCAAGTTGCATGTTCTTGAAAACCATACCTGGGTAAATGCCTTTTTTTCTTTGTGCATTTCTCTGCTGCCTCTTCTCTTCAGGGAGCTCTGCAATAGAAGCAACGCTGAGTTATTGACAAGCTAAAAACAAAGCCTGCAAGTTTGGCAGGGCTCAGCACCATAAAAGTAATTGAGAAGAAAGCAAGTATATTCTCCTGAGAGGCTAGGGATTTAATTTTTTCATATTAATCACTAAAAAACAAGACTAATTTTTTTGTTGGTGATTTTTTCAATGCACAAAATTTCCCACAAAAAAAAAAAGGAATAAAAATAGTTAAGGGTTCACAGAGGGGAAAAAGCCCACCCTCTTTTCTTCTCTGGACCACCACAATTTTTGGCAAAACTTTCTTTTCTGCATGGGGCAATGATTTATGTTTGATTAATCCAGGGCAGAAGTCCAAGAATGTTACTCACAGTGGATGTGAAACACATTGTGGAAGCCTCAGAGGAAAGCAATCCCCCAAAGAAAGGGAAGGGCATACATGTTTAAGCTATATGGCATAACATTATTAGTTAATCCATGCTAGCAAATGTAGTGAGGACCCCAGATAAAGACCAGGTAATTCTCCAGGTATTTCTGAATTTACTTTATAAATCAGATTTGCAAATCTTTATATCCGTTTATAAGAAGGTTTTTTAAGAAATGGAAGTTATGTCACCGCCACCGCTTGGTTTTTGGAAACCTCTCAGCACCCAAATGGAAAAGGACGGTTTTCCTGAGAAGCAGGAGGTGGAGCACCGTCAGGACGTTACCAGTGTTTGCACTGACTTGTGTTTCAGGACCTAGTTCTAGAGCTGGGTCTGTTTAGAAAAGGCATAAATTTGATTTTTGTAGGTTGAAGTATCAGAGGGGAATGATGGATCTTAGGCAAAAAAAGCCAGAAGCTAGAAATTACGGAGTCATTTGAATTCAAAGCAGGCTGTATTTGTCTGTGCCGAGAGCCTGAAGGCTGATAGTCCCAGCAATCACCCTGACATCGTGGCCTCTCTTATTTGTTACTTCTGTTTATATCTGCTCTGCGGGGGACGATTTCCAGCTGAGGCGAAGCCTGGGCTGTCATGGGCTTGCCCACAGCGTGCCTCTCCTCTGGCCTGTGCGATGGAGCAGCGTGCCCGGACCCGTGCCGCTTCCCGTGTCCGATGGGCTCAATCCTGGTCTCTGTAACCCCCGCTAACCCAGCGCTGCAAACCATGAGCCCAGCAAAAAGGAAGGGAAAGGAGGGAGCGGCATCCTGTTAATTAGCTAAGTCCAGTCTCATGCCTGGCCGTCAGCTGGCAGAAAACACGACCTGAGCCCGGGGACAGGCGCACGCACCCCACGTCAATCCTAACCAGAAGCTTTCCGTGGCTTTGTGGTTTCTGACTGTTAAGCTATGCAGCTACTGCAAATTATAATTATTGCTCGCTAAGACAAATCTCTCCTTCTGCTCTTTGTTATACACAGTTAAGTAGTTAAAACCCATTCATATGCGGCACCATATGCCCAAGACATACTACAGTTTATTTTTTGCTAATCTGCTCTCTACTTTAAGCTAGTGATTTCCTATAACTAATGAAGCTGAGTAAGAGAAATGGGGTTTTTTTGGATACTGAAACGGTTTAATGAAAAAAGACTTCAAGCACTAAAAACATCATATGAAAACCTTTACACAAGCTTAGCCAGGATAAACAGTTATCGTTTTATCTTTTTTGGTTTGTTTTGGTTTTTTTTTTTTTGAATGTGGTGTTATTCTGGGAACAGATATGTAACTGAAAGCAGTCACCAGTCAGCAGCATCACGCCCCAGCATGCAAGGCAGGTCTCTACGGTTGAAGGGATACGGGGCATAGCCCTGACCCTCACACTCGCTGCTTTTCCATGTGACTTCAAGCAAGAGCAGCATGAGCAAGAGGAGGTTGTCTGGTTACTGCATTTGATTCTTAGAGTCAGGCATGAGTCTACCAATTCCTGTAGGGACCTCAATGCGTGACTGTGGCAAACAGCTACCAAGCACACTAGAAATGCAAAAGCTTGTATCACATCCTAAAAATCTTTTGCTTTTACCTTTCAGCAAAAGGTTACACTTAAGACACATCCAACTTGAGAAGCTAGGGGATATAAAGACATGGGCTATGCTGTGCAAGAGAAAGTCACAAAGCCTTTGCTCAGTTATACAGGGTAATACTTGGAAAGTAAGGGGAAGGGAATTAAAATTTAGGTAGGAGACATGGATGACACACTGAGAAACAGACAGGTAGTGATCTGGTTCTGGAAGCTGTAAAAATGGATTTCACAGACCCAGTCTAACAAGTTTGTAACGTATTGCCCTAGATGGGGCCTTGCTTTAAGCATTTTCACGCTGTCCTGTTTGGATTTACATAAGAACAACCTTCTGATCAGTGCTCAGCAGGGAGAGTGCTCTGTATTTCCATAACGCTGAGACTCAACCTCAGGCTGAGTCTGTCCTCGGTGTAAGAAAAAGCATGGGATATTTACCTCTGGGGGCTACCAGTGGATTACAGGGAGAAACCTCCCTCCCACGTGTCGGTGGAGGACTGGAAACGCAAGGGCGGCAACAGGGGACTGCCTGGCTAAAAGCCCCTAAGCCCTGTATGACAGCCGGGAAAGATCTCCATTTTGCCACTGTGGGACCAGGCTGCACGTGTGTACGAAACACCAACCAATATAGCTGGTATTTCAGTAGGACTAAGTGTCGCTGCGAACGCATTACAAGCTTAAATGTTTGAAAATGGTGCAATAAAGGAGCATTTCTCTTTGATGCACAGGAGACTGGCATCAGAAGCTGATATGAAGTAATGCTAGAAGGAACAATTCTATACTACTTTTTATACTCAAGAGACCAACCAGGCTTGGCCATCTACCGAAAAGTCTTTCAATGATGGTTAAACGAGATTTTATTAGCCCTTTGGTTAACACAGTCTCTTAGGAAAGAGGTTACTCGCCAGACATTTTCCAGCTTCACAGTTCCACTGCAGTTTGTCGCCATACATCTCGGCTACCAAGGAGAGCTACTACATGGGGGTAGTAAATTGCCCGGTGTTTTAAAAGTTAAACTTCCCCAAAAGATTGTTGGATGTAGCAACTACAGTATTAACAGCAGGAAGAGACACAATTATTTTCACTTTCCCTAGGAGCCTAGCATGGACAGGAAGAGATAATCTGTGTCTTTCTGTGAATTCCATTTTTAACAGGTCCGAGAAGAGTCCTGCAGACTGAGCAGTTGGAGCAAGACTATCCACACAGGGAACAGCAAGCAGGAGGCAATGCACTGGAATTAGAGGTTGAGCATGACATGGAAATAAAGTTTGAGTTAAGAGCAATCATACATGTAAACACATGATATGCCCCAAGTTTTCATACTGAGGCAAGTGCCGAGTAGGATGAGAACTGAGCTGTGAACAGGTGGCAGTAGAGAAGGACTTGGAAAATAAGAAGAGAGAACCAAGAGTCCCTAAGAGCTGCCAGCCTGTCACTTCATTCACTGCTATTAAGAGGAGCAAGTCATTTTGGGTGCAGTCTGGCATCTGCAGGCAAGCGTGGGCTTGCTATCATATGCGCATCAAACTGAACCTGCAAAATCAAGTAGTCAGCCATTGAAGTGACAATGTCTGCAACTCAAAAACAGAGAGGCTGGGGTCCCGAAGGCAATTTCTATCACCGTGATGTATGAGGAATTATGCACGAGCATCACTGGGGTTTCTGAGCTGTATAAATAATGTTCTGTGCTCAATGATGGTTCGCTACCGATTGCTTTGAAATGGATAATCACAATGTTCATTTGCATTCATTAGAAAATACTGCCTGTGAGAGATCTGACAGTACTTTAAAAAAAAAAAAAATGCATGAGTGACCAAATCCACTTGCTCTAAATACAGCAGTAGGTGAAGCAGACTGCTTTCACATTACCGGTATCTGCAAGGCTAACAGTTTCAGAGTTGCACATTGGCATTTCATAATAAGAACTAACTTCTTGCTAGCTGTTGAGCCCCCTCATGTTCAAGAATGAACAAAACATCCAGAGAGGCCTAATCTCTGCCCCACAGTACATGATGCATTGGGAGATCTCGCCAATGGACCAAATCTTGCATAGCGGTTACTCTCCCAAGAAATGCCAGTTATTTAAATTAAGGTACTTCTGCTTGGATCGGAAGAAAACCAGATCCACTTGTAATAGATGGTCAGAAGGTGGATTCAACCACAAGTGGTGTAAACCAACATTCACTAATCACTGCTCAGGAACACCTCACTGCAAGCGTTTTCCAGCCACTGTGCAGGACCGCACGGGAAGGTTACGGCCAGAGGATGAAAAAAGCAGGGGATCTCTGTGCTCCTTCTCCGGCAACCCCTTGCACACAAATCCAGCTCCCCTGGACACTGCAGGCAGTTTCCCCTTCAACTTTTTGTTGCTTTGGACTTGCCAGGCCCTGACATTGCGGGGGTGTGTGATTCCCCTTCATCTCACTGCTTCAGAGCTACCCCTGCTTGCCCAGTCTGGTAGGTAAATTAAAAACCCTTCGTGCAGAGCTCTGTCACTCTCAAACCAGTAATGAATAAACTCTTCTAACAAACGCAGCACTGAAGGAACATGACCAGGACCTGTTTCTTCAGGACGGGCAGCTTTCAGCTGTCGCGCTGCAGCTTTCTGAAATCCCTTTCCCGGTACTGTTACCTGCCCAGTTGGTGAAAAGGAAGCATTTCCCATTTCTGTAGGAACATCCCTTTTATTTAGTGGTAGGACGGGGGGGCTTTCCATTCTTTCTTAAGGCCTGAAGTGTCTCCAAATTCCAAGTACCCAACTGAAGTTTTGCTTTGCTGACATCCCATGTTTCTGTACTACAGCAGCTGTGCAGTGAAGGTATGGCGGCAGCTTTTTCCATGTGGACTCGTGTATGTATCTACAGGATGGTTAATGCAACTGGAAAATACAATGAAATTCTAATTGCTTTTCAATTGCTGTAGGCCCTTGAAAAAGATATCTCACCAAGCCCTGATAAAGCTGGGTTTGACGCAAGTGATCTATATCTGCATTCATTCCCATGTGTGTTTCATTTACTAGAAACCTCTAAATACTGCGATATTCATCATTCACATGACCTAGCAAAGCAAGCCACGTCTGAAATATCCTAAGCCTTACAGTTCAGGATAAAAGCCATCCCTTGAGTAAAAAAGAACCATGCACACTAGCTTTCAGCACCAGCTTAAATTTCCCTAACGCTGCATTACTCTATTGTGCTAAGCTTATGAATAGGGGCTTTGGAGGAGCCTCTTTCTTCTGCCTCTTGCTGCTAACACACGGCACCGGTTGTCTCTCACGGCTTCCCGGTGCCCTTCGCATGCAGACTGATACTGTCGTGATATGAGCTGGCTTGGTGTTTACAAATAATGTGGTGTGATAGGTCTGGGAGCGTGCGACGGGAAGGGAAGCGGCAGGGTTGCGCCCACGGTCCGAAGCCCTGGAAGGTGAGACGGCAGCTCCCAGGCGGGTGGGAGACAGCCAGGCCAGCCCTGCGTTCCGCTCACGACACACCATCTCACTCAGTATTTGGTCAGTGGAGGCTGATGAGAGGACCCAAAACCATACGATCATATTTATTAATATGATAATTAGTTGATAAGCATTATAGTAATAACTGGTCAGCAATTACAGCCCAGTCATGTAATAATTGTTATAAGATAATAAATGAAATCCTGCAACAGACAGCTGAGATCCTGAACTCTAACAGGTGTATCACTGTCTTAGGCAGTGCTTCTGCCCAAACACTTGTCTTAATAACTCCTTAAATTCATTAAAATGAAGTCCCTGTCTGTCCCATTTTGTTAAGGCGTAAAATATCCGAATTCGAATCATAGAAAAATAGAATTACATCACATGAGTCACAATATATAAAGAAAATTATAGCACACTGAGACCAGGCTTTCCTTTTTTTGGTCCTATTTCAGGTGAAGAAAACCAGAAGGAAGCCAGGTAGATGGCTGCAGACAGCTCTGCTTCTCCCTCTCCTGCCACACCAGAGCTGTGATGCTGATGTGCTGGGAGCAAACGTGCCCCTCCAAGCCGTGTCACCCCTCCACTGGCACAGCGTGAGTTCCCCCCTTGGCCCCCACATCCAGGCAGGAGAGGCAGCAGCACTGACCAGCAGCCGGGGGTTGCTGCCAGGCCCCTACTTCTCCATCTCCCACCATATTATGCCCATAATGCCCACGGTAGCATGTGCTAGCCGGGACCGCCCGCCCTCCTCTCCCTTCCCCACTGGTGTGGGAGGCAGGAGCAGCCCCCCAAATTCCCCTACATCAGCTGAGCCGCAGTCACCGAGCACCGTCCCACTCCTGGCCCCTGCAAAGGGGCCGTGAGCCCTGTCAGCTTGCACCCCTTTTGGAAAGAGCTCATTCAAGAACCGGGCCTAATCTGAGTGGTATGCACTGCGCTGACACCACCTGAGCCCTGTAATTACCTCGTTAGTGTGATATTGTACCTGATGCCACATGGATACACACTGTGTGATATCTGGTACAATATCACGCAGGGCACTATATACACACAGAACCAGACCTGCCCTGGAAGGGCTTGCCCACGGCAATAGCACTCGTCCTTGGCCACAAAACCCTACGTAATGGTACACGTCTGGTGCCTGTAGCCCAGGACACGCTTCAGCATGCCAAGAGGGAAACGGCGTCCGGCCCCGCGGCCAGCAGTGCCAACCAGGGCTCTCCTCTCTGCCTCTCTGGACGAAACAGGGGTGGCGAAACTCCTGGGGAAGACAAAACAATTCTTACGACTTTTTCAAGCCATTTTTTGCTCTTGTGACGACTCTTGCTGCAAACGAGACGACTGCTAGAGAAAGCAAACCCATGGCAACAACCCGCGCCGTACCCGCTTGGCCATCCGCCACCCGCGCCATGCTGCTCGGCACTGCCGCCTCGCCCAACTCTAAACGGGGACTGCTTGACAACGGAGGTGAACTGCCCTCCTCTTTCCTTCTCCCTGAAAAAATGCTTTAAACCCCAGATTTTTTTCTGAGCGACCGCAGCGAATGCCCTGCTGTCATGTCACAGGCCATTCAGCTGGGAGCTGCTAACGGGGCTGGCTTTACGAAATTGGGCTGCAGGCCAGGTAGCACTCAGAGAGGGCATTAGGAGTTCACGTTGCTGAAGGAAGACAATATGAGAGCATTTACTGCCGATCAATGCACATGCAGCCTGGCATTTCCTGTAGCGCAGGCGATCTATTCTAAGCATAAATGTGTTTTTTTTTTTCTTTTTCAGAAGATGAAGAAGGCAGAATTCACACAGGGATAGATACCTGCTCTCCAATTGCAGAGATAGAGCCCCCTCATTCTCTGCCACCAAGAGCCTTTAGAAAGCAATGCTACATAGCTGGTGGCCCCAGTATCAGGACACTGGAGAAGCAAACTGGAGAGTTTGACAGTGATGGAGCGAAGCGGAGAGCCGTGATTTGGACAGTGCTGGTAAAGGAGAGGAGGGGAGCTGAGTGAAGCCCCAAGCTCCCACTAGGTCAGGAGGTTACTGCAGAGAGGGAGAAAACCCACAGCTCTGAAATCTCTGTAGTGTTCAAGGTACAGGTGTAAAGAGCAAATCTCACAGAGTCTAAAAAAAAAAATATATATATATATACATACATGGGTTGGGGGTTTTTTTAAGTCTTTTTATGAAGAAAGATATTCAGAGCTGTGCAACATCTGTGCTTTCCATACTACTGGATCAACAGCTACAGAATTGTTTTTTGCATTGGGGATGGAAAGAAAAATTTTCCTTGAGCAGACAACCGTAAGTACAAGCATATTCAATCTCCCCTGGATTAGAGCAACTTGCTGTTTCTATAAAGTATTAAATGAAATTCTAAAGAAGCAGAGAGATTAAAGGCCAACTGCGATGATCCCCAACGAACATGTCCCAGATATTCTTTGTAATCCTCGGTTGCCCATCTATTATTTCACAATTTTAAGGACACTGCACTCTGACAAAGGGGTTTATAAAAATAGAGCAAAACGATGGCAAATTCAGACTCCGGTAGCTGGTGACATTTTTGAACCTCATATAGCTGCTACCTGTAGCACACTTCCCTATACATCATTCAATGCACACAACTGTTTACCAACAGGTGATGGGTCACCCCCCATCCATCCATATTCAGCAAGCCATGGGAGTCACAGTTCAAGCACAAAGAAAGTTAATTCTGCTACAGCGAACACGGCCATCAATTATAGGAATGAAATTCAAGCCAGAGCATAGCACTTGCAATTAAGAAATGGTGAAGCCTGGGCCAAGGCAGGCGCAGGTGACAAGAAGGGGACACAGCTCTTGGGAACGCACCAGCCTGCTGGTGAGCTGTAGCATATGATGCTCTGGGAGCAGCAGCAGCATGATGTCCCAACACATTCTGTGGGGCAAGAGTTACCGTCATGGGAGAAAAGTACCCGGCTACCTATGAGCCCAACTGCAGCTGGAAATGGCCAGGAGGGAAGGAAATTGTTAGGACAGAGTATAATTGCAAAAGCCACATTTCCTTAGTATAAAGATGTGTTAGCAGCAACCCTGTAAATACCAAATGAAAAACTCTATGTGATGGATATAGCTCCACAAGATGCAGTTGGAAAGGAATATGACAAGCCCAGGTGGGAACACAGTGCTTTAAGCAGCAAAATGCAAAATGTCCAGAAAAATTATAAAGGCAGCCACAGACATTATCAGCAAATTATTCCGGTGTGAAGCATATTTCTGAGGATACCCTGATCTGGGCAGGTATTTGGGTTATCCTTAACCATTTTGTCTGCTCCTGGGGCTGGGCTGTGATTGCCTGGGAATCCCTTCCCATTGCTTGAGGGGAGCTGGGGTGACTGTGGGTGTGCAGGGGCTGCGCTCTCCCATGCTGCTGCTGCTTTGAAGCCTAAACGAGCTGCCTCGGACACTTGCTGGGTTTGTGGTCCCTGCCTCTGCATACGGAGAGATGCTCCAGCCCTGAAGACCAAAGCACAAAATGAAAGGCATATTGTGCAAGACTGGCTCTTACATGGGGAAAGGACACCTGGGAGAGGGTCTTCATGCTCTTAGACCTCTGAGAGCAGCTCCTAGGGAGATGGGTGAAAGCGTGGGATGAGATAATGCTTCTTGGACTGCTCTATAGCTGCGGAAAGGGCAGATGGCTTTCCTGTCCCTTGGTGCAGGAGCTGACTGCCCCAGGCTTCCCTGCTGCAGTGGCTCAGCACTTCGGGATGTTGATTTCTGTGGAGCCGGCGGCGCTCAGCACCTACCCAAAGTAGGAATGTGTGGCTTCAACTTTGTTGGTGTTCACCCCTCTCTACACGCATCCTGTTTGGGGCCTAACTGCTGCACTGTGCTTGGATACAGATTTGCTTATGAAGCACAATGTTTTATCCGTTTTCCCAAAACAGAATAGAAGAGAGAAAGAGGATGAACCATTTATATTCCTTAAAGCAGCAAAAGGATAGGTTTCACCAGTCCAGACCACTCCAATAGCAATAACCCAAGGCAAAAATCTTTATTCAAGCAAGGTATTGATTTTAGGATACAAGGCTAAGGGACTTGGATCATCCTCTTATTTTAAGTTGATACATGAATTAAATATTACAAAAATGGGTTAGGACATCTTTGCTCAGACACGTGCTTTTTTTTTTTTTTCCTCACTGGATATTATTCCCGCATTTTTGTTTAGTCTGATTAATAAATTCCAACTTTCACCACTCCTCTTGACAGTTTAGACTATGCTTAAGTACTCCTGATAGGGGAGGATCTCTCATCTCCGAGAACTTATCCTGCTGTCCTCCTCTCTGATTCTCTTGCTAATATCTAACCAAGCACAAGAATCATAGAACCATAGAATCATTTAGGCTGGAAAAGATCATCAAGTCCAACCATTAACCTAACACTGCCAAGTCCACCACTAAGCCATGTCCCTAAGCACCACATCTACCTGTCTTTTAAATACCTCCAGGGATGGGGACTCAACCACTTCCCTGAGCAGCCCATTTCAATGCTTGACAACCCTTGCAACCCTTTCCGTGAAGAAATTTTTCCTAATGTCCAGTCTAAACCTCCCCTGGTGCAACTTGAGGCCATTTCCTCTTGTCTTATCGCTTGTTACTTGGGAAAAGACACCGACACCCACCTCGCTACAACCTCCTTTCAGGTCATTGTAGGTAGTTGTAGGAGCCTAATACGGCAATACAGATGCATATTTAAAACCAAAAAATACAATCATTATTATGCTCAATAACACCCCACGTTTCCATTCCCCTGTGTTGGATGAGCTGCAGGCACACAGCCGGGGCTGGGTTTCAGGAGCTTCTTCTGCATAAGAAACCTTGTACCCTCCAGTCTCCACAGCCATGACCAGCCCTGAGCTGAGGCAGCAAGCAGGAAGGGACTGTGTCTACACTGCGTCAGGCTGCCTGGGAAACTTCTCTTCTACCGTTTCCTAACCTTTCGACTGACTGAATTTGTAACCCTAGTCACGTTGTACATAGTATTTTTATCATGATAATTATTACGATAACAAATGAAGAGTGTCAGCACTTGGGTTTGATGGCTTTGTCTCAAAGGCTGTAAAATTATGCCCTTTTCTCTGTACTTTTACACACCTGCTGTAAAACATATACAGAGAGAATATATACAGGTCATCAATGAAGTGGAAAAATCCCACTCCGGCTATCTGGATTGTGCTGCTGCACACATTCCCTCTCAAATACAGAAGGAAATACAAAAAAGGTGAGCACCACTGTCGACTTTACAAGTCTCTGAAAGTGGATGCCAGTCAGCATGTCCTCAATTGTAACCATGCACTAAAACACATAAATTACAGGGAAGATCTTACCGATCCTGTTTGCACAGCTTGTTGATGCTGCTGCCTAGTAAAAGAGGTGTCTGAAGACGATTTGAGAATCAGCTTCTGAAAAAAAACATTTTTAGACAGTAACTCCAAAGCCGTTCTAATCTCTGGGTACTTCTCATGCTGAAGCACATCAGAGCAGGAACATCCTCACGTGTTTTTTATTTGATTTGCCTACTCTAAAGAACCTCTTCACATGTGGAAAGCTTTGCAAAGCACTCAGGAAGAGCAAAGCAGCAATGGCACACTCCTGCCGGGGACTGCAGGCTGGGAAAATATTCTGGGGAAGTACCTTTTTATTGTAATTCTTGACCAAAAAAAAAAGGAGCACTTTTTTTCTTTTTTTACTATAAATCAGCGTATAAAGTACAGGGATTTAACCATATACAAATGGCTAAATACCAGATCCCCACAGTGGCATATGATTCTGTGCCAAAATCACACCAATCTCCACTTTTTAACCATTTTTTCAAAAAAATCTCACATTTTCATTAACTTTGGTGAGGCCTGGACTAGGGCCTCAGGCTCTCATCTTCCCTGAAAGAGAAGTTCATAGGACACTGGACAGCATACAGGGATTGCTGCAGGGAGGTATTTAGTGGTCACTAACCCATGACTACTGTTCTGCTGTGATTAAAAGTAAGGCAGCAGGGATGCCTGACGGAAGGACACGATCAGGTCACATCCTGAAGCTGTAGCAAGTCTGACAGGTGAGAATACAAACCTAGGATTATTTTGCGAAGCCTGAAGAAACAGCCAGCGCAGATCTGTTAGGGGACATGGTAAACCTTCTCCTCTTTTCTCTGACTAGCGAAGAAGCAAAACAAAAAGGGGAAAGAAAAAGGAAAAACCTGAAACCATCTAGCTAAATAGTCTTTCTCTACCACTAGTCAGGACAAGAGTTCCCCAAAAGGCTGTTACTTTCCTGGCAATAACAAAATGGAAACGTCTGAACAACATCAGTGGATGAGCTTTTGACCTGAAACACGGCAACTAACAGCAGAGTAAGCTTTATCCCAGCCTGGGTGAAGAAGATTAATGACTATGAATAATATGTATGCATTAGAGTGAATAACGACAGCCCAGTGGAAGGACTGCGAGAGACCTGCAATTTTTTTCATTCATTATTTCTCAGATGACAGAAACTATTACAATGAGGAAATTCGTGCACTTTCCATTTTTCTAATTAAAACACAAAACCTGTTTCTCTCTACCACTTCATTCATTGCTCGCTCTTTCTGCCTCCTCAGCCACCTGGACAAAGCAGCTCCTCACAGGTAAAACGTTTCTTAGCGGAGGGCCCACCCTGTCTCAAAGGGTGCTGCAGGTCAGTGCTTAGAGTAAGGACACAAATAGAATCATAGAATCCTAGAATCGTTTAGCTTGGAAAAGACCTTTAAGATCATCAAGTCCAACCACTAACCTAACCCTGCCATCCCACCACTAAGCCATGTCCCTAAGCACCTCGGCTGCCCGTCTTGTAAATACCCCCAGGGATGGGGACTCGACCACTTCCCTGGGCAGCCCTTTCCAATGCTTGACAACCGTTTCAGTGAAGAAATTTTTCCTCATATCCAGCAGCAACCTCCCCGGACACAACTTGAGACCTCCCACAGCAAAAGAACTGCATAATTTGAATTCCCCGTGGCCCTAAAGCAGGTGTGCTGCTGGTGTTTACCTGGGTGCATGCTCTGCCCCCTGACTGGTAAAGAAGGGGAATCAAACTGCTTATAGGACTGGTCTTCCAATGCAGCTGCTGATTAGCAATGAAAATTTCATGTGATCACAGTTTTTGTGGCAGATCTGGACAAAATATGCATTTCTACTCTTTTCTTAGAAACCTAGGTGTGGGGGGTTTTTTTGGGGTTGTTTGAAGCCCAAAGTCCCCACACCCTTTTGGCAGCTATTTTCTAAGATCGTGTCAGTCTTGACACCTAAAACACTGGGAGGTAGAGAGTGAATAAAACCACAGGCAATTAGCAGCCGGTCTCAACCAAGCCATCACTTCCAACCCTGGTTTTTACTTTCCTCACTGCTCTACTTTGCCAGACTCCCAGGACCCCTGAAGGGAGCTCTGAGGCAGGCTCTGGATAAACAGAAACAGAGGAGCACCCACTTTTTCTCCCAAGAAATCTCTAAAGTGTGGCAAAGACCAGGTCTCCCTCTCCAGACACTGTTTCTCTCCCACCTTTTGCAGTGTTCTGCCTCCAAATGCAAAGTAGATTTAGTGCCCTTGTCCTTACAGCCGTATATTGAGGCTTTTTTTTTTTTTTAGAGAGCCTCATGGTCTGCATTTGGCACAAGTTCCTACACACGGTGCATGATGGAGAGGTTGGACCCCATATGCTGGGATTTGCAAGCGAGGAGCGAAAGCCCTCAGCATCTCTTTGAAAAAGACCCCCCCCAAAAAAAGAAAAAGAAAAAAAAAGCAGAAAAATAATCAGGCAAAAGTTTGCAGTGTACACAAATAGCCTGAAACATATTAACTGTTCAATGCTTGCACATCTGCAAAAAGGGACATGAAGTTATAAAAACTCTAAAAAAAAAAAAAAAAAAAAAAAAAAATCTTGGTGAAACTTAGAAACCTTCTCCCCATGTGCTCTCTCACACAGATGTGCAGATGCACATGAGCAGGCACCTTTCCAAGCTATTTCTCCATCAGCCAGCACCCTCGCAGCCAGGCATGCAGCGCCGTCCCTCTCCCTTACACACACACACATCCATGTGCTACTTGGCTCACCAGTGTCAATGACAGAAAAGCTCTTCCTGGCCCCCCCAGATCCCCTGAATGACACCCAGTTTCCTAATCTGGCTTCATTATTTTCTCTTTATTTTGCACGTAGCTCAAGTACGAAGTTCCAACGTGTTTTCATTTACACAGGAAAACTGGAGAAAGCTGTTTGTGCCCCAGAAGGAGACAAAGAAACTTGAAGCAAAAGTAGATCTGGAGTTAAGCAAAATAAAACTCTAATTGAGATAATTATTTTTAATGACTTGGAAGCAAACACTCATTTGGATGAATCCTCTTCAGACTTTGCCTATTCATTTCCCTAACTGTCAACATAAAAATGGCAGGTTTTAGCCAAATAGTCTACCCATATAATAAAAACCAAAGTGAAAGCTTGTTGCAACCTTAAATTCTAAGAGGCATAAATTATCCATTTTATTAGAAGCCATACACTTATCTGAAATCTCCTCCCCCTTTTCAGATAACAAAACTACTCACACTTTAGGAATAGCAAATGATTGGTTCTGACGGGTGCTTAAGGAAGATACTTTTTTAACCTTGCTTTCTGTCACAGGGCTCCCGTACGGCATTATGTACGCTCTGTATCACTTGTTGCGATGATTCTAGCAGTGACTTGCAGATACTGCAAGATGAAACGAGTGGCTCTACGTTCCTTCCAAATGATTCAGCAGGGATTCTCTTTAGAAATGCAGTTTTTTGAACACCATTCAGCACTACTAAGACGTAAAAAAATTTCTCTACTCCCAAATAAGACAAAAATTAATAAAAATTTAAAAAAGTAAAAAAATCCCAACCCCCAACCAAAATTCAATAACCATTTTTATTTTTATGGGGCAAAGTGGCTCCATAGTACTCGCAGCAGTTCTGGCTCCGAAGTTGGGCTGCGCGTCCCGATGTGAGTGGTTCGTTGTTCGTCACGCAAGGCATCCCACTGACCTCACTTCGGCACACACTGCGGAATCACAGCCCTATTATGGGCAGCCCCAATATTTATGCACACTTGCCAGATTTCACACAGCTCCTCTGAATGACATGCTCTCCTCTGGCCCTGCTTTTCTTCTCTTTAGGCGCTTCTTTCTTTCCTCTGCCCTCTAACTTCTGTGTGGCTTTTCATAATAAGTGGGAATTTAACTGGCAAGCCTCTCTGCAAACTCGCACGTGGGATTGTACAGCTCTCGCAAGGAATGCTAGGCGTATTCATTAAGACCCCGGGCTGAAATATTCACTCACACAATCAACTTGCAAGGGAAGGATGCTCGCTGGCCAACGCCAAAGAGCTGAGCCCAGGGTAAGGGCTGAGGGAATGGAAGAGACTTTTAAAACTTTGCAGTTACTGTCTGCAAATAGTCTGCTGAAAATACTCCAGGCTACCAGCCGATCGTACTTCTACTAGATGTTTTCAAAAAGCAGCTTTGACAAGCTTTCCTCTGAACCAACTGCTCTTCCTCCCAAATTTTTCCAGAAATGGTATTCTCCATAGAAGCTGGGGGGACTCTGATTTTCCTAAGAATAATAATGCTTTAACACCAAAAGCGTTGGAGATTGGAAGCAATGCCAGGTGTCCCTGCGTGCTGCGTGGAGGGAGCGACGTCCCCACCGCTGCCGTTGCATGAACACATTCGCTGGGCAGAACCGCGCTTCTGGATATATTTCACAGAAAGAAACTATGTGGGGTCTAATGCGGGAATAATCTGCAGAAGCGGTGTTTTCCTTTCGGCTGGATTTTAACAATGAATGCAAATGCATATAGGCTTTTATAGTCTGAATGTTTCTATTCAAATCTTCGGATTCAAAAGCCTTTTTTTCTCAACCACTGATCATGAAAACAGAAACTAAAACCCAACCAGCACTTTCCTGAGTCAATATTCTGGGTACAACAAGTGCAATAATGTCTCCTAAGGGGTTACAGTTTTTAACATCATCGCTAGCTCTTACATTTTTACTTGGCTATTTCAGTCTTTTTAAAATGAAACCAGAATAACCTTAATGTAGAAAATCCTGCAGTTTTGAGGTGTTTCTTAGGATACTGGCTTGGTGGTACGCTGTCAGATGGCTGCTCCCAGATTAGAGATAGGCTGGTGTTTTCAGCTCTTCTGGCAATTTTTAAATTTTGTAATTTTGTTTCGTTATGATCCTACTGTTGCTTTCCTATCCATCAATGTGTCACCACAGAAAGATTAGCTGAAATTTCAGACTCCATTGAACTCTCTTTGTCCTCTCCCACATGACGCATTAGCTGCACATTGCAGTACCCCAAACAAAAAGGGATAACTGGCAACAAAGTGGCCCAGCGCCCACGCTGCTGATGCAAATTTCTCCAAACCATGAGTTTTAAACCTCATTACTCTTGGATGTTTGTGCATACGTGCCTGGATATTTGCACACCGTTGTAAAAAGTTGCTAAATGAAGAAAAGAAACACTGATTTTTCTCTTCTTCCCTACAGTTGGATATTTATGATGCAAACGACCCCTAAAATATGTAGACTTTCTTGCAGAGCCTTGAAGAGGCTGCACAGTCAGCAGAGTCCAAAAGTTCAACTGCAAAGGTCAGGCAGACACATAGAAAAAGGAAGAAAAATGTCCTGAGACTCACCCCACTTTGGAGCAGAACAAGCAGATTATTCTGCAAGAGAGGTCACGATTTTGATTTCTCTGCAGCTCCATTTCTACCCAACTCAGAAAGAAAACTGAAGCAGCAGATGCAAGCAAGGATGTGGTAAGGAAGAATGTTGACTTCTAGTCTAACACCAATTTTTGTATCACCTAATTTCTGGACTGCAGTTTGCTCACGTAGTAATCCTCACAGGACTGTTGCAAGGATTAAATCTGTGCAAGGATTAATCTTTAAATCCGGGTTTTGAAAAGATCGTCATATTATATGTAGAATAACAGCTATAGTTAAGGTCACTTGATTACTCTCCAGGCAATAGAAATTAAAAGATCAGCTGACAGCTATTGTGTAATTATCTTACATTGCATTTAGAAAAACTCTGTTATCCTGGGATAAAATCCGTGCATAATTTGGCATAACTTAAAAAGCAGACAGGTATTGCAAATAAATAAACCTCAGATGATTTCACAGTTACACAAATAGCAGTCATAATTTATTCTTCGATTCCCTTTGATGTTCCCCTACACTGAAAACACATATGTCATTTCACCTGATGGCAGCTACCCTGGAAATGAGCCAAATTCAGCATTGGTGTTAATAGGTGCAACCCGTCATAAGCCAGCCACGACACAGCTGCTGCCAACGGAGACAAAGTTGGTTCAAAGCTCTGTCAAACTGGGAACGGCCCAGTTTTGCACCTTTATGGTCAGCGTGCGCAGTTCTGCTGTCTTCTTAAATGTGAGCCACTAAATCAAAGTGACGAGAAAAAGCGAAAAATGCAGTATAGATAAGAAGTTCCCCACAAAACACAATGGCCAGGTTTATATCTCTGAGGAGCTACTTCTCAGCTGCGGTCCTGCAGTCAGAGCTATTCAGATCCCCCTGTTGTAAGCTCTGCCAAAGGACAAGGACCTTCAAAAAGAGAAGTGTGTTGAGTTCACTAAAAGTGGCTGCCACTGGTATGAAGGATCATGCAGAGAAAGAGGCGTGTGTGCCATCAGGGGGGACAGGAGCATGTTCCCCCTGGGAACCCTGTGTGTCCCTGGTGACCTCCACTTCTGGACAAGAGAACGTAAGGGCTGTTTCGGGCGGAGGAATTTTTTTCAGGTTACTTCTATTAGTTGCTGCCAGTGGCTTCACGAGAGCTTGCAGAGTCTGAATCCCAGTGGGACAGACTGCAAGGGTAAGCACAACCCCCAAAAGGGTCCTTCCCTTCATCTGGAAATGGATACATAGGGAAGGTCTAGCTCAGGAAAGGAAAGGTCTATCGTCTGGAAGCCTATGTTAGGGAAGATCCCAAGAAGAGATTAGTTGTAAGGTCAACCTAGTGACAAAAGCAACAGCAACCAGAGACTTGTATAAGCGGTGCGAGCGGTATGACAGCAGTGAGAGCGATCTGGCAGTAAGAGACGATAAACACTTAAATCAGATTTATACTTGGAAGTAACATTCTGATCAACAACTAATGAGGCTAACTCTAAAGTCCGCCCCAGCTGCTGCTGATCTAGTCCATAAGCAAAACTCGCTCTTCCATGTCCGACCAGTTCTTCCAAGCCCCTTCTGGAAAAGCGAGAGAGCGTGTTATTCAATCACATCATTTGGTAGGGAAATGCTCAGTCCCTGCTCTGTGCAAATGTCTGTCATCTCCATATCACAAGAATAGCAAAACACTCTTCCCTCCTATCTGCAGACCAAAGTCTGACATCAGTCCCACGCTGGCCTGAGCCCTCGAAGCTCTCACTGGATTCCCAGGGGGTTTCCGCCCGAGAGATGATTGATTAATCCCCACCCATCTAACAGAAGGACGCTAGCGCGCTCTGCGCTCCCCTGAATACTGTGCAATCATAGGATTCAATTTGAACTTCCTAAAGACCAGCAACCGGCTCCTCAGACACTGATCTACCAAACAGTAGGGCGCTCAGCTACAGAATAAAGGAAAAGCAGGAGAGGGCATTTCAGGAGTCTACTGCTAATGAGCAAACCATCTGTCTGTCGTCTTTGTGAAAATTGGCTATTTATTCTGACATTTCCTTTTCCCCAAACAGTTTTTCTGCTGATAACCTTATTATTTTAAAGTAATGTAATCTAATTTTAATGCTAAAACTTGTCAGATATTTTTTTTAAAGCAATAAAGATAACTGTAGCTATCTTAGCAAATGGCAAAATAAAAATGGACCATGCCCATGATATAGAAAAGATGCGAGCTATCCAAGCTGTGAAGTCCTGCCACAAACAAGCCTAACTGGTGATAATTACACTCATTATTAAGAAAGAAAACCATGGCCACAGCTGTGAAATGAGTGACCAATACTGAATTCTTCATAGGGGAGCATTCTTCCATCACAAATGAAAAAAGACGCTGAATACAAATTAAAAAAACAAAGGGAAGTCTCACTGTTGGCAAAAGCTTATCATAAATAGATAAACTGGGGTGGACTCTCCCTGGTCTGCCTTACTCAATTTATATCTCTCAAAGGAATGGGTCCATTTCAGGACAGCAGACTGTCCTTGAATGCCTGTAAATGCGAACACCGTTTTAGCAGAAATGTAAGAAGAGGGTACAGAGACTAATCAAGTTGTCCATCCATCTTCTGGTATCATGTCTCTGCTGCAGGCACCACCAGCTGCTTCAGAGAAATGGGTAAGAAGCCTGATGGTAAGTTAATAGGGACAGTCTGCCCAGCCAGGGAGTCTCCTCCTTATTCTTACCAGCCATAGACTAGTTTCAGACCTCAAATATGAAGCTTTGTGGCCCTTTCAGGGCTTTCCTTCAGATTCTTTTTTGCCTGTTTTCAAGCAGTGCCATTACAACCCTAAAGCTTAGCAGCTAGGCAATGCCTGTGCACTTCTAGCAAACAAGAATATTCTAACATGTAAAAAACCAGAGTATACCAAGCTGTAAAATGAGGTCTGAGTACACGTGAGTGATTATTTTTGAATCCACGCTCCCTTTGCTCTGCTGTCTCAAATGAGCAAGCATGGGCCAACTCAGGCCTCAGAAGTGAAGTCAGGGAAGGCTGTTTCTTTGGATGGGAAGGTAGAACTTGACAGTATCTCTCCAACCACCTTCTGATATTCATTTTAATCTCAGCTGAGCCTGTATTTCTTTGTGCATGGTTTTATGCCAGGTAGTATATGAAGAATGCTGCATTTAGACTTACATTTGGACTTTGGTGAGGCAAGCATTTGCCCCAAATGAACACTTGCTAAGGAGCTTTGTCAGCAGCAGCATTTTCTGATGTTGAAACTGAAGTTCAGTTTGCCAGACTGATGACGTGAAGGGGGAGATTTATGGAGAAAGGACTGACACATCCTGCTGCCATGAAGGTTTCACAAGCACGTACAGCTCATAACTACATGTGGCCCGTCTTTCTTCAGCCTGATGCCTTCCCCATCAGCCTTTGACATGTGTGTGACATGCAATAGAAAGAGGCATAACAAGCCTTGAGCTAGTACTAACCTAACATCATTTTAGCAGGGCCAGTTGTGACAGGACAAGGCGTAATGGTTTTAAACTAAAACAGGATAGGTTTAGACTGGATATAAGGAAGAAATTTTTTACAATGAGGGCGGTGAAACACTGGAGTGCGTTGCCCAGAGAGGTGGTGGAGGCCTCATCCCTGGAAACATTCAAGGCTGGGTTGGACGGGGCTCTGAGCAACCTGATCCAGTTAAAGGTGTCCCTGCTCACTGCAGGGGGGTTGGACTAGATGGCCTCTAAAGGTCCTTTCTAACCTAAAATATTCTATGATTCTATGATCTTTGGGATGCAAACCAGCTGTCAGGGATCAACAGCAGCACTAAATAACATCAAAATGTACAAATCAAGGTGGTACAAGAACTACCTCTCTTTTAGTAACCTATGTTTAATGAGCACAGTCCCACATACCAGGAAGCTGGATCAGATCCCTGGTATTAGAGGGAAAAAGCTGGTCACCCCTGGTTTGCAAAGTGAGCTAAACAGTGTGCTAAGGCACTCATAAAGTCAACAATAACCAAAGCTTTTCTTTGATCAAGAAACGGAAGACACCCAAACAGAACTGCTAAGAGCAACCAAACTGGGACATAACTTCTTTTCTGATGGTGAGTAAAGCTTAAGTGACTCTTGCTTATCTGGTGGTTTACCTAAAGAACCTTGAGTATACCCACTTGTCTCTAAAGGCACTGTGGACAACTGCTCCAAGCAAAGCTGCTTCTCTAAAAGGGGACCTCAAAACCCATGTTATTAGCATTTGTCTGTTCCTCATTACTCCAACTGAATACTAAGTCTGAACAGATCTGGAAAAATATACTTCCTACACAGACTTTTTTCCTCATTATTGTCTCTCTAAGTACTGAAAATGCAGCTGAAGGCGTGACCAGCTGCAATACTGGAAGCTACAAATATGCTACTTATGCAGTAGTGATGCTGGAATAACCAGAGCATCGTGCCACACTTTTTTCAAAAGGAAGAGTTTGGGGAGTGAACTGATAGAGCAGATCTTCCTGCTCCTCTAAGAAAAGCAACTACTCCAGGGGCATGTCTTCATCAAACGACAGGACATATGTTTCTGGTTTTACAATCTAGTAGAAGAGGATAAAGGCCTAAAACCTCCACAATAACCCAGACTATGTCTCGGCAGCTCTATTCTAAGTTGTTCCTTCTGGGAACATTAAACAACCTGACAATTTAATTTTTTTTTCATTAAATGATGAGCACAAGTGGTATTGATGGCAATGTGACCTGAGAGGGATGACTCAAGACAGCCTAGTTACCCACTGGTATCCACCTCCAGACTGCTAATTTTATTTGGTCTGAGAGTGACTGGCCCAGGAATACCTAGGCTATTGTTATGAAAAAAGCTACACCTCAAAAAATGGAAAAAATTAAAGAACAAAAAATGAGGGTGTAAGGTTATCTGACTTTATCACAATAAGCATAAAAACATGGAGAGGATCAGAGGAATGACGATAGGTGGAGGAACCCAAGTAACCTAATCAGCGAAATCAGAGCACAACAAGCACTCCATCAAGGAGAAGATTAAGCTGGTGTCCCTGGAGTGAAGCCCACAAAGAGCTGAGGGGAAGAAACTTTCTTCCTGGACTGCCATGCAAAATATTGGGATTACTGCCTAAAGGGGCACAGGGCTTATTATGGGATGCAGGGGGAATTAAATTTGGGGGTGGTGTAAACCTATCGAGTTGGCAGTTTGTCACTTTAGGAAGATGAAATACCATATTTTGCAGATCCACCTGTTTAAAGTTAGCAGAAAAATAAGTTTAGGGAGAGAGATAGTGCCACTAGACAACCCTTACATTTATTTTCTTTTTCTACTTGGCATTGCTCCACGGATGGGCCCACAGAGTCGTGAAGTGTGCTGTGGCTGTATGTTCTACATGCCCTACATCTGCGTATTTTATTTACAGGGCTGAATAAGACTGCATAGATACTTTTGCTTATCCATTACAGTCCTTACTAGCTGTGTTCAATTGCACTTAGGCATCTCCTTTTGACATCAATGGGCTGTAGTCAAGCTCACCTGTTCTGTGCTCACACTGAGCAAAAGACCTCATCATATAAGTTTCCAGGAATGCAAATCCACTCAAAGTAAAAGGACCGAGGCCACTACTGCATATGCTGAATGGGAATCGCATGCCTGTTTCCAAAACTGGAAATCCCATTCTGAAGTTTCTGATGTTCTGGAGAGGAACCCAATGCAATCTCCTATGATTACTTCAAGTTATGAACACCAGGTTACAGAGGGACTGTGAATCAAGAATTGTTCCAGTGGGTTAAGAAGATACGCAATTTCAAAGGGCTAATTGAATCCCTGTTCACATAATTCACCAATATGGTCAGAACATGAGGAATCACAAGGACTTTACCCATTCCAGCTTGAATTTAAGCCTTCAATACAGAACACCCAGTGTGAATGGAGATGTCACCTAAGGAGCTTTCTCTGCCTCTGGGTACAGTGACTAAGTAATGGTGACTTACCCCTGATTGCTCCTCAGAGGCATCCCTGCTATCAAAAGGCGCCCTAAGACCGGCCGTTAGCAGCACATACACCCCTCAACAGCAACAGGAGTACACTTCACTGGCCATATGCAGAACTGTAGTTACAACTTCAGACCACCCTCAGTTACAACTTCAGACCACCCTCAGTTACAGCTTCAGACCACCCTCATTTTTAAGCACTGTAAAAGCATGTAAAAATACAAAGCATCAAGGATCGAGATAAGCAGACTTAAAATAACAGACTTGACATACCCAAGATATGATCACACCTTGCTGCACCCTGGGCTCAAGTAGCTGAGGGACTTCTGGAGGCAAGCAAGAGTCTATGCCAGTCAGGAGCATACCGTGGGTCTTTCCATCCCAGCAAGTGTGATGTCTCGTGCCACATAAGGAAGGGCAGCACCGCGACCCTCCTCGCTGTGTTACTCAGCTGGCCAAAGCAAAACGCACCTTCTGCTTTCGCACATACTGTACATGCTTCTGACTTGGATTTGTTTGCTTCTGCTCTTTGGGGACAAGGGCCTCCTTGAGTTAGCCGTGAATTTTGGAAACAGCACAAGAAGTTATCTAAACCGCAGCTGCTGATCTTAACATATTTGATACACGCACAACTTTCTGGAAAATGGCTGGAACAACCCCCACCAGAACTCAAAAAGCAACTGAATCAAGGACAGAAACCAGTTTTTTTTTAGATCTCGTTGCCACTGTGCAGGAGGTCAACATGAAAGTTCTTGGTTTACAGAGGTACTTTATCATCGCTAAATTAAGAAAGAGAGTCTGTTAGGGAGAACAATGCTGCAGCTGCCTTACAGGACAAAATTGGAAGAAAGAGACCACAAACATTGCTTGCCTTTTCGCAGTTGGCAATAAATTCCCCTGACTCACGCGTACGGAGGAGACCTGCCCACAGTCTGAGTCTATGCAGGAGCTTGGAGTAAGACTTTATTACAACCTCTTTCAGTGCGTACCCGTAAACAAGTTTGTCTTCTCGGCATAAATCTTCTTTTACATTATATTTATGCTTCACGGAATGTCTCGGGAAAAATTAGATGTTTTATCATTGCTAAAATTTCAGATATACTACAGCCAATGGTTTAGAAAATTATTCATTAGCTGTTAAAAGTTACTGTAAGCCTCACTTAAACTGTAGAGTCTTTATGACAGAGAACCTGTCTTCTGCCTCTTCTGTGAAGTATTTGGGATATTTTGGAGCCATATAAAGTGGTAATAAATTGCAATCAAGGTAGCGAAACCTGGCATTTTATAATGGTCTCTCCGATGGAAAAATTGTTTCAGAAAAATTTGGGCATGCCTATCTCCAACTGGAAGTTTTATTTATAATAAAAAAAAATATTTCTACCTTGCCAGATCTTGATTTCATCCCTTTCTACTTTTAAACAGGTTTTCACTTTAAATCATACATTCACAGGAACAAATGGCTTCAAGTTGCACTCTCTTCATTCTTTGCTTTCACCCCTCCCTTACAGAAAAATACCATGGAAATAATGCAAATACTGGCCTCCTTGCCATAGGTCAGCACTAGAAAAATCTGAAAGCGTTAACTTTTTGTATAATACTCCTTCTGTCTGCTACATACATTAACATTTACAGTGGAAAATGTTGAAGACCTCCCACCTCCAGTTGTTCAAGAATTTCTTGTGTAGCATGCACTGCATATCATAACAGATTTGCTGGAATACACATCTCTGCATCCTCAGCTGAATACTCTGTGTGTTTGCAAAGGTCTAAAGGATGGCCATGCCAGAAAGAGAAGTTTGTTAACAGCTCCAGACAGTTCTCACTGGCGTTTCTGTGTGCCTCCAATACACATCTCAGTATTCACCTAGAGAAGACCACGCATAATTTCTCTGCACAGAGCTAGGCACAGTCTAGCTCTGCACAGGCAAAAGCGCCTTAGGGCTGATATCAGTAATTCCCTGCTATTCCATGTCCTTGAATATTGGCTCAAAGGAATAGACTCCAAGGAAGTTCAAACCTTCAGTTTTTTCTGCCTTTTTAAACTTTTTGGTAAAGAATTCCTTCTGAACACAAAGGACATGAGTCAGAAGTAGATATATGAAGCATAGTGAATTCCTGAAGAAGAAGAAAATCACATCTCACCGCTAACCTGATGAATAAGGTTCTTTGCAAGTCAGTGATTAATCCCCCTTTGTCTGACTTGATTCGAAGGGAGCAGTGTGATAGGAAGCATATACTTCCTTCTCAGGTAGCCTTCAACTCCCAGATCCCTCCATGCCATCGCCTACTCTTTCACATGTGCAAGGACTTCTAAATCAGTCCTACCCACAGAGAGGGCCGTAAAACTCATTTCAAGACTGTCCTTGTTTCCAAGTTCCCAGCTAGTGTGGAGAAAAGGGGTTCCTGTCTGGGCTTGGGGCCATTTTGTGTGCAAACAGCAACGCTGCTCCATTTTCCTGTGTGATAGGTGTGGGATGATGGAAGGAGCCTGGTGGTGCCGTTGGGCAGCCCTCTCCTAATGGAGCAATCCTTCAGGCAGGGCAGGGTTGGGAGAAGGACATGTTGGATGCCACCTCTGCAGGGACGGGCACACGGCTACTTCCCAGGGCTGCCGCATGGTTCAGGTTTGGCTCCAGCTCCAGGGGTGGCTTTGAGCCATAGGGTGACTCCCTGTTCCCAGGGATTTACCATGCTGCAGCTCTGGCCCTGCCAGCACCAACCCACCAGGCGTGCGGTCTCACACAGGCACCATCCCTCCAGCACCCAGCGGGAGCAGGAGCAGGAGAGCGTGTCCACACACCGACAGGTGGGAAAGTAGTTCACTCGCTTCTCCTGCACACTAGCAGGATGATATAAGTGTGCGTCCACAAATGAAACAACCATAAAGGGAGCCCACGTTTCAAAGGCACAGCTTCTTTGACAATGCAGCACTCTAAAATTGTAGTAAAATACACAAGAGAATTTAAATTAACTACGCACATTAAGATGACAGGTGATCCAAGGGACCGACCGATGAAGTTACCGATTTCTGAGGAGAGGAGAGGAATAAGTCAGGCAAGGTGAGTTTGCTGTGAAGGTCTGCCCAGAGACCAGCAGTTAGTGGGAAGCAGTTAAGCACTGCTTTATTTACAGAACTCGTACACAAATCTTTTAATCCTACCTGCCCATCAGTTCTAGCCTACAGAAGATATGGAAAACCACCACGGGTCCATTCCCCAAGTGACTCAGGACACTATGAAATTCAGCATAATAATTAATAAAGATCTAATAAAATCCCAAAATCTTCTGGGCCAAATTTTCCAAGCAGTGCTGAGGTGGCATGTGATTAGTTCCTGTCCTCTTCTCAGGTCCTCAGCAGTGCCACCAACCTGTACACCCAGAACTTGGTCTGCCTAATTCCTTCCTCCCACTTCCCACTGGAGTGAGAACAACTCCCATGCCTTGGTCATACTTACTGCTCCTGTTTTTCCTACATTAGATCTGACAAATGTAAAGAGGAGACTGATAGATTTTATATAACCCCTGTCCAAAGGATTTAAAAACTTGAAGGACTCTTTTTAACATGTTTCAGCAATCCAGGAAAGGGAGTACACATATCTCTGCATGGAGCTTGACCCCTTGCTAGACTCACCTTCTCCAATCCCAGCACGAAATGCAGTGCCCACCGGGCTGTGCTGAGCATTGCCGCACCATGTCCATCCCTTCAGGTCCTGGAGAAGGAGGCTGGCCTAGGTCTGGTACTAAGAGGCAGCTCTTCCCCTGCGTGAACCCAGAGCCCAAATCCCCCCATGATGCTGCAGCCCACAGGCTCCACAAGTAGAACTGTTATGCAGCTGTTCCTTGCAGATACCTACCCACACAAATCCTGTTTACTCCAGCTCTGCTGGGAAGGTACAGAGCAGCACTAAATCCTATTTTACTACAGTCAGGATTAAGTTTATACATCCATGATGATAGTCTAAACCTTGCTAAAAAGCCTTCTTAAAGCCATGCACCAGCTAAAAACTGGACTCTCAGACTTCCTAGAAATACTGTAACACTATCTTTCCTTCATTTGCCATTGGGAGAAAATATTAAAAATAAAGACCTTGGGTCAGTTGGATTACTGATTACATGTTCATTTAGCAGTTTCCATTTAAAAAGAAAAATTCCATCAGTAAGCAGCAAGATGATACAGCCTACTTTAATTTATTTTGCCAGAGAAAAATTACACAAGCAACTGCATTATTAGGATGTACTATTTTTAATTAAAGTTCCTGAGGAGAAGATAAGCATGAACTAAGAAAAGCCAGTCATGTCTGGAAGCTGTATTGAGAATAAAAAAAAAGAGATGCCGAAACACATTACAGAAATGGACTTTTGACATTTGAATGAGGATTTCTAATAGCTCAGATGAAGGAAGAATATGAAACTGGAGTTTCAATCTAGGGCCGATTCAGATGTAATCCCTTTTGTTAGGGATTTGGGGCTGTGAAGCTTCACTGAGTACCTTTTTAGCAAGGTTATGTATATCAGATTGAGACACACCTGCACGTTCCCTTTGGGAAGCAAGCTGGGGATGACCACTGATGGCGCCCAAAAGAAGAAGCTTCTGCAGGAAATCCCTTCAAGCTAATGGGACCCCAGGTAAATCTCCAAATTTGCTGTGCACTTAAATCCTAAATCCAGTGTTGCCTTCATTCCTAAAACCTGTGGTAATATTTGCACTTGTGTGACAGGTCTGGTCGCTCGCTTCATACAGATGCATGCCTACTCTCCTTTGAGTCTCCCTAAATCCTTGCCCTTTGGTGATAATCATGCAGCAGGGGAGTTTCACAGACTGATGACTTGTTTACGCTGTCTACCCAACAAGTTATTCTGTAATAGCTCTTGCCTCCAGCAACCCTCTGTGCCAGTGCAAAAGTCACCTTGTCTTGGACTGGGGGAGCCAAGTGAGCAGCAGCAGAAACAGGTTTTCTGCAGTAAACACCGAGGAGAAATAATGGGGGTTTAAAGATTGCTGTTAAAAGCTGTAATTTGGAGTGCTGTCAACGAAAGGATACCCAAACCAGGCAGAAATTCTTTAGCCACACACATATCATGCCCTTCTACTTGGCACTGGTGAGGCCACACCTCGAATGCTGTGTTCAGTTTTGGGCCCCTCACTACAAGAAAGACACTGAGGTGCAGGAGCATGTCCAGAGAAAGGCAATGAAGCTGGTGAGGGGTCTGGAGCACAGGTCTGATAAGGAGCGGCTAAGGGAGCTGGGGTTGTTTAGCCTGGAGAAGAGGAGGCTGAGGGGAGACCTTATTGCCCTCCACAACTGCCTGAAAGGAGGCTGTAGCGAGGTGGGTGTTGGTCTCTTCTGCCAAGTAACAAGCAATAGGACGAGGAGAAATGGCCTCAAGTTGCACCAGGGAAGGTTTAGATTGAACATTGGGAAAAATTTCTTCACTGAAATTGTGGTCAAGCATTGGAATGGGCTGCCCAGAGAGGTGGTGGAGTCACCATCCCTGGAGCTGTTCAAAAAACGTGTAGACGTGGCACTTTGGGTAGTAGGCATGGTGGTCTTGGGTTGATGGGTGGACTTGATGATCTTGGAGGTCTTTTCCAACCTCAATGATTCTATAATTCTATGATTCTATATATTACAATTCTAATCTGGAAAACAAAATAAAATATAAAGCTGCTTTCAAACATATCCCTGGAAAAACTACTGTAGTTGCACTTAAAGGATAAGAATTTGTTGCATAGCAGTTGGGCCTCAAAGCCTAAGGGCTACCCCTACTCAAGAGATCAGGAAAAAAAAAAAAAAAAAGAAAATAATATATGTTTTAAATAAAGCTGTGCCTCACTTTTCCCCATCAGTTAGCCTGGGGTAAATCACACCGAGAACTCCATGATGTAATTTATTAACTTTTGTGAATTACAATGAGGGTCTCTGACTAAAAACATTTTGATAGCCCCAAATATATTACTAGATGCCAGTAAACACTCTGAAATACCATCTTTTCATTTTTGTGCATATGAAAGAGCTACTCATACTCTAAGTAGTGATATTGGCTAAAAATCTGTTTAAGATTACTACAAATTCTTGCATGCACAACAGCCCTGCACATTCCTGATTTTTTTCTCAATGACTTTTCTTTGTAGTAGCTGTAATAGTAATCAAAAGCAGTTTAAATTTGTTTTCAGCACGGTCTTTTCTTTTTTATTAATTTATCTTTTCCCACTACTGTTTAAATTCCCCCCCGGAACTCAGTGGAGACAGTCCTCATGCTTGATGGCATTAGCAGAGGATCTACCTTGCACCTGAAACAAGGCTCAGCCTGACATTAGCTAGAGCTCCCTGGATGTGGCTGAGCAGCAGTTTGCATGTGGCTATTCCCTACCCCACCCAAATATGAAAACAAGGCATCAATCTCTGTTTATGCCCTTGCAGGGAATGCTGTAAACATCGTGAGATCATCACAGGAAATTCACACCATAAAAAAGCAGGGGATGAATAATACAAACAGATGAATGCTTCCAGGCAAATAAACTTCATACCAAAAAAAAGGGAGGAGGTGTCTTCCAACCTCTGCTGCACCAAAGAAGAAATGCCAATTGCAAATTAAAACCAGAATGCTTGTATTTCATTAAGGTTAGGAAAGAAACTCTGTCTGCCCTCTGATAGCTGTCTGTGCCAGCCAAAAGTGAATTTATGGCATAATTGAAATGACATTCCTTTTCTGCTACTCACTTGCTTCTGCTGAGCATCAGTATGCTGATGCAATTTATCATGTTTTATAGCTGAAAGAACTGTTCTGTTTCCGCAATCCCACCCTTCGTACCATCACTCTCTACAAATCTGGGCATTATAATCTTCCCCCTCCTGGTTCCCTTTCACAAAAACTCTGCAGACAATTGTGAGACAAAATACAGAAGATGCACACAATCCCAGATAAATATTAAATCTTCTGAGAATTAAGACATACTTGCACTATCACAGGTGAATTTTCACTTTGAGCTTTTGGCTCCAGTGTTCCTCATCTAGCAAATGCTCCAAACTCACCGAAGAGGAGAAGCAGGCAGCAGAAGGGAGGCAGCAACCTGCAGCTGACATATCTGTAAATAGGTGAGCACCATACAACTGCCCCAGGCGCCAGCTGCGTGGCAGACCAGGCAACTGTTCTGCGAGAGGAACATTTGTACACGTAGTAGTTCCACCTGATGCTCGGCAAAGAAAGGAAAGGAGACGTATTCTCTTCCATTCCTCCTGGCAGACAAATGAATTAGCACCCGGTACCGAAGGCGGAAGCTGGTGGGTTGGCCGGTGCCCTAAGATGTGTTATTGTAAGAAGAGGCTACCTCCGCTGAACATAGCAGAGAACAGTTGAACCATGCCAAGGAATACAGGCTGTTCAGCAGAACGTTTTTTTTTTTTACTGTTGTTGATGAACAAACCTCTTCCCATGCTGAGATTTCAGTAATCAAAAAAGTACACTAGACAGATTTACTTTGAAGGTCTGCTTGATCAAACAGCAAGCCCCAGACGCTGCTTTACATACCATTGTCAAGAACAGAAATCCCCTTTTAAAGTAGCATGCTCAACCTCACCTAGTCCAGATGTCTGTTCGTTACCTGTTGCCGCAATGCTGAATTGACAGTCCGGAGCTGACAAAACGGTACCGCAGATGGAGAAAAGAGGCTGCGTGGTTGCTGGATCCCACATTGTGTGGGTAGGAGTAGGCACTCCACCAGAAGATGTTAATGAGAGGTTTTTAAAGCCAACTATCAAGAGTATCCACAACTGCAAGAACCCAAAACCTTGATTTTATTTGGCTGTAATCAAATTACCTTATCAAACTTCACACACTTGTTTGCTATTGAATGACAAACCAAAATAATGGGTGCTTTAATGCATATGTATTAGTTTGAAAGATTCATTAGGCATGTAAGAAAAATCAATGGTTTGAGACAGAAAAAAATCTTTTCCATTGGGCAGTCTGCCTCCAGAGATTGTCACTGTTACCTGGGAAGGCTTGACTTGCCCTGGCCACACAGCCAGCTTCTCTTCAAAAACTGCAGACAGGCAGCAATCAGACCTTTGACACCTCCAGGGATCCAATTCCCCAACCTCCAATCTCTTGTAAAAATATCTAAGTACTGTCATCAGTTTATCTCATATTTCAAAATTCCCCTGAACTGAATGCTAAAGCCCTAAAAAGCTTCACATGGACTGATTTTTCCCTACTTGGGCAGTAATGCGATATTTCACTTCGCTTTTCTTCATCGCATCACTCCCCAAGGCCACCTTTGTAACACACACTCAAGTAATGAAAAAACCTAGGTCTGCAATTAAAGAAAGAAAACAAAGTAAAAAGGCAAAGAGCTATTACACTAAGAGCTTAAAAGAAAAAAAAAAGAACCGCAGGTAGCTATGGTCATTCTGACATCTGCTCACTTCTGGTCAAATTCTCCATCTCCTATCAAAGAGGCAAAGATAAGTTGTCACTGCTATGCACGCTATGGAGGCAGAGTCTGACTGCCTGGCTATAATAGCTAGGAGTGCTGTCAAAAAAAACCCTAAAGGCACAATCACTAATGATTTCATTACGGTAAATCTTTCATTTGAAAATAATAGTTGGCATTTTAATGGAGAAAATAGAAACTCAATAAATCCTTAATGATGCCTAGTCTCTTTTATGCTGGTAGTTTTACATGGTAAAAACAATTCTTCTTGCAAATGTCAACCTGCCAATCTGGTTTAAGGTTTTAAATCTTTATGAAGAATTTCAGAGGAAGGGTAGAAATCTTACTGTTAATGGCTTTGTTTGAAATGACTTGATTATGGATAATCAGCTACGAGCAGTTGCAACACAAGAAGCCCCTGAAAAGAAAATTAAAGCTAAATCAGAAGTATCCCAAGGCTTTCTATTCCTTGTCCCCCATCACAAGTCTCCAAGCGGTTACTGCCACGTCCTCCTCGCCCAGCAGTTCCCAATCCTGAGATGGGAGTAAAATGAGCCTTTGGTGGTGGGCGATTTATCTGAACTATTTCCTCTCCCAACTGCCCAAGCAGAAATCTCATTTTCTCTCCCTTCTCCTCTCTGAGCTGCTGAGTAAAACTCAACTCCAGGACCTCAGAGCAAGAGCTGGAGTGACCAAGTGAGGAACCAAATCAGTTGCGGGCCAGGAAAGGGATGAAAAGACGGCTTCAATTTTCAAGACCAGATTGCAATATGATAAGAATGACAAGCTTTGCATTCCAATTAGTGCTCCCGTCCCCTTCAATTATGTCGGCTGATGACCTGGAATAAAGGTGCCAGGATCCAATCAACACCCATACTTAAAACCAGTTAACAGACTGTCAGGTTCAGTTGTGAAAATTTCTTTATTAGTAACCAGTCTCAGTGAATCCTGGAAAGCACTGTCACTCTTTATATGCTGAGAATTACATGCTGGTTGGTTTAGGAAACTGAAGATAATGTACGGAATGGCCTTATTTTACCCTCTCTCTTGGTTTGCCTTCACTATGAAAAATCATGTAAGTACTGTTTCTGTTAATACCAGATTCCTCGAAGAGGTGTTGTACTTCTTGTGGAGCATTATGTTGTGGATGCTTATGGAGTATCACTTGTGGATACTTGTGGGGTATCACATTCACAGCCTTTCTATTGCTCTTGCATCCATGAAGACATGAAGCACATGTGACATGTCCATGCCAGCAATGCTCATCCCCACAAGGCCTTCCCTTTGACTAAGAAAATTACTGCCAAATTTTCTCCTGATCATCTTGTAGCAAAGAAACAATGCTGAAGTTCTCCACAATGCTTATTCATAGCAACTCGGAAGGACAGCAGTTCATGCAATGTCCCTGTTCCTTCCAACATCCCAATAGCACCATACCAGCTTTGATGAAAGGCAGCTGCAGGAGTGCTGGTCCCTAATCTTTCTGCACAGAACCGTAGAAACTCCTTCCATTTTGTACATTTTTTTCCACCAAAGAATACACAGATTGTTACATATGGTTACTCTTACAACAGTTGTGGCCAAGAGAAGCAAGGGATACCTCTGAATTCGTGGTAGCTGATTTACTGTCTCCTCTATGGCTGTGTGGGCAGATGGCCTATCCACTCAAACAAAACTGAACAGACACGAAACTTCACCCAAGAGTGAAATCAACACTGTAGGATCAAAACCACCCTGACTTTAATATTCACTGACATGTTGTTTTTCATTTTGTTTGGTCTTTGCACTTATTATAGTCAGGACCAGAATGGAAGTGACGAATTATCCCAACAAGGGAACATTCTCACAGTATTTCCAGGGAAATTGAGAGCAGGTGGAACCAGAAATAGCACAGGAAAAACTTCCTGTTTAAAGATTTCTGTGCTTGCCTGAAGCCCTGGCTTCGGAGAGCAAAAACTTCTGGCAGCAGTTGTAAAGTAACTTTTCAAATGGTGTAGCTCAGCTCCCAGCACTAGAGACTGCTGTCCCAAGGTGAGCCTGAAGTCCTGCCCACCACAGCTGTCCTAACCTCAAGGGCTGGTTTGCCTATACTGGAGAGTTGTGGGTTCAACTTAGCATCTGCAATATGCAGAGGAAAAGCCTAAGGTGAAGAAGAGAGGGAAGGAACAAAAGATGCGACAATCCCACTGAAGAGGGACTGGCAGAAGGGGAGGGAGGAAAGCTGATACGTTTGGCCTTCTCAGGAAATGGAGGACACCAAAAGGAGTGGTGTGCTGGGCATTTCAAAGATGTATTCCAACTCTTTTTTTTTTTTTTTTTTTTTTTTTTTTTTCAGGAAACTAACCTTAATTTCTTTTTCCTTTCCCTTGTGAAGGTAATCCAGAAACTATAGTCACATACCCTGACAGCTGACCACAACAGCAGAGAACTTAAGAGCTATCCTTCTATAATTTTGATGCATAATGGTCAAGGTGTAACAGTAACTTCCTTCTCACAAGTGATTTCCACCATTTCACATCCTGATAAGTAATGCAGGACCTACGTTTCAGTCCTTCCCAAGGCTACTATGTAACCTTCTCCTGTAACTGCCCACAGTTTGCAATACCTGTGGCAATATGTACTATATCTTCTGTTTTGGGAATAATCAACAAATTAATAAAGCCATCATAAAAGATACATCAGCCTGGCAATGCAAAACCAGAAGGACTCCTTTAGAAAGGAGGACCCTGGGAATTACTGACCTGTCAGCCTCACCTCTGTGCCTGGGAAGATCATGGAACAGATCCTCCTAGAAGCTATGCTAAGGCACATGGAAGCCAGGGAGGTGATTCGAGATAGCCAGCATGGCTTCACCAAGGGCAAATCCTGCCTGACCAACCTACTGGTCTTCTATGATGGAGTGACTGCATCAGTATATAAGGGAAGAGCTACGGATGTCATCTATCTGGACTTCTGTGAGGCCTTTGACAGGGTCCCCCACAACATCCTTCTCTCTGAATCCGAGAGAGATGGATTTGATGGGTGGACTGTTTGGTGGATGAGGAATTGGTTGAATGGTCACATCCAGAGAGTAGTGGTCAACGGCTCGATGCCTAGATGGAGATCAGTGACCATCCAGAGGGACCCTGACAAGCTTGAAAAGTGGGCCCATGTGAATCTCATGAGGTTCAACAAGGCTAAGTGCAAGGTCATGCACCTGGGTCAGGGCAACCCCCAGTATCAATACAGGATGGGAGGTGAGGGGATTGAGAGCAGCCCTTTGGAGAAGGACTTGTGGATACTGGTGGATGAAAAGCTGGACATGAGCCGGCAATGTGTGCTCACAGCCCAGAAGGCCAACCGTACCCCGGGCTGCATCAAGAGAAGCGTGGCCAGCAGGTCGAGGGAGGTGATTCTGCCCCTCTGCTCTGCTCTGGTGAGACCTCACCTGGAGCACTGCGTCCAGCTCTGGAGTCCTCAGAAAAGACATGGACCTGTTGGAGCAGGCCCAGAGGAGGGCCACAAAAATGATCAGAGGTATAGAACACCTCTCCTATGAGGACAGGCTGAGAAAGTTGGGGTTGTTCAGCCTGGAGAAGAGAAGGCTCTGGGGAGACCTTATTGCAGCCTTTCAGTAGTTAAAGGGGGTTTAAAAGAAAGATGGGAACAGACTTTTTAGTAGGCCCTGTTGTGATAGGACAAGGGGTAATGGTTTTCAACTAAAAGAGGGTAGGTTTAGATAGAACATAAGGAAGAAATTTTTTATGGTGAGGGTGGTGAGACACTGGGACAAGTTGCCCAGAGAAGCTATGGATGCCCCATCCCTGGAAACATTCAAGGCCGGGTTGGATGGGGCACTGAGCAACCTGATCCAGTTGAAGATGTTCCTGCTCACTGCAGGGGAGTTGGACTAGAAGATGACCTCTAGGGGTCCCTTCCAACCCAAAACATTCTATGATCCTGTGAAGGACCAGGCTCTTGAAAACTAAAAGGGGAGATGAACAAACAATCCTCAATTATTTTTGATGGAAAAAGATATATATGATTAAAGAGAAAAGCAAGTTAAAGGCTTTCAGATTTAAATCTACCTTAAAACTGTTTATCATGTCATTTAATTACTTTGTTCCCTCCTTCATCACTTCAAAACCTGCTGTTTTGACACCACTGAACTCAGGGATGGGAATTGATCCTGAACTCTGCACACAGCGACGGTGAGGAGAGCTGCCTTCACCAATCTCTGCACAAGACCCAGTTTCTCTCGGCACAGCTGACTGCGGCAAGAGCACGCTGAAGAGATTGTACTGTAACTATTTTGGAGTGATCCCTGAGAAAGAGGCCTTAAATAGACCAATACGTATATCTGGCAATCTCAGATGGATTGTTGTGCTGCTTCTGCCCATATAGACATTATGTTGATGTCCCTAAATATCAACACAATTTACCCTCCTCCAGCTACTATCACTGGAGCAAGACCTAAAATTTTCATATTCGGGTAAGAATATCTTGCAATGCTTATATTCATTCGGGCTCGAGCTTTCATCTTGCAACAACATATACAGTAAAAAGAAAAGGAAACACAGAAATTAGAGGTAATGTACCCATCAGGGGCAGACAGCGTCATTTTTCTAGACTGAATGAACCACCGTTATGGGTACTAAAAGAAACTTCAGGCTTTGTCACGTCAAGGCACAAACCCAAATCCAAATCAAGCGAAGCCTTCACCATGCCTCCTCCCACAGAACAGAAACCATCTTCTTCCCAGGCATTTCTCTGCAGGCTGTGCATAGGAATGGGGTGAAAAAACACACCAGCCTTGCAGTGAGCTCCCTGGCGATACAATTGCCGGCAAAACCCATGGGGATCTGTGGGGTGTGTGGATCACTCCTATGGGGATGATACTTTGGCATGAATTTCGTTTGCAAAAAGAGCAAGGTGGGTGAAAGTATCCTCATCTGTGGCACAAAGGAAACAGGTTATTTACAGAAAGCAGCAAAATGTGCTGATTAGAGGTTGCTTGAAAACGCCCAACTGCTCAATTCCACCTCTTTGCCTCTTAAACCCTTCTCCTGACCTACTTGCACTGACCGGCTCCATTTTTCCATTCCGGGGGAATGGAGAACTCCTTGATGGATCCAGGCGACGCATGACGCACGGCCAAGCTGGGCTGGCTGACAGCCAGCAAGGCTTTTGGGCAGCAGAGGCAGGCTTACCAGCACAGTGCCAGGCACAGGGAAGGGGGAAAGCCCAGTGCCATAGCATGTGGCAATGCAAAACTTGCCAAGCCAGTGAGAACCGTTCCCCTCATTCATCCTCTGACAGCTTGAGTAGTGCAATGTTAATAATTCATAAGTTATCTGTGCAATAAGTTATGTTCTCCTTTTAAAAATAGAGCTAGAGAAGCAAGCGTAAATAATTAATCTGAGAAGAGAAATAATCAATTAACCCTTTCAAAGAAGTACAAAAATCAATAGCTCTGACTTTCTTTCACCTGCCTAAGCGTTTCCGGACAGTGCCATCCCCGTGGCTGCCAATTCTCCGATGCGACACGTATTCCTACATGCAGCATCACCACAACAAAAACCCCAGACAATCTGGGAAATTTGGTAAGAAACTACACATCTCGCAAAGCAACTCTTCTCACTGTGACAGACTGTCTCTTCCTCTTTTCCATCCCGCTACCCTGAGCTCCAGATGCTGGGATGAAATTACCGGCGGTGTGAGATGAAAACAGTTGGCGCCTGCTCACGGTGAGCCAGCCAAAGCGCAGCAGGGAAGCTGCGCCTGCAGGAGCGACGCACCGAGCACCAAACGGAGGGTGCTTTTTTACAGGTTTATATACAACCTTTCTCCTTGCGCTGCAGCTCCCCGATATGCTTGAGGCCAGGTTCATTTAGAATCTGTGTCGGCTCCTCCAAGCCCTGGGAGGAAAGCGGGCAGGGCAGGGCGTGAGACATCTCTGAGACTGTGCTGCCCTGGGTGCCCATCTCCACCCCAAACACCGTATGACATTTCCTGCTTGAACAGTTGCCAGACGGTGGCTGATCTGAATTTCACCGGAGAGCGGAAAGACGAGGGATATTCCTAATTAACTTCATTGTATGCTTGGCTGTGGATACTCCAGCTTGAAGTCCCAGCTTCTGCTGACAGAACAGCAGCACGCTGCAAAAATTTGCTTGCCCTGGAACAATCTTGCCCACACCTTGGCAAGGAAAGCAAAGGGTACTCTCTTCATCAAGGACTCATGCTCCAGTTGAAGTATGATGTAGAATATGGAGAGCATGCCCTAATTTTTGTCGTGTGTGTCGTGTCCCCCCCCTCCTGCAACCAGCACTTGAAAGATTTGCTACCAATTTTTTACAAGGGCTTGCTGAAGAAAACCTTTAATTATGCTGTGGATAGATTAAGGGAAGGAATGAAAAATAAGCCCCTATTTTTCCCATTAAAGTTTTATACAGATGTCACAGAGGCTACAGTATGTTTGCACTGTCACTGCTGAAGCCCATGTGATAGCCTGCAGGATTATTTTTGGTAACTGGGTGGAGGATGGGGAGACCGATACACAATTTGAGCTTTGTGGAGGTTATCTGCATGCCAGTCTCTGTTATTGAAAGGGTAGCAGTCTTTAAGTTACTGAAAGACTTCTGCTATATAGTAAAAAAAATACGTGACACGTGGGACATATAGGAGTTTCAGTTACTGTACAAAGAAGGTTTCCTTACAGCTAACCGGTACCTGGACAATCATGCAGCTATGGTAGGTCACTGCTCCTGCTGTAAATGTCACCACTGAAATGTAATTTCTCCATATGCAAAGGCCAGTTGAGATCTGCTGACGCATTTGGGAGCAAGACCATGAAGGGGGTGAGTTAGAGCAGCCCGCGTCTGGGATGAGAGGCTCTGCTCAGAGCGAGTAACAGGAGAGAAGGGGGGATTGCATGATATAAAACTCTGGACTGGATCAGCAGAGTCACTGTTACTTTTTCTCAAAACATCTCACTTCAAACATTATAATAGGATCTGGAAGCAGTGTCAGATAATTGCTGGCAAGTGTGGACAAATAGCAAATACCTAGAAAATAAAGACTAGCTGGAGCTTGGTGGCAATTTATTGGGTAAATCAAATTCAGATGCAGATACTGTTTGGGGAGAGGCATTTTTAAGTCTAAGAGACTGGTACAAAACATTTTGAAAATTTTGTGGGTTTTTTTTAATCTATTTTTAAAATTTCTAAAAAGAAATATGGATGACGCATCAGAAAATGTATAATGTAATTCCTTGGGAAAAAAAAAAATAAATGTTACTGAGTTTGCTTCTTAACTGCTATACGTTTTGAGTGGAGCCAGATCCATTCCCATGCCTTCCCTCCATGCCACCCTGTTTGTTGGTACCAACGCTGAGCAGACCATTTCACTATCAGTACAGCTCCTGAAACGCCACACTGAGTATAAACCATTCACTGTGGTTTAGGTACCGATTCATTATTTATCACAGTGAAAAAAAAGGTACTGGAGACAAAATGGTGCCACAGTAAAACTTTCATGCAGTTAATGGTTTTAGTTATGATTATTGCACAAGACTTCATTACTTATAACTGTCACAAGCAGTAACTTCTAAGCAGGATGACCTAGTCAACATGGTGACCTTGCTTAGCTCTTTTAATGTTATCTGAATCTATAGCTTACAAGTTTTCTCTTTGTCCTGTTTCTCAGCAACGTCTCAACTCCCTGTTTCAAATTCCCATCATTTAAACCTATTGATAACTAAGATATATATTACAAAAATCAAAGTTTTTTTCACTGTATAGCCCTACTTCACCCCAGTGAGTAAACTTCCTTTGAGAAATGACTGAAGAACATTATGTGCTACCTTAATAAACATGTACAAAGTCCTAGCTAACGAAAAGATGGGCAATATTTTCTACAAACAAGTGTGTTTTCAACAAGGATAATTTCTTCACCATTTGTATATTATTTCACACCGCATCTATGTATTTATATCACAGAGAAAAGAGGGAAAGTGATTTCAGATTGGAATAATCACGTTTTACACACATGCTGCATGTATTACGCCCTACTTAAAAGGTTCAAGGCAATGGAAGTCAGATTCTCACGCTCAGCTCTAAGGAGTAGCCTCCAGAATTCATTTTTCTCTATTACGTTTATAGAGCTAAATTCTATCAGCAAAATGTTCTCTAGTGCTGTTAAACAGAGTAGTGCACATGTGTTTTGGAGCAGAATTTGTCTCTAACTAATATGCCTGAAAGATTTTTCATCTTATCTTGTGTACTTCTATCATTTTTATAAGCATCTGAATGCAGCTTTTCACTCCACTAAAAGGAACAGATCTTTTCACAGAAAAATTACTTTGACTATTAAAAGCAGCAGTTCTTGAACTGTGCTGCAAAATTCAGGTCCCGCAGGGGAGGAGGAGAGGATAAGCTCAGGCCTGACAGCATCCCCGTTAGCAAGTAAGTCTTGGATGAAAGAACCTTGGCAGAAGCCACGGCCCTAAAAAGCCCACAGGTAACCTGGGAAAGCCCATTTACAGTTTTCCTCTCAGTCTGTGTCCTAGAGAGATGTGTTGGAGACATGACTAACAGCCAGTGGACTGGCACTTCTCTCCTCTCATATGGAAATGAATGGGAACAGTATTTCTTGCCTTCCCATTTTGTCTCTGCCTTTCTTTGTAAAAACACCAGCGAACATGAGCTGCAGCCATGGTCCTCCATCAAGTGGAAGTGATTTCCCAAGTGAATATACCCAGAGAACAGCACTCGTGCCTCTAGCAGTCCCAACAACCTGGAGGACTCAAAGTGCAAATAATTTCAACTGAGGTTAGGAGCTGGCCAAGAAAACCTCAGTGTCATGGGGGAAGCCGCTGCTACACCAGAAGTCCCTGCATGAGAGAAAGCAACACCTCCGGCTGCTTCCCCTCCGGTCCTTCTGCTTTCAGCAGCAATAGAGACTGTCACCTGCTCGGTACGGCCGTCCCACAAGTAATAAATGCTCCTTTCTTCCCAGTTACACAGTTCTCATTCATTTCTTGCTAAACCATTTCATAGCACTCACGTCAAATCTTTCGGCAGCTGCTACCCCCGTCCCTAATCCTCCCCTCTCTTTGTCCGGTCCGGCAGGGCTACCCTTCCCCAGCAGCGTCAGCACTGCCACGGCTGTGCCTCTTTTTCTTTCCTGGCTCACAACGCCAAACCCAGACAAAGAAGTCAAGAAAATACACGTTTAGCAGCTGCGAACAAGCGACTGACGCATTCTCCCCACAGGGAGCAGGAGCGGGTCCTGTGCCATCCCAGCGCATTTCTGCAATAAGTAGCAAAAATGGTTTACTCTTCCCCAGGTACAGAGTTTTTAGAGAGGATTACTCTGAGATGTATCACTTGCAGGAGAATTAGTGATCGCTGTACATAAAGGCACCCAACACTTGCCAAGCATAATTTCATAGTTGTTTAAACTTACACTAAAGGTCGATCATCTAGTTGTGAAATATCTTTGCTGAGAAAATGCAAGGAAGATGATCCCTACAGATACGGTTGGACTGGATGATCTTAAAGGTCTTTTCCAACCTAGACAATTCTATGATTCTATGCCCTGGTAGCTCCAAGGAAATGATGTTTGGGTTAGATGTTGAGTGGAAGATGTTCAGATCTCAGAGAAAATCCATTTGCTGTCGTCAAGCCTTTGAGAAAAGATCTGGTTTGTAGATACTCAGGAGAGAATTGGTAGGGGGTTTTGCATTGGTGCAGAGCAAGGGAACTGTGAAAAGAGTTTTCTGAATGCTTGCTGGTTGACCGAGTTAAATTTTTAATGTACATCAGTATTTCTCACAAGCTGAATTAGGATATTAGGAAGGGGAAAATGCCGGTTGCAGGGATGTTGCTGAGGTAATCTGTTTGTGATGGAGTAATTTTTTTCTCTCCTGGCAGCCTATTGACCCAAATGGTGATGTTAATAACCCAGACAACAAGAGAAAAAAGCAAGCAAGCCTTGGCAGATATGTGTACTTACTGAATCTGTGAGGGTATGCTGCCTTTGCTTCTAAAGTTACAAGGAAGAAGCAGCTTTGGTAAGTCACAGAAAATCCCAGCAAATTCCTAGAAGGGAGAGTTCTTAGAGACATCCCGGTTTTGTGAGGATATGCTACAAAGAAGTTTTCACAGCAGTAGCAAAGCTCTGAAGCTCTGGTGGAGAACACCACAAAAAAGGCATCAGAGGGAGGCCCAAAACCAGGTGAAAAGTTCAAAGTAAAAAAAAAAAAAAAAAAGAAGGAAGAGTTGAAAAAGGGAAACTGAAAAAGTAGGTGAATGTAATTGTGGAAAAAAAATTCAATGAAGCACAGTGCTGCAGCAGTTAGAGGAGACTGAAGCAGAAAAACTTGGTACAGTCAGTGAAGTTAAAAAATATTCAGAGAGAAAACATTATTACCTGGTGAAAAAGGTAGCTTCAAAAGAATCAGTGGAAGCATTTTGGGCAAGAGTAGCAGAGTGATGAACCTACACAGCAATAAACAAACAAAATCTGGAAAAAAATTAGGGAGCATTACGGGAAAGGAAAGCACCATATTATCTTTTGGCTCAGAGGACTGAAAAATAAAGGAATTAGCGTGGCACGATCAAGCAAAGCGAATGCCAGGGTGCTGATGAAGGCATTCAGAGAAGAATGGTATCTAACTGGAAGGTATCATAAGTCGATAAAATCCACAAGTATTGGTTAAAACCCCTTATTGATCCAGATCTTAGCTCAAAACACATCTACAGGAAATTCTGCAAAGGCTGGAGGGATGGAGCATGCTCATGGCAAAAGCAAAAAAAAAAAGGTGAAAGAGGTGGCATCATCCTAAAAACCTGCAAGTGACTCATGGATGATCTGAGAGCTCCTTATTGAAACAATCGGTGAAAACCAGAGTATTCTGATAATGGGGAGTACCTGGCAGATACCAGAACAAAACAAGGTCCTAGATGTGCTTTTGCTAGATCATGCAAAAGCTTCTGAAAGCATGTCATGAAATGAGAATCCAGAAACATCTGGGACTGGGGAGGGAAGTGCATTAGCTACAACACAGTGGTAGGAGAGGAGATAAGAGCACTGTGAAGGCCATGGCACATGACTTCTCGTCACCCTTCCTCCGTGTTGTAACTTTGCTTCTATTATTTGCAAAGCTGAGACACACTGAGAAATGTTATTTAGTGACAGAAGAGGAAAGCCTATCTCATATCTACTTAATACAACAACTTGAAATTACATGGTCAGGAGGAGGCAAAAATTAATTTCCCAGTTAAAACTGCAAGGCTTTTTTGAAGGAAATAAGAAATTTATTTAGACAGAGCAAGCCTGTATACATTTCACACCAAAAAAATCCTGTTCAAAGTATCACAGGAGATCGAAACAGGTCCTGGGGTGAAAAAATCCATAACAGCACTAAACATAAATGTTAGGAATTCTTCAAAAGATTATGATAAAAAATGAAGGTGGCTTTAAAGAAAGAGTGCTTTCAGAGATGTGTACAATTCCTAAAGATATTTCAGCATGCAAAATACATTAAAGGTATTAAACATATATGCCATCCACTGCAGCGAGAAACTGGGCCCAGGGGAATTGTACAGCAGGAGAAAGCAAAAGTTAGCACTGAATTAAGCAATAAACATGAACACGGATGTGAGAAAATCCTTTTGTTGATCAGAGGATGATAGAGGAAAAGGGCTGAGAATAGTCAAGGATATCACAGAAAATGAGCATATGGTGACAGTGAGCTACATCAGAGAGAGAGTACTGTCTAACTGGGTCTCGGGCAACGCTCCAGGACTGGATAGGAAAGACGCTTCTAAGTGTCAGCCTTTAGATAGAGAAGACGCACAGGCAGGGTGGATTGGGAAGAAGCTACATGGCCTTTGGGTGACTTTTCTCCTGGTATATAAAACACTAGTTTTCCTACTGGCATGTCTATAATCCATTCCTTTAGAGCTTTGTATGCATTAAATGTTCCTAAAGAGGCACTGCTTCTGGTAGTTATTTGAACACATCTTGAGGCAAGAATACTTTCTTTTTTTAATTTTTTCAGCAATGTCAACAACATTGCAAACACATACCTATCTCACACACATACCATTGTGTTTCTCCAACTTTTGGTTCATCTGACCATGTGTGACCTGCCAAGGATGCAAACCTCTGTCTTCTCACCTATTGAGACCTTGTGAAATTTTGACTCCCAGAGAAACCACCATTCATGGTATGAAAAACCAGACTCTCTCTACTACTACATCTTATCCTACATCTTATGCTCTGCTGTGACTCTAGATCACCACGAACGCATCCCACCATTCTACCTGCCATCTCCCCCTTTCCCTAGCTCCCCTCCAGCCTTTGCCTCCTATGGGGCAAAATCTGTTTCCAAAGTAAGGGTACATTCACTTCGATTTGCAAGGCAGCAGAGAGACAGATGAGTTAGTCAGGCTTCCCTGCCATGCTAGGTTACAGTAATCTAAGAAGCTGGGTGAATTCAGCCTCGTCAGAGTTGGCTTGAGACTCTAGCACTGCTGGACCAGTTCCTTTCCTGCTGCTCACCCACAATTTAGTTTCTCAAACTGCTTAATCCCAAAGACCATCAAGCAGTATCTAGTGGACCTAGATAGTTAATCTAGTGGATCTAGCGTTAATCAACAGCAAGAAATACATTTGGTACTGTGGATGACACAGTATTTTTGCATGGAATATAGACTGCAGACCCTGTAACGTGATATCATGTCCATTAAACACAGCATTCACAAAGAGCATTGAGAAAGAAGAATAGCTAAACCATCATGCAGACTTTATCTTTTGTGTCACGCTCCTAAGTAATCTAAGCAACGCTGATATGTATGCCGGTTAATGATTTGTCCTGTTAGGTACAAAATGCTCCAAAACTCTTGCGCTGGACTCCCCATAACCCAAGTGCACAGAGAAGTTAAATAGGGGTTGTCCTTACAAAACTGAGTCAGGCTTTGTGCCAGTTGACTCGCAAGCATTGTTTGAAAGATTAAAATAACACATAATTGCACCAGCTCTCTAAATCTCACCAGGGCTCAGAGGATAAATGCCTTACCTCATTATGTTTAAATGCTCTATCTCAATATGGTTTAAAACAGAGCAGAGGCTCTGAGCTGCCAATCTGCTCTACTGTTCAGAGAAGAGAAATACTGCTACAGACTGGCATGTGGGCTCCGGCAAAGAGCCATGCTTAGCATTTGGCTTTCCTTCACTGTCCCCTGCTCCTCAGCTCACTTGCTTCCAAGGATCATCACTTCACCCAGTATGACTACGTGTCAGCTCCAATTGAAATGATCCCTTTTCTCAACAGACAGTGTCTCTGCGCCTGAAGTGCAATGTTATTTATACATTACAGACCACATTCCTCCTGCCTAGCTCATGCTGGTGGCTCCCACTGCCACCAGTGAAGAGCACCAGCCAAAGCGGCGGCTTGCCTATCTGAAGGCATCCTCTCAGAGATGAGTCACGCACACCTCATTTGACTCTCAAATAGGTGGAAGTCCCAGCCTGCGCAAAGGAGTCAGGGCTGGCTGGAGTCAAATCAAAGCTGGTTTTGCTCCAGTAGGAAGAGATGCTCTGAGGAGCCAATTTAAAATGGGACAGAAGCCCTGTGAGAAGCCCCAGACAAAAGCCCTCCTCTACCTCTCTATTGTTTCTAAATTACCAACACATTTGGAACATACAACAAAGGCGAGGAGACTTTTGGGGCAATTGTACAAGCGATACCAGTAGGCATTTCATGTAAGAGTTAGTCTAAGATGCTTGCATGTCAAATTTCCCACCTAACCCAGCAACGCTGATCTGCATGGCTTTCCTGACTATTGCTTACCTCTTTTAACTTGTCCAGCTCATTTTGCAGTGTCTGCTTGGATACTTCCACCTCAATAATTTGCTGCCGAAGGATTTCATTTTCATCTTCTGCTTTAACACGTTTCTCCTCCACGCTCTCCAGTTCATGGTGCAGTCTGACAGAAACATCTTTGGCTACCTGGTAGAAGAGCACAAGCACATGAAGAAGATACATGAAGAGCAACAGCTACAATATGTGTCCTACTGTAGGAAGCATATTACAACCCTAGACACTCAAGAGTTTTTTAATTCAGTTATGAGTGTTGATGAAAGACTCCAAGCCTTCCAAGTACCAAAATGAATATTCATTTCTAATAAAGAAATCCAAGATGAAAATATATTTGATTACCCGTCTCCAGCTCCCTCTCCACATTATGCTAAGGCAATGCCGTGAACAACAGGAGGAAACAAGCAGATACCAAACCCGCACATCAAAGTCCCAGCATATCACGTTGATAAAAACAAAAGATAAAGAATTGTGCTGTAAAGTTGACAGGTCATCGATCAAAGTCTCATCCACCCAAATTCGCTGCTCTAGCAGCAATCACAACTATGCAAGAGTGATATGAAAGCACAGAAATATAAGCTAGCTTAGGTTTCCTGAGTCCAGCCTAACAAGAATAAATACTTACTCAAAAAACATTTGGAAAGGTGATTCATCACGCAAAATGACGAATTACCGAATTACAAGTCAGCAAAAACAAAGCAAACAAACTAAAAAAAGCTCAGTATCTCTTTCACTCAAATCTATGTATAAGATTTTTACTGAGTAATGTATCATTTCTATTATGATAAGGTTATGATTTGTTTTCTATCATAAAAGAGAAAATTAGGTCTGACATTTTGAAAAGTTTGGTGACTTGATATGTCACTCTCATTTCCACTGCTGGGAACCAATCATTCCGGTTTTAGAAGGTTTTATGTTTTGCATTTTAAGCACAAAACGCTTAATAATTCTAGTGGTAAGCAGTCCATCTCTACAGAAGATATTTTCAAAACAGCTACAAGATAGCAATACAGGTAAAGATAAGCATTGTACCATAGGCCTTAGCCTTGATGAAAACATTTCTGAAAAGTAGAAAAACTGTTTCAGTATGAACAGAAATTTTACAGGAATTTGTGTTTTTGTGGGAATAGCATTTTGATTCTCTATCTGCCTTGCTTAAATATTGTAACAGTCTGTTCCTGTTATGAGTAATTCATTAGGCACTAAGAAATGCAACTTTGACTACATTTTTCTTCCATTATTTGGCATAAGCAAGAAGAGAAAAGGAAGGAAATGGCATGAATTGGGAAAAGCATATCAGGTTTTGTTCATGCAGTTTTGCAAAGCTAAGGTTTTCAGTAAAAACAGTAAACCAAACCCCTTTAAATCTTTCAAATGCACAAATATAACTTCACTGCATTTCTTTCGTTTTTAATCTAAGCACATGGCCTTTTACTCACTAACACATCTTTTTATGATGATAAGCTGCATATTTTTTCTCCACCACAGAAGAAGGAAATTGGTCCTGATGTTTGGAGAACTACTGCCTGTTTCGTGCGTTGCCCTCCCTTCCATTGCAGGGAGCCAAATCCCGGTCTGCTCTCTTTTGCTCTGAATAGGAATCTTTCACCCACCTTTAAATCTTGCTCCAGGCTCCTAATGAGCTCTCCGTCCACATGGCCTGTTTGTGCAACTTTCAAGCTTTTCTGTTCCGCTTTCCTGAGACGATACTGCAGAATGCGGCAATTCTTGTTTGCCCGGTCCAGCTCTCGCCGGAGCTCCTGCAGCTGGTAAACATCTTCCTCTAAATAGCTGTCACGCATTTCTTCCATTTCAGCCCGAAGTTCATCCAACTCATCCTGTGAGAAGTCAAAACAGTGCTCCATCATACCTCTCAATCTCACCCATGGGAGCAAAATAGGAAACACACTCACTAGGATACCATACTAATGAAGTGATACAGATTGCAACATGCAGCTCCAGAAGTCATAGGAACCAAAGTTTTATCCCAACACTGACTAATTATGCTGAACTCAATTAATGAGTACTTGTTATATTTCTTACAATTGCTTTCATATTTAAAAACAGACCAGATGCTTATCTGTCTCCTGAAACTGGTAACACCTTCATTTTACCATCTCTAATTAAAAGAAAAAGCGCATAATATTTCTCCACTATCTGAACTGGTTCCTTGCTTTATTTAGACTACAGTAAACCTACTTAACTAAGTACCTCAGCATCTCTGTGTGATCTGCCTTTTTAGCAACCAGCACTTCCTAAAAATGAAATTATCCCTTGAAAACTTTAATGAGTCTTTAACACCAAATACCAAACAGCTCCATTTGAAAATGCTGTCCTGTCTGAGCCCAGCACCGCGCACATGCTTAAGGACAGATGGGTTGGGTGCGGGACAAAAGTGGGTTTCTGTTGTGTGCACAGACATTTCAATAACAGGACCACAGGGACAAAATAAAACCTGCGCCCGGGGGAATAACCTGGTCATTCTTTTCTGGGCATCATGGACTGTCCCAATTCCACATTATACCGTGAGCGGCACATGCTCTCTAAAGTCAGATTTAAAGATTTACGGCTGAACAGGATAACCTCTATCATTCCCATTTGTTTAATCTGTACGTGACTGAAGCTCCAGAGCTAAAACTCTTATAAAGGTCTTCCAAGCACAGGGCTACAAGCCATTAAACTGCTGCGTGACAGGAAAACTATGACTCTACTAACTTTGAATGAAGTTGTGGAGGAAAAAAAAAAAATTAAGAAAAAGAGCCAGGAAGAGAATATTTGAAATGAACTATTCATTCTTAAAATGTTGTCTTTAAAATTGCACTTGATATTATAAAGACCAAATTTTCTGTGGAAAACACAGCTTAAATAAGATTCAAGGAGAACTTGCACTGGGGCTAGCTGCACTGTCACCTCACTTCAGATCTGTAAATGACACTTAAAATACCAAGGATGGCTGGAGAGTATTTCACACTTGTATCGGGTGGAGAAGATGCTGCTATGGAGTGAGCTCCCTTGGCAAAGCTCCCCCCCCAGGCTGGACCATCCCTGTCCAGTCCCTCCATGAACATGTCTGCCTACCACCTGCTGGTAGTCCTCTCAACCGTTCCCCCTTCCCATGGCCTAACTGGATGGATGGTTGTGTTTTTCCCTGTATTCATCTTGTTCCACTAGAGATTTAGCAACAAATGAGGGACAGATCTTGTCTCTGAGCATAGTCCTGACCAAAGGAAGACGTGTTGAACTTCTTTAGCGTCGCTGGTTATGTTAGAATTACAGTGTTACTCCTACCAAAATCCCATCCACATATAAAAACTCCAGTATTTATACAGCTATGTTTTAACTTTAGTTAGTTGAGCCAGCATAAGTCAAATTTGGGGTAAGCAAAAGGCTTGTTATTTCCAAAATGACCACTCTTAGCAGTGAGACTTTGCTCCACCAGTACAGCCTTCCCAGGGCTCTAAGCAGCTCTCTCTAGTTGCTCAGAAAGGACACACAGGTTTTCTCAGAAGCCCACTGTATCGCTGTATGTTCTCAATACAGTCAGATTTCTGCTGTAGGGGTATCCTGTCCCAGAGTCTCCCTGGGAGATCTGCCGGAGTAGGATATTTGTGTGGATGGATACGCTCAAGGGTGACTCCCCAGTGAGCTGGATCATGCTCGCACCATACACTGTCTGAAAAGGAATGGCGTAAGCACAGTAACAGAAGTTACCCTTGCAGCAATGACATCCTCAGAAGTTGCAAATACATTCATTAACCACAAACAGCAGACTGCGAGGCAGCAAACGAGCTCTGCAGACCAAACCCAGCAGGATTTTTCCAAAACAATTTATGGTCCGAGCCCTGTCTACTCCTCCTCAGGATACAGCCAAATACTCGGGCCAGCTTACAGCCAAGACAGTGGTGAAGTTTTAATAAATGATTGATATTTTTAAAAAGAAAAACATAGCAACATATGATTGAGCAAACTGGGGAGGAGACCTGTTTTCCTTTTTAATGCACATACTTTTTTACTATGCTTCACAGCTACACACTCTTCCAAGGGGTAAAGTAAAAGTTTACCCAGTAAAGATGGAGATGCAGAAGAAAACATCAAGGTTTTAGAAATCGGTTAGAGAGTAGCAGTGGCTTTTGAACCTAAGAAAAGGAGTACGCTTTTGTGTTACCAGTTTATTAAGTAGGTATTTTGGCTAAGGTACTCATACCAAAAGTACAGTCTTTACCTGTCAGAGATAATACAGTCCTCTGGTATGAAGGGGACCAGAGTTACTGCTTAGGGCTGTCTGCAGACTCAGGAGTTGAATTACCGCAGCTAGATTTAAGTCAATTAACTTTTTTATATCATCTTTGGAATGCTAATGTAAGATAAATAATTTGGTTGTAAATTTGAGAATTTTGAAACACAACTCCACAAAAATGGAAAACATCTGTCATTGCCAAATTAATGGGATCTGGTTTATGATCTGATGTTTATATTTAAGAACTAAGCAATGGCTTTTGTGTATTAAGCGGCCAGCAAAGAGCATTTGTAACGTTATTGCTCATCTCTTAAATTTCCTTCTTATCTATATCAGGATTTGGAATTAGTAAATCTGGTTGTTTTCTAAAGACAAATAATCCACAATATTTGACTTCAAAGCATTTATTACAACCACATTTGGAAAGTGAAACTGTCGTGGCTTAACCCCAGCTGGCAACTAAGCACCACACGGCCACTCACTCACTTCCTCCTGGTGGGATGGGGGAGAGAATTGGAAGAGTAAAAGTGAGAAAACTCAGGGATTGAGATGAAGACAGTTTAGGGAAAGCAAAAGCTGCGCACGCAAGCAAAGCAAAACAAGGAATTCATTCCCTCCTTCCCGTGGGTAGGCAGATACTCAGCCATCCCCAGGACAGCAGGGCTCCATCACGTGTAATGGCAACTTGGGAAGACAAACGCCATCACTCCGAACATCCCCCCGCTTCCTTCTTCCCCCAGGTTTACATGCTGAGCATGAAATTATATGGTCTGGAATACCCCTTTGGTCAGTTGGGGTCAGCTGTCCCAGCTGCATCCCCTCCCAGCTTCTTGCCCACCCCCAACCTCCTCGCTGGCAGGGCAGTGTGAGGAGCAGAAAAGGCCTTGACTCTGTGGAAGCCCTGCTCAGCAGTAACGAAAACATCCCTGTGTTATCAACACTGTTTTCAGCACAAATCCAAACCATAGCCCCATAGCAGCTACTATGAAGAAATTTAATTCTATCCCAGCCAAAACAAGCACAGAAACTCACATAATTTTAAACAACCCAATCTCTGAAACAATCTTCCCATTGAATATTCCCAAAGCCTCCCAGTGGGCATGGGAGCTCTCCCAGCCTTAAGAATCACTCAGTCTCCATTGCAGACGTGAATCCAATGTCTCTCCTCCCACCAAAGAAGTTCCCCAAAGAGCTGTAAGCGTTGGTATGAGCTATATTTCAGGAGATAGGCCTGTCTTTTACCTCCAGGAAAAATGAAGTCTTCTCAATCTCCCTTAACAGCACAACTCTGACCTTGCAGATAAACTAAAATTTAGGATACAGTCAAGAAAGCTGTACTCTAAAACCTCGCACAGCTCTCAGATTTCTTTTTTTTTGACTGAATTGAGCTTTTCCACACTTAATTTTTTTCCTACTCCTAAACCTTTCATCTAGAAATCAGACTGTGTCCCAACCCCTTGTATTTAGGAATACAACATCCTTTGAATGAGCTTTAAAACATGGCAGCACACATGCAAACACAATGAAGGCACAATTTTGACCGCATAAGGAGCAGAAACCTCACCGTACGGGCCACATGCAGGGCCGTTCTGCTTCCTGCTGCACTACTGGGGAGCCTGGGGCTTGGACCTACGTAGTCTGTCCAGCCCAGGGAGCAAAAAACCAAATGGGACAGATAAATCTTTCTGAGTAGCACGATAAAGTCCTATTTTTATATACTAAAAATATATATACAGGAGCATGTCACCTCTGAAACGTCAAAATATAGGAAAACGGTATGTGGTTCAGATTTTGTATGACAGCACACATTTATGGATGCTGGGATAATCTTTTAGTAGTTACAGTGAAGACATAATCTTCCTCTCGATATAGGCCACAAAACCAGTGGCAAGGGTATAGATGCTTCCAGTTCATAACAGCTTATTCTCCTCGGTAGGTGCTCGTGATTCTGCCATAGACGCTGAAACCTTGTGTTAGCATCGCCTAAGTCAGAGCTGTTACAATTACACCTACAAAACCAGGACAGCTTGAACTCTTCTTCTAAAGCGATGCGTGCATGCACAATGGGGGAAGCTAAGTTAAAGACCCAAGGAAGTGGAAATTACAACTGAAACTATGATGGTCCCACTTACTAAACCGGCAAACCTACGGCTTTGGAGGAAAACATGTCAATCATGAGTGAAATCAAAGGTAAATGCAGAAGAGCCAGAAACTTAAAAATCCCAAACTCAGTAGTTCGCAAAAAAAGATGCTTTGGCTGAGAGGCAGTTGGAAATACTAGATAAACCCAATTCCTGACTTCATTAAGATATATTGTTCTTCTTACTATTATTATTGTGAGTGAGAATTAAAGCTCTTCCTCTCAGGAGGCACTGAGCTTCATACCATGGACTTTAATATTGTAAATCTGAAGAAAGAGATCAGAATAGGCACTTAAAAACAATTAAACAAATAAGAAAGCAGCCATCCTTCTTTGTGCATCTAAAAAATGGAGAGCCTGCTCCCTACCTTAAACAGGGAGGACCTGCTCCAGCATCCCAAAGTGGAAATAGAAATTGGGAGGTTAAGTGCTGGCATAAGGAGCTTCACTTTGCTATATGTTCCTGTAGGGGATGTGAGCCTCCTCTTGATCCCTTTTAACTTAATGGTAATTACCTTATTATTTTCAGTAAGAACAGCACCAGGCAGAGTGTCCCGGAAGAAAGAATATTGTTTAGGAAAAAGCTAATTTGCTTTTCTTTCCAAATGTCACCCTGGTCATTGGAAAGAACAAAGGGAAGCACGGGAACGAAAATAACTTTCTAACGGGCAGCTCTTCACAAATTTGCAGTAGAAATCCAAGCTGCTCCTGCTCCCGAGTCTAACCGCTTATGGTTTCAGGTACTTGGCCCAAATGACTTGCTAAAGGCCAGCTATTTGGGGTCCGAGAGGGATCACTCACCCGAGATTCATGGGGTGGCTGGGTGAACACAGGGCCACACATACATGGCTGCTCCATTTGCAGGATTCCCCTGGACTTCAGTGAAAAACCAACAGAATTAGGGTCCATTATTTCAGTCTACCAAGCCAAGGTGAACTGGCTGAAAGGGGAAAGCCTGTGTGCAGTTTACATCGCTGTGTAGCCCAAATACATACTGATGGTATCATTTCATATCTGTACTGGGCAAATTGAAGACTGGCCTGTCAGAAGAAAAGCCATTATTGTCATTAATACCTTTACAGATGTCATGTTTGTTTATTATTGATTTAATTTATAATGAAGTATAATTAAGGGTAGATTATAACATTAAGTAACCCATAGTCATATGAGTAATTCCCACTGAAACAACCGGGAATACTTGTACAACTGATGGGGCTGTGTCTACCCAGCCAGAGATCCGTAATGAGGTTTGAAAGTAAATTCTCCAATCATCCCCACCGACTGTGCATTTGTTCAGCTCACAGAGCACACAAGAACCGGATTCCTTCTGAAATAAAATAAAGAGAGACCCACACTCCAAGGTTGCACCAAACGTGCTCCACTACTCTTGAGTCCTCCGGACAGCTGTAAAACACATGCACGATGGGGCCAGACTAAATACAGTGCAAAGTAAGGCCCCTAAACTGCATAGGAAGCCAGAGGTAGGGGCATCAGCACCAGCTGCATCTAGGTCAGCCTGCTGACCTGCCCTCACTGAGCTGAATTACTGGCTGATATAGAAAAAGCTCTTAACTGAAAGTGTGAATAGAGACTGAAAACTGGAACCTAACCATGAGTCAAAAAAAAAAAAATAAAAAAATTTGGAAATTACTACTAGGGAAAAATTACATGCAAAAAATAGCATAAAAGATGTATGGATACTGAATTCATTACTATGCATTTACAGTTACATACATTAGCAAACTGAATGTTGGGTGAATCAGAACACATCAGTGTCCAGACGTTATACACTAACTTGCAAACATCTGCAAACTAGGAAGACAAAAATGTACAAAACCAATAAACTGTACAGTATTTAAGAAAATACAAATAAAGGATGAAATTCAATTGTCTATGTAAAAAATGTAAGTATTTATTAATTCAGCCAAAAGCCATATTTATAGATATGCCAGTACTATTCTCTAAATAGAAGGTTATTTGATATACATTAAATCAAATGAGAGGTCAGTGAGGGAGGAAGGAGGGGTGGAAATTACAATGGGTAGCTGCTATTGCACTGGCAAATCCAGAACTTCGAGAAAGTCCTTGATAAATTTAAGGTTCATGAACTGTGATTTTACGTAATTTCTGTTTTCGTATTTTAAATATCTCAAACTGTTTGTACGTAGGAGATGCTGCTGCTGCTAAGGAATAAACACATCCCCCATATCACTTTACAGCAGAACTGCAGTAGGGATAAATATGCTCTAAAAGGCTTTGTTTGGGAAGAAAGCAGCAACCATTATTTTTGCCTTTTGCAAAATATGTTAATGAACCTAAAGTCCCCAGGCCCCCGATATTATCATTAGCTCTCAAACCAAACTACTTTACCATTCGTGCACCTATCCGATGTTTGGTTTGAAGCTTGTGCAGAAACCAAGAACTGAAAAATTGTAGGACCATGAGCACCTGTTGACTTCAGGGCCAGCTTAAGTTTGCAGGATCTGAGAGCAAGAGCAGCATCTGGCAGCTTTTCTGCTTCATTCGAGCATTAGCCCCAGTATTGTTTCAACACGCTTCCTTGACTGGGGTGGTTGAAGCAGTTCGAGCAGTCATCTGGCTGGTGCAACACTGAGATCATCTCTTGAGGGCCACTAAGGGAAACTCTTGCCTGATACATCACGCAGCAAATCCCCTCCAGGCAGCGCAGGGGTTGACGGGGACACAGCTGGGGCTAACGGGGCACACGGCCCCGCTATTCTTCCCCAAAGCGACATCTCCCTCCAACAGCTGACCATCCCTCCGGCCAAGCCTGGCCACACGGGTTTTGTGCCCCGGGCAGGGTTATCACCTCCGTGCTCTTTGGGACCACCAGTCACCAGGTGGGAAAAGCAACATGTCAAGCAGAGATGGGGGACAAGCTTTGTTTTGCTAACCCCGGTAACCCTCACTAAATGGAAAAAAATTGGTCCCGTCACTTTGCATCATTTTTGCTCTGCAAAACCCTTTGACATACACAACTCCCTGTAGGTTAATAAAAGAAACAGTGGTACTACTCCTCACGAGTTCATCTGAAACCTACGGATTGCAACATCCACAGTTTCAAGGGAGCTGAGAAACGCAATGCAACCTCATATGACACACTGCATGATTTTAAACAAGAATGAACAGCCTTTAGATGTAGGGTGGAATAAGGGGCCTGGAGTGGCCCCTTATTCGATTTATACCCAGCATATGTCTCAGATAAAAAGGAATACAGAAAGAATAGAGACAAAGCAAGATAAACAAGACAATTATCCAATAAATCCAAGATAGTTTAGGATATATTTCTGGGCTAGTCCACGCTTTAGCAGCATTTCTGGCACGTTGAGCTTACACCAACACACACACGAAGAGAAGGCCTGATAAAGCAAAGCAGAGCAGAGCAAGCACCAGTTTTGGTTTAAGGTCTGTACGAAGTGTTATGCCTCATGTAGGAGGCTGCTGTCACACTATGGCTATGAAGGATGTAAAGAGAAAAGGGACACATGAGCCAGCTAAACCACCACTGCTGTTTTCTGCTAGCACGCTTATTTAATTAAAGCAGTCTGAATTAAACTTTGGCTGAGAAAAAACAAGAACATTTTTAATTGCTAAAATTTGGGCCCACTTCATTAAGGGTCCCTCATCCTTTAGAGACCCCTACACCAGCAAAGAGCTTCTTTCCAAGTTTCCCAAGGACATGCATAGTGCATGACACTTCTCCACGTGCTGGAGACTTTAAAGTAATCCTGAAAAAAACCCCACTTGTGTGGGCAGTATTTTGTTATTGCTAACAGGACTGGCTAGCAAGACCTAGAACTTTACCTTTCACTAGCACTTACCGATGACCTCCTGGCTCCATCCACAGAGTCAGGCGCCACGACATAATTTCTGTTACACATCAACAAATAAATGGTACCTTTAAAATGTTGCTGCAGTCTTACGGTCTTCCCCCATAGGTAGCTGAAATAAGGTTACCCAAGAAATATATGGAACTGAAATCAATAATGAAATTTCACCGGGGTAGTAGACGAGAGACTTCCCAATGTAAACATTTCTCCTGAGCCACTTCACTTACAGGCTTAGTTTTACAGATAGTTGGCTATTGCTGGAGCCAAAGTCTCATCTGGGGTAAAATCACAGTCCCTGGAGATATATAAGGTGGTAACTTGATATCAGGTTGAGATCTGGCTCACAGTATATGAAGTCTGAGATGTTTGCAGCACCAACAGTTTGCTCTGCAAAGGCTTCCATGGAGCATTCTGACTCTTTCTAGCACTTCTTGAGAAATAAAACCAAACAATTGTGTTTGTTTTGGGTTTGTTCTGGTAGCCCTTTAATCTCCAGTAATCTTTAGCACTAAGCCTATGTATATATATACAGACTGTGTTCTGTAACCTATGTTCCAGACACGTGAAAGATACGTGAAAGACCTCCCTATGTAAATGACAAATTTCCCTGAAACAGGCTTCAAAATTATGCGCGCTTACTGTGGCACTCCAGCTGCAGGGAGGGACAAGGAGGAGTGAAAAACTACAAAATTCGGCATATGGCCACGCTCAGGAAATTAACAGCTTCTTCTGGGATTTATCTCATCATTTGTCTATTTACAGCTGACAGCTTCCCCGTTATCCCTCAGCCCTCTCCAGTTAAAGGAGAAACACCGCTCGCTCCAATACCAACGGAGAGAACCGCATTGCAAAAAACGCGAGGAACAAACCCACAAGTAAACAACTTGGGCACTGCTGCGGTTTTAATTTGCAGAAGGTTTTTATAGGTTTCCCTAGGAAAGGAAAATGAAGTCTGGGAATTCTCCTGATCCCTTTTGCGCCACTGGGCCCTTTCCAGCCGTTTTGAGAGAGCAGCGGAACGGCTTAGACTTCATGCACCCGGGTGGCCAAGGAGAGCAGACAGACCACGTACTCATTCCCCTCAGAAGAGGCGAAGGTGTGAGCTCGTGGCTTTCCAGGCACCAGGACATGCCCACTGGAAGTCAACCGAGACACAGAGCCCCAAGGAATCTGTCTGTATCATCTGAAAACAGAAAATTATTCTGGTCTGAGAAACACTTGTAGCCTGAAAAAGTCATAGTCTACATCAAAGAAAGGATGGGACACAGTTGCTGTAGATGATGAAGACATCGAGGTGAAAGACCTGAAGACACTGTTGCACAGATGAGAAGTTTGAAATGATGTAGAATAAAGTTCTTTACCTAGCACTTGCCAACGTCAGTCGGGTCCCGTGACCAGAACGTCCCTCAGGTGGGACACCCTAACAGCGGTTGGTCCTAGAGAATTCAGACGAACTCTTTTGTTGTGGGGTTTTGTTTTGGTTTTTTGGTGGGTTTTTTTTTCAGTTTCCCATAGTTAATAATTACTTTCAGTATGAAACAAGAGGCTTAACACATCCTTCCTAATGGGTTAAAGTTTAAGTACTATCATTGTGCAAATCCTGTAACGCAAAGAGATGCTCCTGGGCTTTTGGCCTCTATGACTTCTCATGGCAGTGCCAGTTTACCTACTCCTAAAGCAATTCCTATTATCAGTTCTGATTTCATTACATCTCCTCTTGTTTCTGGGCTGTCAAGTAAAATACAAGCTTCCGATACAGGTTCTCTATGCTGCTCATTGTTTTATAGACTATTATGTTTCCCTAACATGCTCCGGAGTTTTCCATCCAGTGAGTGCTATAAAAGCTTTGCTATGCGCCAATGATTTTTATTGGTCTAGTTCTGTGTTATCCTTTTCTAGACGACCAGCAGTGCCCACAGTAGTTTCAGGTACACCCACTGATCCATGTAACAGATACAGATCCATAAAACATTATAACATTTTCTTTGTTACTCTCTGTTCAGTTCCCACTGAAATCTAACATAATTTTTGCCTGCAGTTTCACATCGAGCAGAGATTTTCATTGCTTCTTCTCTCATGATGCTCCTGAGTTAACACAACTCATTTTAAACCCAGAAAAGCGCATACTCAGTCCTTCTTCTCTCCCACTGCTTCAAATTTTCAATATTGAGATTTATTTCCTTCATTTTTCATCTCTGCCTTCATTTTTCACTCATTCCTCAGGGGTTAAGTCTACGATTAAGTTCTGTCTGGTCTTTGCTGGGCTTGACTTAATATAAAAGAAAAAAAAAAAAAAAACTTACTGTCATCTGAAAATTTTGCTGTATCATTGCTCGTTCCTTTTTCCAGTTCATTAAGCAGCACCAGACCCAGCAAAGAACCTTGCAGCACCCCTGCTGTTAACCTTTTGCTATGCTGAACATAATTTCTTGTCCCTGAGCCAACACCCCTTCACAAGCCCAGTCTGTGTCTTTACCACCCTTCTCTCCCAAGGTTACACCCAACTCCAGTCCTTAACCCAGCACAACTCCCATGGATTTCCCTGGTCATTTTGCTCGACAGCAGGGTGTTTCCAAAATCGGGGAACAAAGATTGTCACCAGCAGCAGCGTCAAGTGGTACAGTAGCTGCGGTTACATGATTATCTCAGTTTATCTTATTTATAGATCTTTATGGATGTAGCCCCTTTGCTGTGCCAAAAGATCAGATTGTAAGTGCAAGTCCAACTAAAGGTTCCCGCGGGTCACCCCAGCTCAGAGCACGCCTGCATTTAGCCTGCCTGTTTCTCCAAGGGTGAGTGCAACCGAGATGCACTTTTCCACCTGCACACGGATGCAACGACACTTTTTATTGCTGCTCCTGTTATTCTGTTAGTACTTCACAACGAGTGGCTTCACTTCCCAGTGATAAAGTAACACAGTAAACAGACAACACAATGCTGTCACCCTTTCCGCATCAAATGAGGGAACCGGTTTCTTTGGCTTTCCCTAAAGGGCGATACTGAGGAAAACAGTTCCTGGAAAGCAAGGTCTCGCTAACCAGCAGAGTGTTTGAGGTGCTTTAGGAAGAGCTGGGGTTTGCTGCGCTACCACCACGCCAACCAAACGTAACATCGCCAGGGTACACGCCGCACCAGACTTGGGTTCATCCAGCCTCCCCAAACCGGGCTTTTGCGGGGAGCAGCGATCACAGGCTGCGGTCCCTGACGCGCCCCTCCC
>NW_009260770.1:4087444-4087755 GCF_000687185.1 Egretta garzetta
ACCAGGAGACCCCCAAACCCACCTCCTCCTCCTCCTCCTCCTCCTCCTCGCCGCTCTCTCCCGAGCACTGATTTGTTTCAATAAACCGAGCCCAAATCCCTCGGTGGCAGCCGTCTCCTCCTCCTCCTCCCTCTCCTTCCCCTCCCGCTCCCCTTTCTGCCTGGCTCAGCTTGATGCAGCTCAAGTTGTGATGCAGCCCCCCAAAACCCCTCCTTTTTTTCCCCTCGATCTGAGGCAAAGGCGTGTTTCCCGGCTGCCTTCGCCTCCGCTCTCAAGCCCCCGCTCAGCCCACCGTCGCCGCTAACCCCATG
>NW_009260770.1:4087859-4088116 GCF_000687185.1 Egretta garzetta
ACCCCCCCCTCCCCCCGAGCTAAGGCTTCATGAAAACCCTTCTCTCTGGCAGCAACCAAAGAGCAGCCACCGCGTTCTCTCTTTGCTCAAGGCAGACGCAGGTTCACCGGGAGGCAGGGCTGAGGATCCGAGGGATTCGGCGAGTTCCCGGCTGTGGCTAAACTACGGCAGGCGCGGAGCCGTCCTTTCGGAGCGCGGGGATGTGAAATTACAGCCCTTCCATTTGCGAAGCGCCCGGAGAGTAAATGAAAGGGGGG
>NW_009260770.1:4088828-4092477 GCF_000687185.1 Egretta garzetta
CCCCCGGCAGGGCGGTGCGGTGAGGGACCGCGAGTGGGCGGGAGATGAAAGCCCCGCTCCAGGGCACCCACCGGGCGATTCGTTGCTGTGGTTGGGAGGAGTTTGTTTTGTTTTGTTTTCAATCTTCTGGCGAATTAATTCAGTTTCTGCTCCTGCTCACGGTTCCCCCCGTCCCCGTTGGCATCGCTGCCGGGCGGCTCGGTTCCTGCATCCAGATGTGCCTTTCGGGTCACACAGCAAAGCACCTCTTTTTTGGCAGAGATTGCACTTGCTGCTGCCTGTCTGTACATCTAGTAGAGCTATCGGGAAGACTTTGTTGGGCCACGTCCTTCAAAAATGATACAAAATAGTCTGAGGAAAGGAAAACACAGCAAGCCTGCTCGCGGGTGTAAGCCCCCTCATCTGCCCTCCACGTACAACATCAGTAATTTACTTGATTGGACGAGATAACCAGTCTATAGAAGCAATATGAAGTGGCTCAGCTCGAGTTTGATCTAGAAGGACGACTTATGAAACATAAACTGTTGTTACATTTTAATGACGTAGCATTTGGCAGGCCATCACATGTTATGGTGTTTCCTACCAAGCTGCTGTGCTCCTAGTTGGGGTGGGTTTTTTTGGCAATATGCCGCTGGTCAGTTCAAGCAATCCTCCTTTTCACAAATGCTTAAGAGTGAAAGAGATGGCAGTTGCTGTATTTTGTCCTGAGAAATAGTAATTATTATGGAAATACTACATGTTATGGATGTTGCCCTAGATGAGGGTTATCAGAAAGGTTGTTTTGGTCTGCTATATTGCCACTCTCACTTGGTTTTGCTTGTAACTTTCAAGAATAGATGGGAATTCCAGCTTCGCCTATTAGATTTGCAATGTGTTCTATTCCTGTGATGAAAGGGGAACTGCTCTGTAATAATTTATGAGTACCCTGTTTTGACTTTGCCCCATGAACAGAACAGTTCAATTCAAAAGGAAAATGAAAGGAAAAAGTATGGCTCAAGATAAGCCACTTTTCCACAAACAATAGCTGAGAGACAGTGCCAGGCTTCTTTGCACTGGAAGGGAAAAGGATTAGGGGGGTGAAAAAAGGAGCACATTCACCAAAGGCTGGGAATTGTCTGGGAGAATTAATCTGAGGCACTTGAGTGCCTGACAGAGTCCAGTTTCCTGTGGTTACCTTGTAAATTTTACATTGAAAATACATTACTACTTTTTTTTTTTTCCTATTTTGTGTTGTGAGGGGTTTTTTTCCACCAAATGCTTTGTTTCAGCTGCTGAGTGCTTTGGTTTTAAGATGTCGTTTTGTATCGCTGTGCATCACTGACCACAAGTAAAGGCAAAGAGGACCGAAATTCAGCCTGGCTTCTGAGGAGGTGCCCTTGATAAATAGAGCTTCAGAATAATTCAAGGCCCACAATGTGGCAGGGCAACCTCAGATCACAAAGGGGACCGGAGAGCAGATACCTCTGCACACATGTATCCTGGTATTCCACGCATCTTCTGCTCATTGAAACATACGGTAAGGTTCGTTGTCCCTTGCATTCAGAGGCAGCACCGGTTCAACTGGGCATCTTAATAAAGCGATTTATTTACACTGATGCTCAAGCAAAAGAGCTGTGGAACTGAAGACATGCAGCAGCAAAACACACTAGACTGAGACGAAAGCTCAGTCACAGCAAGATCCCTTTACATCGTGCTGGCAGTATGAAGCGTTTAATAACAAAGAAATGCAGCCTCCGTAACCCTCGCTGGGCACGTGCCTGGCTGGGTGCAGATGGCAGATTTGTATGGTGTGGGACCAGCTGCAACATTTTGGCTGTGTTCCTCTGTCCTCCGCTGTCTGTGTGATGCCATTTGGAGATCCCTATGAGAGCGGTGTAAATAGGCACAGTCTGAATGAGAATAAGACCCTAATATGAAAGCTAAGTACATACCACAGAAATCTCCATTGGGCTAGGCAAATGCCCAGTAAGGATTACTGATATCATATTTCTTATTTATTTATATCAAACTATTTTTTCCTTTACTTGAAACTCGCTAATGGTTCTCATAGGAACATGCAGGCATAGACTATCCATGCTTACCCTAATTCTCCTCTCCCTTTCTTTTTATTTGCTTGTAATGTCCAATTGTTTTCTCTTACCATAAATCAGTCATACACTCCCTGGTGGTGGAACAGTTTCTTGTATGCTCATGTAGCTCTTAACATAATAGGACGTCTGGGTGTTGGTTGAATAATACAAATAATCAGACATAACACTTTTACAACAAATTTATTTTGGCAATACTGATATCCTTTGTGTGATTAATGCAGACATTTGATAACTGAGTTGAATTTGCACAAGTAATTATGAAAAGTAGATGCTAAGCCCGACTACTTAGATTAGCTATCGCACATCTTACAAAGCATAAGGCACAGTTTTTGGCAGTGTGGGGCTGCCTAAATTCTTTTCTAGGGCTGAGGCATGAGAGAGTTTACAATTACTTAAAGAAAATGTGAAGAGGCTCAATCTAAATGTAAATTTGTCCCTCAGACAGCCCAGCTTACAGTAGCCTAAGCCTAAACTGTTATTTTCTCCTATTTCAAATCCCTAGTCGAGATCCACTTCAATGACACCGTAAGACCAGCCAACTTATAATGCCTGGGCTCGGAGTTATAAGGCAGCACTGATTGTTTACGAAGCTAAAACAAAATAGTACATGAAGACACAAATGCATCCATACAGGCCATACGTAGGGATAAAACAGCATATATCTGGTTCAGTCTATCATCATTCCCCCTTTATATGTTGCAGATCATGAGTTATAATTTCTTTGTGGCCACATTGTGCTCTGTGATTATACCATCCCAGAGGAATCCTATTCAGGGCCAGCAGGTGTTACAGTAACACATTAACAACAGCAACGAGGCATAGCTTCAACAGAAAAAATGTGTGACATTCTGAGGTTCACAAATCCTATTTTTTTTTTGCAATCTCTCCCTCAGCTGCTTTGGGGAGAATCCTTGGAGGATTCAAAGCCCCAAAGACCTTTTTTAAAGCTTTGTTCCTGGTCCCAGGAGTTACATCTAGATTGTGACTGCTTGCTCCTATTTGTACAAAACCCTACTGTTAAAGGTCTCAGTTCTTTACCAGACCCTCTGTTATATGATAACAATATTACTGATTGCCATAATTCAATCAGGGAATGGAAACAATTGCATGAACCAGCTCCTAGTCCTGAAGGACTTCAGTACTAGAAGAAGGGCTTAGGGAGACTTTAGGCATCTTCATCCAAAACTGATCCCCCAAAGCCCATCATCCAGCCCCACAGACTCCTAGCTCTGTTGGCCATCTTAATTTTTGGCCATAAAGCCCCAAGGACAACCAGAGCTTTTCCCTTGTATGTGTCCATGCCTGCTCACTCAGAGCCAGCAAGGGAGCCCCTGGGCATCATGCAGTCACCGCTAATGCTTTCTGGTAGAGACTGGGGTCCTTGCAAAACACAGCTGCAGTCAGCTCTGTTGAGAAAACAGCAGTACCCCACCTCTTGCAGAGGGCCTGGTGGCCATGTGGCAGGGCAGCAAGTGGGATGTTGGGCTTTGAAGCCTTCTCCAGCTTGCAGGTATTAAAGACCAAACCCCCAAATAAGAAGGGGCTGGTGGGGCTGGCTG
>NW_009260770.1:4092501-4099049 GCF_000687185.1 Egretta garzetta
TCGTCCTGGTGTGGTGCCTTTGTGTGTGTGTGTGTGTGTGTGTGTGTGTGTATGAAACCTCCCCGGGCCACAACTGGGAAGCACACATGGTCCTTGCTGGGGAGAGAGTTTGGGCCTCCCTGTGCAAGGAGCAGGTGCTTCCCATGTGTGAAACCCTCCTACCCTTCCTGAGCATGGAGCTACCCCTTCTCCCTGTGCCTCCAGCTCTGGGTTAGTCACCCCCGCCCGGTCTGAAATCTGCAACCCCGTTACGGGCGGGTGTTCCCAAGTGTGCACAGTTCCTTTTTCAATGTCCGAGGAAACGCTGAAGAGCCAGAATGTAAAGTCCTACACATCCAGTGTTACAAGGCAGGGTTTTTCCAGTCTGGTATCTGCTTGAGAGCCACAAAAGTTCATGCTGAGGCCTGTCTTCTTCTGTTACCCATTGTCCCATCTCTGCATAGTACAGCCAGCTGTAATGTCCAGTGGGAAAAAAATCTCCAAAATTAATATATCGTGCTATCATACCAAGGGGCATCAAACAGCAAGGAGCAGATACCATGCTATTAGAGTTATTGCCTATTTCAGAACTAAACAAGTCAAACATGCAGTTTTCAATATTAATAAATTTGTACTTTTCCTTCTCACAAACCACCTGCGACCTCAATAAACACCCACATGCACACCCTAAAATTTATCGTCCGCTCCCCATTGTAGGCACAAGTACCTAGAATCTGGTATTGCCTGTAGCAAAGCACTGCATACCACTCATTTTCCAGCTCCTTAACTTTCAAGGGATCATTTATTGCATTTTAACAAGTCTCTGTTTTAAAGTAGAATTGATACAGCTGCTTCTGTTTCTGGTTAACCCTTACATGATACAGCTCAACTCAGTCGACCGTTACTGTTTGTTTTGTTGGGTTTTTTTGAGGGGCTAACTACTGAATCAAGACTTTCAAAGAGGAACAATGTGGTTTGGGTCTTCATTCATAGACAGGAGGGAGCTGGCACAGAAAGGTAGCTTTGATTTATCAAACAGACATTCAATGAGGGAACAAGAAATGCTTGTTACTAAAGACAGATGCTTTTCACAGGTTCTGGTTATTGAAATGGATATGTATTACAGGATATATTGTTTGTAAGTTATAGTTTGATGTTACCTCTACACCAGAAATATTTCACAGAATTATGAAACATATTTTAAAAGCCAAGGAGGCAGACTAACAAGATGACTGTTGTTTGGCAGTGTTATTAGTTTGGATATTCTGCAAAGAAAAGTGTCACTTTACACTGAACAAAACATCAGTCTTAGAATATTATAAATTATCCATTTCTAATGGTACAGCTGGCTGAAGAAAGCTGTGGAAAATATCATATTCTGCACACACGCGCATACCTCTGATAACTAACCAATATCCCAATACAGCAAACATTCAATGGGATTAACTTCCTAGATATAGCTGTGCCAAATTTAGCAATTAAAGAGTCAGTATTTTTCCCCAGTGCTTAATTCCCACTATATTATTTCCTCCTACCCCTAGCACCTCTTCAACTATTTCTCTTCTGACCGTGATTAAGGAGGCTGTTCCCAGCAGAGACTAAATCCCCAATTTTTTTTCATCCCCACTTCAATTCCTCCTAAGATGCTGTGGGCAGACAGACTGTATTCTTTATTTTCTCTCTTTTCAGTAATTTCAATTAATTTACCTCCAATTGATCCTAAACCTTTAGGACCTCTGGCTTTAGTGCAAGTTCCCTTCCAAGCTGTAGCAGTTCTTGATTTAAGTGTGGGTTTTGAGACAGCTGCTCCCTAATTTTTTTTTCTGCCTCTGAAAATCCCAAACAATTGCTTCTTACAAATACTCTGACTGTGATGGTTTAGGACTCGCTTTGTCCTCGGTGCATCTGCTGTTCCTTTAGGGCTCAGGAAAGCTGATTACTGAAGTCTGCTTCCCGGCCTGTGCTTGCACATGGAATTTCCTCTCCAAGTCTCCCATCCAAATTTGGGGCACGTCACTTGAGGCAAGCCCATAGTTACGTCCTGCACTTTAGACTCATCTGAGAAGGCTCCACAACCAGTTGAGAAATCAATGATTTTTAAGGAGCATGCAAGCTCTGGCCCATCAGTGTACCAAAAAATAAAGGCCTGGAAGAAGCAGAAGGGAAGCATAAGCAAGTAAGATTGATTTCCATACATCAGAGGGATGTTTGGAAGATGGACCATTGATTGCAGGGGGAGATGGAGGCAGAATACAAGTACAATCTAAGTACAATGTAAGTCCCCAAAAATAGTATTAGTGGTATGTTCAAGGTTCCACGCTCTTTCAGTAAATAAGTCATTGCCTTTAATTCATGAATTTCAACAAATACTATTAGCACCTCCTATACAGAAGTCAAAGAATAAGCTTTGCTTGCTTTCTTAACTTGTCTCGTAGTGTATTACAGCATGTTTCCGATCAGTAGCAGAACTGACAGCGTTGTCTCCCTGAACCTGTAACAAATTGTTCAACGATGAAGTTTTTCACTATACCAGGGAGTTAATGTTCACTAAAAAATATTTTCAGATCAGCAGACGCCTGTAGCATATCCAAGAAGTGTCCTTAGCACTGAATTATTGGAATTCCAAAAAAGGCTCAGCGATTAGATACCAGTTATATCTTTACAACACTTGGGGCAATTTTTTCAGGCTAGTTTGAAGCAGTTCTTTATGTCACTTAGTACTGGAAATGCCCGCATTTTGTAAAGAATAAGCTACAATCTGATAACAAATTGATTTACTGCATTTCAGTTTGTAGGGTTGAGCTCAGAACATTGCTGAAATGCCCTGCCAGGGCAGGAAAAACAGAAGGAGGAAGAAGAGTTTTCTAGTGATTTTATCTCGTAAGACTCTTTGGAGTCTGCTTTCCAGCTTCTGGAGGAAGAAATATCTTTTTGTTCAATTTTTTGCCTGGCAATGGAATTAAAGCTCTAATATTCTCTGTTTAAAATTCTGAGGTGGCAGCATGGTGCTAGCACTGACCGGTCTTAAGATATTAAATGCATTTGAATGCCTTACCGGTGCATAATTAGTCCAACATTTGTATGAAGAACTTTTTACATTAAAGACAAAATAAAACCTCAGTTTCTTGGATATCTATCTTGGCCTGGGAGAGATTACAGCTTTCCGCTGCTGTCTTTTCTTACACTGACACTGCAACTTCCTAAATGAATTTATCCTAACCCTTGGCAAGATCAGGCACTTGCCCGAGGGATGCCATGGTGGTGGGTGCTTCGGGAGCATCACTGCTGAGGCAGGAGGGAGAACCAGCCCCCTCGCACCGCGGGGCAGCACTGCTGCGGGGTGCAGGCAATGCTGCCCACGGCTGCTGGTAGAGGTGCTCGCCCCAGCCCCAGCCTCTCAGCCCTGAGCTGGGAGGGGGCAGGATGAAGGTTCAGTTTTCCATGCTTTCTCCCATCGGCGCTGCCGTGGGCTCAGCTCTCTGTCCCAAGGCTTTTTGTTGCCCCTTCCTAAGGAGGTGAGCTAGGTGGTTTGCTCAAATATACCTAGCTAGGCCATATGGATGATCTGGGAGTGCGGGCTGGGGTGTGAGCTAGAGCCCCAGCCCTGCTGCTTGTAGCCACGCAGAAAGTTAAATCCATTGACTACAGTGGCAGAGCTCGTGGCTGCTTGGGCAAGACCAGATGAGCAACAGAGAAAACAAAGAGGAGGAAGATCTCCCCTTTCAAGAGGGGTATATCAGCATGGAGGTGGAATCACAAGCCAGCTACTGCGCTGGGAGAGTGCAGAAGATGACTCAGCATTGGGTGTAGCGTAGATATTAATTAAAAATGATAAAATGAAACCATTGGGACTTTCATAGAACAACAAACGTTCTTCTAAATACCGAGAGTTTATGAAATGCACAACAAAGAGCAGCTGCCACTTATTTCAAAATTTCTGAAGGCTTTTGATAAAGTTGGTCTTTGGAGGTCGTTAACAATTCGTCTTGTAATGAGCTGAAAACTTACCGCGAGGTGGTAAGTACCTAGGGATAACTGGCAAAAATGGAAAGCCATTAATAGGTGAATTTATCAAGGAATATCACAATACAATTGGCACTTTCAATCTATTTATTTGCAGTTTAGAAGAGGAAGTGAATGTCCTCATTCACCAAATTTGCTGATAGCAAAATTTTATTCTGGTGTTTCAGGACTGTGAACTGTAGGAAAACCTTAATGAAATTAGGTAATAGGCAATTTTGTGGAAAATTAAATTTAGACCCATGCAAGACTGGGGGCTAGAGATGAGTGAATACTTATTTCTAAAACATATTGAGCTTATTTAGCTTTTGTATATGTTTGCAAAATGCTAAAGATTCATTTATGGTTTTCCAAAATTCATTACCTGTTTCAGTTATTTCCAACATAATTGTTATGAACAATTTTCAATTCATAAATTATTTATGGCAAGTTCTGGACATTTCATTAGGTAGGACCTCAGAACACATGCCCTGACTCCTGATTCCAGGTTGGTGGTATGTGAAAACAGCAATGCAAACTGATTTCTGTGCTTTTAACCCCAGAGCATCCTTCTCTTATGCATTAATTAAATATGCTAAAGAGAGATTTCTAAAATTTTAGAATTAGCTAAATTGAGGGAAGTGAAAGAGAAATGTATGATAGAGTAGAAAATGTAATGGTAAGACATAGAACATGGAACAGCCTTTCTTCTGTTTCGTATGAGAGGAAACTCTACAGGATTTTAAAAATATAAGCTAAACCATATACTCTGCATCAGAGCTTAGCAGCAATAAAAAAACTAAGCTAAAAAATATAAAATTAAGTTAGGAAAAATTACAGGAGTAAATACAGAATGGAGAAGAATCAATCCTAGTAAAAATGGTATTTTTGAAGGAAAACCACACAAAGACTGTAGAGATGTTCAGACCGTTTGTAGGACCCAAAATGATCGGTCCATTATCACAGGAACCTCTTTAGTGTCATTTTTTCAGGATGGTCAAGAAAGATTTCAATAGTTAAGAAATAACTTTAGTTTGCTTTGAAAAGGAACTACTCTGTGGGTTAAAAGTAAGAAACTACGTTGGTCAACAGCATCTAAAACCCCAGCTGATGGGCATCATAACTGTGTGTGCCGAGAGCAACTCAACGATGAGAACTGGATGGACCTTTCGACATTTTATGAAGTTCTGTGCTGAGCCCATTTTGGCACATGTTACAGATAACCAGCATTGGATTCTAAGCCATATTGCACACCTAGATTTCTGTAAATCTGCCATCACATGGCAAAGTGGAGGATTTGGGGGAAAAGGGGAAAGAATCTGGACGAGGAGAAAAAGAGAAGCAAGCTTACAAATCGAACTACATTCCAGTAATTAATAAAATAACTCCAGGTCCAGGAAAACTACCCCAGTGCAGCCTGACAACGCCTTGTACCTCCCCCTCTTCCCATCCCTCACAGGCCCTTTCCAAGAGGACGAAGAGGAACCAAGCAACGGAGGGCAGGGAGGAGGAAGGGGCTGGTGGAGGCCCCGTGAGACACCACGGCCGTGGTCAATGCCTGCTGGCAGTGCCTCCCTCCAGCAGATCCACCCCACGCATCGCGGGCCTCTGTCGCACAAGGTTGTACCTCTGCTTCATGCATTCACCAGTGCAGAAGCTGTTTGCCCCTCCGAGAGTAAGCAGCTTTGCTCTGAGGGGTGCCAGGGTAACGTGGCGGCTCCTGAGGAGCACGATAGTGCAGTTTCATTTTAACAACAGCGGGCTTATGCTTGTGCCACCTCTCGTTTTTAATTCACTGTCATGGATGCATTAATTTTGTATCATTTGCATCATAAATAGAGCCGTTCCTGCAAAAGGAGCACTAAGCGTCCATTATCTTTTCACACACCCCCCTATTCTGCTTTGCTGTTAGTCCCCTTTTCTACATGAATCAATGTTGTTTCTCCCCAAAATGGGCACGTGGGCTTTATTCAAGCAAAGTGCTGATATTAAAATCAGGACACTTCCCTTGAGCAATAAACAGTGAGCAATAACGTAAAGCATTACAGTGTGGCAGCCATCGCTTGAATGAAGAAGAATACACACCTGCCTCATCCTTCTTGTTCTCCGTCTACAGCAACAGATTCGGATCCGGCAGCGCCTCTGCATGCTACACAACACGTTGTGCCCTCGTGCCTTTGGGACTTGTGTACTAAGAACCCGCATTGCCAGACTCCAGAGATGTGCATCGATTTTTACAACACTTCTGTTCTCTGCTAAAGTGCAAGAAAGATCTTTAACATCTATTAAATTGGCACTTGCCACTAATGATGTTTAAGCTTAGTATCATTTGTAACTTTAAAGCTCTCCTTAGCTGCTTTAATTTTAGATTCTGTATACCGTCCTTTTTCCATTCAAGAAAAGAGTTCATCATCTCAGGAGGCAAAGCCGTGTACTATTTTAACAAACTCCCAAAGAGACTAAAAGGGCATGGGTGGATCCTGCGGTCCAGGCGAACACCTATTGTGTTGACGTGACTGTGTGAAAAAATCAACACCCAGAACATAAAAAGCCAGGTTTGCTTCTGGCAC
>NW_009260770.1:4099068-4104718 GCF_000687185.1 Egretta garzetta
CCTTTCCCTGAAGTATGCCCGTGCCTTTGTTTATCTCCATCTTCTGCTTTTTCTTCTCGTCTAACTCCTGCTCATTCAGAGGAACAAAATCTATCTCCTTTGCCCTTTGGGCCACATTGCTCCTCTCTTCAAATCCTTCTTGCCCGCAGCCTAATTTTAAGGTCTTATCCTCCCATCTTTATGGGTTTACCCATGCTTCCTGCTTCTTTCCAAGCATAAAGTATAAGTGGTAAGAAAGATGCCACAGGCCCGCAGAGTTTGAAACCATGATGTTTAAGTCTGGCAGAGGGTCAAGGCAGAGATGCAGCTGCAAAGGTGCATTTTCATTTGTATTTTACGCCTGGTCTGTAGTAGAGGTGGGCTGTTGAAAACCTGTTGAAACACTTTGGTGACGGAAACTCACAGTACCACAAAATATACTATCAAAAAGAGAACAGGGGAGAAGAGGGAAAGGCATAACTGTGACTCAGTCAACCCATTACCCCAGTGTGGGATGCAACAAGGTGACCAGGAAAACCCAGTCACAGGCTCGGCAGTGCTCACCTACCTTACCTCCTCAGAGCAAATACCATCCATCTACCGTGGGGACAGCGGTCACAGCCCTCCAAATAAAGTTGCATTTCACAATGGATACAAAATCTCTTCTTTTGTGCCCCAAATGCCACATTTATGGTGCTTGCCCTTCAAGAACTTTGAAGAATAACGTACTGATTAGCTTGATGTGAAATTAAAGACTAGGAAGCATGGCATGTGTATCCGTTCCTGTATCATGCACGGGATACACTGGGAGAAACTAGGATACAGTTCTGCTAAGTTATTAAATGCCTTTTGGGCTAATCGCTGTGATTATACAGACTACGGGCAGGTCCAGAACAAGGGTGCAAGCACCTCTTCAGTGGTCACCCTGATGTCAGAGGTAAGCCAGGTACTCACTTCTCTACTTCCAAGCTAATTGCCTGCAACAGTGCTGCTCCCTGCAATGAGTCCGGAGTTTCCTTTGGTAACTTACGCGGGGGAGCCACTGCTACAACCACAAAGGCTCAGACTCGAGCCCTGCTGCTCTCACTTCATATAATATTGGTCTCACCATAACAGTCTTGCAACCTCAGAGATCAGCTTGAAAGCTGGAAGCCAGATTCACAGGCTGTGTCTTAACTGCTTGGTAATGTTCTCCTGAATATGGGGAAAAGATGTAAGAAAATATAAGCTGTTGGGAAAAATTTATAGGAAAGTATAAGCTGTAAACTCAGCATTACTAGATGGTGTGTTTTATTTCATATTCTTTGGTATCTTGGTAAATTTGCCCATAAATCAGTATTGCTACTGCCTGTTTTATGTAGTAAGTGACATAAAATAACAGTATGCTTTTTACCAGGTTTTCTTTGTCTCAGCGTGCGTATTTGAAATTTTACATTGTATTAAATGAAGAATATTATCCAAGCAAAAATGTCAAGTATAAGGTTAAGAATTGAAACGTACACCATTAACTCAAGGCTACCACATACTACAGAGCAAAGCCTTTTAAAGAATACTATACAATACATTACGGATCTAAGCTTTTCAAAGCAGGATATGCAGGATTAAGGCTACATTCAAATCCAAACATGATAAAAGGGAAAAAAAACAAATAGGCAAAACATGACTACTTTATAGCAATGTTATGTAAGAACTTACATGGGGAAATAATTCATCCCCTGGTTCTATCTTGTAATGGTATCAGGGGGGAAAAAATATATTTTAAAACATTAATTCTTTTTTTTTTGTCCTTATCTAATCTGATACCATAAATACTAAAATACTTTAATCCAAACTGTATGGCTGTTGCCATCACAGTGCAGAGCTCATTCTCTCTGCCAGCCTCAGTTCTGTATTTTCTGTTCCAGCACACTTCGATTTCCCTTCAGCACCAGCTCAGCTCTGACATTCTGGGAGTTTGTGACCACTGAAATACTCAGCTTCGTGACGCTTTTCAAAGAACTGCAGCGTTATCTGTACTACATTCTATTTCCAAGTTTGTGACAGATATTCTCAGTACTGACTCAGTCTTGAAGTTACTTGCATTTTCAGGCAAAAATGCTAAGATTACACTACCCTTTGGGACTACATATGCTGCCTACATAATATATATCTATTTTGTAAGCAGCTTAGGATAGGGACCATGTATTACATAAAGCGGAGCATATAACCAATGTCCTTATTTAGTAATAACCCGTGTTCTCACTCCTTCTGACTGTAGTGCCCGGTGGCAGGCTGGGATTTATTCGGGAGAAGATGAGTGGTAGCACAATAACATCTACTAAAATGCACTCATTACTCCTGCCTTTCTCCTTCAAAGCTGAAGGCAGGCAAGCAGCCAGCGGCGAACCCTCCTCGGTAATCAATACACATAAGAGGCTCCTAGATCTTCTCCGTGTTGTTCCATCTTCCACCTCCCCAGGAAGAAACGTGGCGACGGAGACGGCAGCGTTATCCACAGGAGGGTACCGCTGCTCCCCTCCCTCCCTCCCCTGGGATCCCAGAGAAACACGGTGCCTTTGAAACTCACGTGCCAGGATATTATTCAAAGATTTATGGTTCCTGATTCTCGCTACCGCCAGCTCTTGCTGCTTTGTTTACTTGGCAGGCTGAGGGCGGGAGGAGGGAACTGGATTAGCCTCCAAACCCCACAACCATACGTAGAAAAGCTCTGCTTTAGGAGTTTAATAATGTTTCTGCGTTTCTAGAGAATTACTGAATATGCCAGAATAACCTCCAGAAAATTTGGGGCATTTTAAAATAAGAAACACTTCACAGTAAAATAGATTTGAAACCAACAGGAGTTTTGTTCTGATCTGGTAACCACTGCCACATACCATAAGAGAGGAGCAAACCAAAATGATGGCACCAGGCTATTGGATTAGCAGAATTTAGTTATTCACGAGGATATCCAAGAATTTAGTTATCCAAGCCCATGAAGTCTTGTTTTTATCTACTTTACCTTTAGATGTATAAATGTTACACAGATAAAAATAAGCAGAACCACTGGGATGGGAGTATTGGGAAAGAGAGGGGGAAACAATTCAGGTTTTTGGTCAGGTGAATAATCATCTTCCCATTTGTAAAGACCTTTACAGCTGGGAGAGGACTACAGTATTGCCCTGAACATAACATGAGGAGTGGACTGGGGTGTTGGTTTTGTTGGTTTTGGTTTTGTTTTTTTTTTTTTAGCAGAGGAAGAAAACTACCCAGTCTTTGCTCATGGTATTAGACACATATCATGCAATGGCTCAAAACGCTAATTTGCTTAATTGCATTAGTCCACTCCCCTCCTGTTATGGGAATTCAAGCTTCAATGGCAAATTCAACCTCCTAATGAGATTACGGTGACGTTCCCAGTATGAGGCTGTAGGGTGGCAGTAAGATGGGCACGGGAGCCAGGCGTTTCCTTGGTGACTGGCTGAGTGGTTAACCCTGGTAAGAAAGGGTGGGGGGAAGAATCAGTTTGAATGACGGCACTTCATCCTTTAAACTTCAGTTAATGGCTGAGCAAAGCAGAAACAGTGCCAAGCAACGACCATGGGGAAATTACCCTTGTTTTAATCTCTGTCTCTTCCAGCTGATGTCAGTAGAAGGGGACAAGACAAAGGACCTCAAGCTGTGGTAAAGATCATTAAAACAGAAGAATATAAAGCCATGGACATCACTCTGCCATCTATTAAATATTAATTTCAGTTGAATGCAGAAATTTTTCTTTGTTATGCTGTTAGATGCTATTATTATTATTATACCTTTAATCCATTTTGTATAGTTTTATTCCTTTTTTAACCTCCTCTGTAAGGAAGGTGCCTTCTAGTCAGCTCCACCAGCTAATCAAATTGCTTTCTCTTCATTACTCACACTGAGCTTTCAAAGCCTGAAGCCTAAGCTAACTGGAATATATGGTCACGATTTAAGTCCTGTGGAAGAGCTGAAACTATGCCAGAATCACAGCACAGAGCTATGTTATTACTGTCGTCATATCGAGAGCAGGTGAGATGCTTTTGAATTAGGGAGTGTTCAATCACAAACAAGTCCAGTTACTGTACGGCAGTAAAATGCATGTGTTTATCATTCTCAGCCTCCAGCGGAAACAACAAATAGTCTTTTTTTGCCATTTATCCAATACATTGTGTTAAGACAAACGTAGGGCAACATTAAAAAGATGATGTCTGTGAATGGACAAAGACAAGAATTTTTGGGGGAGACATTATTTTTTTCCAAGGAACGATATTTCTGAGTCAGAGGACAACATTGCCCACGCACAATTAAGCAGTCTATAACCCACGCACATGGATCCCCAGAGCCTGGTTTAGTTCACAGCAGTGCAAACCTAGAGGATTTCCACCACAGCCAGTAACGTTAAGCTGTTGTCAAAAACACTCATAAAGGCAAAATTGTTCCCACTTTCACAAGATTGTGTACGTGAGGGAAGACTGGAGGTGCAGGGATGTGGGTAAACCTGAACCAAGGGCTCCAAAGGCTACATGAATCCAAAAGTGATAGAAAACTTACTCTGACCACCAAGCGCGGCCGGTGGGCGATGTGCCTCTCCGGCATGTGGCTGCTGCCCAGGACGGGGGGGCAGCGGGGAACAGCGTCCTGATGCAAGGGCGAGAAGAAAAAGAGAGACCATCACTACATGAAACCAACAGCAGCAACTTCTAATTCCTCTACACTCTAATTTAGTACAATTGAGAGTGCCATCGATTGCTGAGATCTTTTCACTATTTTTAAACCCTAGGGAGCAAATGGAAATCACATTTTAAAGACAGAAACTTAATTAGGGTTTTGGAGAGCTAGTCATTTGCCAAAGGAGAAGTGACAAGGCCAGTTCCACATTCCTTACCTCTTTTCTCCTCTGGGAAGGTTTCTGATGTCTGCTGCTGATCCACATGGTGTTTCCTTTATTGTGGATTTGGCTGCGATAGCTCTCGGCAGATCATTTTGATGTAGCTGGTCATCAGGATTAAAATAGAAAAATCAATGGGGTTTTCAGCTTGCTTGTGTTTTTGTTTTCCTCAGTGCTTTTAGGAAAGCCTGTAATTCTTGTAATCACATCCTGACCTCAGTTCTCAAGATCTATTTTCGAAGATACCTACGCTGTAATCAAAGTTGCCATTACGGCAGGGCTAGGTATACCTGCAGCAGCTTTCATATAGCTAGATTCAGATTAAAGGTTTCAGCAGCTTTTGGGGCCAATGGCGGGGAGGCTGTTGCAGCAGTGGGGCCTTTGAAGCCCCACGGGAAATGCTGGGCACCTGCTTGCGAGGGCGGTGGGCTTGGTGGCCCTTCCCATAACAGCTCCCGCCTACCTGGCTCTGCTGGAGCCACACCTTTGCCTCCTAGAAACACCTCATTACCCCTGTCACAATCAGATGGTCTGTAGTTAAATCTTCAAAACATGACCTTCTTCAGTCCTTCAGCCCATATATTTATTAAGAGCATGGCCAGTTTTGCTCATTAAGGTCTTGCAGTTCATGCGGGCTGAGAGTTGAGCTCCAAGCACAGCAGCTACTGTTATGGCTGCAACATACATCTGTGGCTCCTCCTCTTCAGCTCTGGATTTTTTTTCTGGAAATTTTTCCTTCTCGGCTTTCCTCAAGCTTCTTTGTTCTTTCTTGTTGGTCTAGAG
>NW_009260770.1:4104753-4107016 GCF_000687185.1 Egretta garzetta
ATCAGTAAGTTAGCACCTTAAGCAGTTGAGAGGCTGGGAAGAAGGTGAGATATTCACAGCACCTTTTTAAGGTATTTGATACATAATCAAATACAATCAAATATTTTGATACATAAATTAGGAGCCTAATCTCTTCCAACTTTCCTAACAGTGAAAGAGATGACTCCTCCTGAATCCACATGGTGGAGGAACCTAATTTAAGCATCCAGATTTAGATGAGTTAAGTATATGATGTGATGACTCCTTCCCACTCCTGTTCATTTTTCCACTGCTCACATGGGTAGGAAATTCAGATGTATGTTACTATTTTTTTTTAGCCACGTGATGTGACCCCTTATTGCTAATGAGAAAAGATTAACCTTTTGAAATGTGAGGATGAAATTACACTCTCTTCAGGCCTAGAGCCATGAGCAAATATAATCACGTAGAGCCTAGGAAAGAGCTATGGAGACACCAGAACCTCAGATCTGAAATTTGTGTCTATAATGAGAAAACCAGAACCCTTATTAAAGGGTTATTTAAACAGGCTCAGGATCACAATCCCAACCAATTCTGCGTTGGCCAGGAACAGAGAATAGTTAGAGAGTAAGGATGCAAACCCAGATCTCCACCCACAGTTTCAGTGGGAGAAAAAATCATCTTCCAGCTGGGTTTTGCCATTGAGTAATCCTGCAAAATCAAGAATTTTGATTTTCATGGAGAGGCCTAAGAGCTAAAATGAGCTCTTAAAATGCAGCCGCAACACCGTTTGGAACTGAATTTTGGGTGTGTAACATATACTCATGACAGTCTTTGGCTGTACTATGTTTTGAACACAGCTGCAAGCACTCATGTAGTCATTCTCTTAGAAACATCCATCTTGGCTATGGAAATATTAGTATTATTAGAAAATAACTACTAGTCATTAGGAGAGCGCAGCCTCATCTGACCATATGCTAAGAGAAGAACCGTGGAATACAGGCAATATTATTTGGAAATTTAAAAAAAAAAAAGGGTGTGAGGGCAAGGAAAGGCCAAGATAGAACTTTGTTGTATTGCATTACCATAAGATATAAGTAAACAGAATAAAATGCACTCATGATTCCAATTCAGAATTTGAGGAATTCCTTAATTATGGCCCTGCCACAGGTGGATTGTCAAGAACACTGCCCTTCTGATTGCCAGCAACATTTTAAATCTATTTGACATATGCTTAGGTGCTTGTGAATCCACAGGGGAGGAACAAGAAGGGAGAATGTAATGGCATTAAGTAGATTTACCCAATGCAGAAAATACTTACCTACATTAATCCATCTCCTTTTTGGTTCTGCTGTCTTGTGCATCAGATGGGATGTCAAGTTAAATATGGCAATGCTAGAAAAAGAGGTTTTGCTGCTGTTATTGGCACAGTTTTAACAAAAGCGGAGGGCTAGTTTCCTGTGCCACCACAAAACCAGCCCTACAAATGTATTTTAAGAACAACCAAAGTACATACAGTTGGATTCTAGTTGAAAGATGCTTCCACTCATATGCTATTTTGTTGGCAAGACCTAGACTGCGCTTTTAGTATTATCAACATTTGTTCCAGTTTTTCTCTTCCAAATCAGTGTATCTGCTTCTTTCTTCCTTCTTCTCCATCCCTTCTAATTCTTCTGCTCCCACTGCGACAGTGCTCTGGAGGCTCCTATCAGTCCCATCCTGTAGGTATGAAACGTGCACGAGACTTTCATGCTACAGCTCCTCGGATCCTGGCCTGAGGATCTGAGCCCTGCTCGCTCGCTGGGGCTGCCTGGGGAGCGCCCGTGTGCTGCCTGTACAATGCTCAGCCACCCCCTTTCTGACTGGCAAGAGGCTGCTTTGATGGTTCAGCTGGGCACACCAGGAGCTCGGCTCAGCTCGGCTAGCACTGCCAAGGTAGGCATCACCCCCACTAACCCCGACAGGCTGACAATACAGGTTTAATACCAATAAGCGCAATTTCTTCTTCCAACACCTCATTAATATTTGCTTGATTAGTCTCATGCCTTCCTCCTTTGCTTCCCCACTTCCAGTCGCTCATCCAGATTCAATCCTCTTGTGATACACTCCCATCCATTCTCCATTTTCTCTTTGTTTTCTCCTCAAACACACCTCTAATTGTCTTGCCCAAAGCAACAGTGGCCAAGTGCACCGAGCAGTTAAAGCACAGATAAGTGGTTACTGAGCTTCCGAGCCCTCGCTAACACAGCCTTGTACAGAATTAAACGAGAAAGAAGGGGGTGAATGTGCTCGGGAGAGAGGTCAG
>NW_009260771.1:0-3397 GCF_000687185.1 Egretta garzetta
AAGAGCTATTCCATACCATAGAACGTCGTGCTCAGGGGGGTTAGTTGCTCGGTCACGGGCAGAGTGATCGCAGCGCGGGGAGAGTGATCGCGGCTCGGGACGGGCTGGGCATCGGTCAGTGGGTGGTGAGCAATTGCATTGTGCATCACTTGTTTTATATACCCTGTATATTCTCTTACCATTATTACTATTACTGTTGTTATTCTTCTCTCTTATTAAACTGTCTCGATCTCAACCCACAGGTCTTACTTTTTTTTTCCCCAATTCTCTCCCCCATCCCACTGAGGAAGGGGGGATGTGAGTGAGCGGCTGCGTGGTGCTGAGCTGCCAGCCGGGGTTAAACCATGACAACAGAGGTATTTATGATGATACTTTTCTTACTTTTTTTTCAATGTCTTGTTAGTTTATAAATCCTTTAAGCACTTGAGTACTCTGCATTCTTAAGCAAACTCATACTGTTATTACTCAGGCACCCTAACCAGGTCTCTTGAAGTTTGCTTAGATGAAACAATGCTGAAAGCATTTGTCTACAGTGTTTTCTGGATAAAGAGATTGACTTTGACTCAACTTTTTCCCCCTTCACACCCTCATGCTTATTAGACAGATCTATAAATTCACTTCAGGCAATAATTCCAGCAACTTCAAGATGGTTATGTATGTACTTAGTCAAGAATATACAGTGCTTGAAATGTAAATGGGAAAAAGATATTTTTTACTAAAAAATGAAAGATATTTTTACTGAGGAAATATGTTGGTCACACTGTTCATGATGGAATGTCATTTCGAATTTAAATTCCTTACTAAAAATTTCAATTTCTTTCTTCATATAGGGGAAAGCTTTACAAATTAGAAAGCTAAGTGCCAACTTCTGTTTAAGTAACTTGGAAATCAATTTTTAGCTGTGTTCTTTAGCAAAATTCAGTAAGAGCTTTCTAGACACCTGAGAGCGTGCATTAAAGGAAAGCCTTCAAAATGTGAATATGCTGCTCTGATTATTTTGTCTCAATTACTGGGGGGAGGGAGTGGTTACCTAAATGTGTTTATCATCAAATGTGTTGAGAGGGCTTAACTTTCTACGTAACTTTTTCTACTGTTAATAAATTCCTTCTAAAATAAGTATTGAAATTCCTTCCATACCTTTTGGTAGTAGCGATTGAAAAATGGAGTAAAACTTGGAAGTATGCAATTCAGACACCTCATTTAAATAAATTTAAAAAAAAACCAAAACAAAGAACAAACCACCTTCCCAAAAAGTCCTCACCTGTCTCTTGAAGCCTGCCTGTTCCCTCTGTAGCTGCCATAAAGATCCAAGCTAAAGGACAGCAAGGCAGGTCAATACAAAATCAGGAGGTTTGGAGGTGGTGAATGTCACCGCTTTATCACTGTATCCTATGGTCCCTTCACTGAGCTTTAACTCTAGAGGTATTCCTTAGAGAAGATGTTATTTGCCATGCTAACCTATGAAAATCTAGCCTTGTAAGGCCAAGAAGATAACTTTTCACAGTTTGTCTTATCCAGATGATTGTTCAGTATTCAGAAAGATACTCATCTTCTTGGAACAGCATACGAATTTGTGTGGCCTTATATGACTTTTCTTATATATCTTTTCTCCTTGTGCTTTAGATAAAGGAATTGTTTATGAATGATTATGAAGTTTTCAAAATCGAGTTGCCTGATCATGAAGAAAGAATGTTTTTTGAGGACTTAGTTCTAAATCAAGCTGCTAAACCTCCTGCGTCAAAAAACAAAGCAGGTGAGGATATTCTACATATAAAGCTTTGCTAGCTCTAAGTTAATAGCTACGCAGTGTTTGCTTTGGTGGTCATCATCTGTCTATAGTTTTTCATACGCTTTTATTTGAGTACCATAAATTGACTAAAAGTTTCTGATTAATGTAAGTTTGGCAGACATTGGAAGTGCTGCCTCTAGCACAGCCACCTAAGCCTCGAGAGCTGACAGAGGAAGAAATAAAACAGCTGGAGAGGCAGGAGGATACGCTGCGTGAACTCTGGATTTTCTTATGGGATGTGACTAACAGACTTGCCACGGACAGATGATTCAGCGCATTTACAAAGCCTGTTGACCCAGAAGAGGTAAATTAGTGTTGATCTGTAATACCATTTTATCAGTCTGTACTTATAATTTCTCTGTGTTCATAGTTCTCGGTGTTTGTGTGCTTTTTATAGGAAGGTTTATCTTTGGTTTTAAGACCATACTGTCACCAAAATCGGGAATAATCCTCGTAACACCAACGTAGTGTTAAAAGGCAGGCACTCTTTATTCACGGCTCCAGATGCAAGGGGGAACGCTCCACCTAGCGTGCGTATCTCTGTACTATCTCTTACAGTTTAAATACATGTTCTGTATGAATATTCATGGTTTATACAAATTATTTCTAGGAGTAGGTGGAGAGTTCTAAGAAACCATTAACATATTGTCCCTCCTTTTTACACATGCGCGATCTGTTCTGGTGGTCGCATCTGGGGGTCTTTTGGATGAAGGCAAAACGTCTTCCTCACGTTTAATTTTTCAACTTCCAAGGTTGGCACATCCTGCCAACTGTCCATCTGTTACTTCTCTTCCTTTATCCTCCATGTGCTGTTTGTTCTCGTTCCTCCTGGTCAAGAAACCTTGACAAATCGTCATTATCTTTCTTACTTTATCCTCTCCCAATTCCTCCCATCCTTTAGTAAGCTTATAAGTCTCCTAAGTAACTACTGACTTTAGCAAAGCATCAGCAAACTAGACAACAAGGCCTAAGTCTTATGCACCTAGGCCGCTTACATCATTGTTAACTTTAACCCTTAAGGCATCAAGTGGGCTCCTCTCTAGGGGCCGCAGCTCCCACCCGGAGCCTGCTCCCAACTGGGCTTCTCTCCAGGGGCCACAGTTCCCGCTCAGAGCCTGCTCCGGATCCAGACCCTCCCCAGGGTCCGCAGTTCCTGCACGGAGCGTGCTCTCGACAGGGCTTGCCTCCAGGGGCTGCAGGTTCCGTCGGGAGACTGATCCCGCCTGGGCTCCTCTCCAGGGGCCGCACCACCCACCCAGAGCCCGCTCACGACCAGGGCCCTCTGCAGGGGCCGCACCACCCACCCAGAGCCTGCTCTCATCCAGGCTCCTCTCCAGCAGCCACAGCTCGCACGCAGAGCCTGCTCCTGAGCATGACCCGCTCCGGGGGCTGCAGCTCCACCAGGAGCCTGCTCACGAGTGGGTTCCTCTCCAGGGCCACAGCTCCACCAGGAGCCTGCTCGTAGCCGGGGTGCTCTCCGGGGCCGCGGGTCACACCCAGCCCCTGATCCCAGCCAGGCTCCTCGCCAGCAGCTGTGGCTCCCCCCCGGGGTTCAAAGTCAGGGCCCAAAAGGGGGGGCACACCGGGGCGCGGGGACCCCGCCCCCAG
>NW_009260771.1:5291-5792 GCF_000687185.1 Egretta garzetta
TGCCTCCGGGGGCTGCAGGTTCCGTCGGGAGACTGATCCCGCCTGGGCTCCTCTCCAGGGGCCGCACCACCCACCCAGAGCCCGCTCACGACCAGGGCCCTCTGCAGGGGCCGCACCACCCACCCAGAGCCTGCTCTCATCCAGGCTCCTCTCCAGCAGCCACAGCTCGCACGCAGAGCCTGCTCCTGAGCATGACCCGCTCCGGGGGCTGCAGCTCCACCAGGAGCCTGCTCACGAGTGGGTTCCTCTCCAGGGCCACAGCTCCACCAGGAGCCTGCTCGTAGCCGGGGTGCTCTCCGGGGCCGCGGGTCACACCCAGCCCCTGATCCCAGCCAGGCTCCTCGCCAGCAGCTGTGGCTCCCGCCCGGAGTTCAAAGTCAGGGCCCAAATGGGGGGACACAAGGGGTCGCGTGACCCTCGCCCCCAGGTCACCCGAGGTCAAAGTCAGGGTCCAGGCTGCAGGGGTGGGGAGGCTGTCACGTGACGTCCCCTCCCCGGGGG
>NW_009260771.1:5970-6337 GCF_000687185.1 Egretta garzetta
GAGGTCAGTGTCAGGATCAAGGCTGGGGAGGGACGGGGTCGCGTGACCTCGCCCCCGCCCCCGGGGGATGTCAAAGTCAGGGTCCAGGCCAGGGGTGTCAGGGAGCGGGGTCACGTGACCTCCCCCCCGGGGTCACCCGAGGTCAATGTCGGGGTCAAGGCCATGGGGGGCAGGGTCACATGACCTCACCCCCCAGGGTCACCCGAGGTCAAAGTCAGAGCCCAGACTGGGGGGCTTGCAGAGTTACGTGACACCCCCCCACACTTGTTGGGTCACACAAGGTCAGATTTGGGGCCTGGGGGTGGGGGGGGGCAGGGTCACGTGACACACACCCCCGTGCTCACCCGAGGTCAATGTCAGGGTCAAG
>NW_009260771.1:6781-9078 GCF_000687185.1 Egretta garzetta
ATCAGAGCCCCCGCTGGGGGTCACCCGAGGTCAAAGTCGGGGCCTGGGGGGGTCACCAGACCCTTTGGTGTGGGAGGAATCCCCGGACGTTCTCAGTTCTGGAGCCCGGGCTGGGGTGAGGCCTTGGGTGCCCCTGAGCGCGAACGTTTGGCCTCCGCAGGTCAGAGACGCGCAGAGGCCCGGGGGCTGGGGGGCTCTTGGTAGCTTACAGTGGCATGGGGAGGCCCAGCCCCAGCTTTGGGGTCTGGCCCCTTTGGGGTGGGAGGGATTGCTGGACGTTGGCAATTTTGGAGATGGGATTCGGTCGAGGAGCTGGTCGACGCTGAGTTTGAACTTTTGGACTTGAAGCCCACAAAGCGACCAGAACCCAAAGGTGGGGCTGGCCGTCCCCACGCCCCACGCCAAACCCTGGGGCTCTGCGCTTCTCCTGCCCCCTTCAAGGCCCAGCACTCAAGGTCGAGCTTGGCCGAGGCCAAACCCCAGCCCAAAACTGCAAACGTCCAGCGATTCCTCCCACCCCAAAGGACCCAAAGCTGGGGCTGGGCTTCACCCTGCCTTGGTAGCCTCCCAGAAGCCCCACGGCTCTCTTCTGTCTTTCCACCCCCAGCAGAGCTCAGGTCCAAGACGCCTGGCGCCCAGCAGGGGGGTACGGGCTGTTGCAGCTTTGGGTGCAGCCAAGGGTGCTCAGGTGAGAGGGGTCCGGGCAGGGGGGGTGATAGCTCAGCCCAGGCAGCTCCCGGCTCCAGCTGCAGGCAGGGCTGGTTGCAGGCAGCAAGTGCAGGCAGCATTGGTGCAGCCCATCACAGGCATGGGGCCAGGCCCTGCCTTGCTGGGCCCACAAGGCACCCTCAACCTGGGAGCACCAACCATCCCACCCCGGACAGACTGTGTAGAGCTGGGCACCTCCTACCTGGTAGCACTGGCATCTCCCCTCAGCTGGGAGCACTTGCAATCCTCCCACAGCCACACTCTCCCTTGCTAGGGCCACTGGGATCCCCTTGTTCCCAGCACAGCAGTCCCCAGTGCCACCAGTACCACAGACCCACAAGGCACCCTGAAGTGGGGGCCACCACCCCTCCCATGCCTGCAAACCCCCATCTGCTGCAGGCAGGCAGCGGGTAGGAAAGGACCCCACGCACACAAATTTGCAGCACTGAATCACCCAGGTATCAGCGCTGTGCCAGGACCCGCTGCCTGTACCTGTTCACTCTGGACCCTACTGAGGACCTGGCGTAGCCACACTGCAGAACAGTCCTCACGACCACCCCCACCCCCCCACACCATCTTCCCCAGTAAGGGGGAAAGAAGGGGGCCACTGTGGTTTAATTCACTTTATTTAGACTCATAAAGGTAACTGCAGCCCAGCTGGACCGTGCACATGGGGCTGAGACCCAGTAGAAACGCAGCAGTAAGTCAGGAGCAGGGTGGGACAGGGTGAGCTGCAGCGGGGCGCAGCGCCCAGGCTGCCGAAGGAATGGTCAGTTGTTAAGAAGAGGGTTTACGAGAGCTGCCCGCAGTCGGTAATGGTGATCTTCTTGCTTGTTTTGCCATCTTTGGAGCCACAGCGCTCCATGGCCTCCACCACGTTCATCCCCTCCTTGACGCGGCCAAACACAACGTGTTTGCCATCCAACCTGCAGGAGAAGTATCAGTCACTGCTGGTGTCTGCTGTCCCCACAGAGGGACCACAGCACCAGGCCCAGTGTGCGACCAGGGTGGGTGCTGGGGACCTCCCACAGCCCCCAACTCACCATTCGGTCTTGGCAGTGCAGATGAAGAACTGGGAACCGTTCGTGTTGGGGCCGGCATTGGCCATGGACAGGATGCCAGGGCCTGTGTGCTTCAGGATGAAGTTCTCATCGGGGAACTTCTCCCCATAGATAGATTTTCCGCCAGTGCCGTTGTGGCGCGTGAAGTCGCCACCCTGTGAAAAAGCGGCGTTTCAGGGCACAGGCGTAGGAGAAGACCCTTGAACCGGGTGCAGCGGCCCTGCAGAGGCAGCAGGCAGAGCATCCTTCCCACACCAGATCTGCCAGCACCCAACACCAAACCCACGCAAGCACCAGATCCCTCACCCGCCCACCTCCCCGCTGCAGCCACAGCGCCTCGCACCTGGCACATGAACCCAGGAATGATTCTGTGGAAGCAGGACCCCTTGTAGCCAAATCCCTTCTCGCCAGTGCTCAGGGCACGGAAGTTTTCTGCAAAAAGAGAGGAAAACCACCATGAGCGGCTCGTTTTGTCCGGAGTTGGGGAGAGTCTGGGTTTGGCGCAGCCGCAGCGTGGCCAACGCCGCT
>NW_009260771.1:13231-13601 GCF_000687185.1 Egretta garzetta
GGCCCCCCCCCCCTGCCCCCGGCCGCCACCCCCCCACCTGTATGTGCCGGCAGTCGTGGCCCCTGGCTGGCAGCTGAATCCTCCGGAAGGTGATGGGACACTTGAGCGACACCTTGATGGCCGTCTGCTCCACGCCGTCCTCGCCGTTGGGCCCCGGGGTCCCCGGGATGGTCCCGCTGCTGAAGTTGCGCTTGACTGGGGGGGAGGGTGAGGGGCACCCAGGGTCAGAACTGGGACACTGGGATGGGGGTAGCACCGTGGTGGCATCTGGGCATGGTGCCCCACCACCCCCACCACACTGGAGCCCCCACACCAGGGTGTGACAGACACACACACCCCCCCAGGAGCCCCCCCCATCACCCAGGGCCCG
>NW_009260771.1:19718-20129 GCF_000687185.1 Egretta garzetta
CTGCTGCGGCGGGAACGGCGGTGAGCTGACACCTGAGCCAGTGCCGGCCATGCCAGGCAGCAGTGGGGTGCTGGAGCTGCTCCCCCCGGGGCCCATGGGGCTGCCAAAAACCTGGGGAGTGCCAGCGGGCGGGCAGCACGTGAGGCAGGGGCAGGCATGCCTGTCCGCAGGGGGGTCCCCAGGGTGGGGGACGAGGGTGCCGCGGGTACCTGGCTCTGGGAGGTGTTGCTGACACCCCAGACGGTGGTTACCACGGAGAGGGATCCCGCTGGCTGATTGGTGCTTGGTTGCCAAGGAACAGCCTCGTATGCAAATGAACCATCACTAGAAAGAAAAACAAATTAATTAAGATGAAGGACGGAGGGACGGCAGAGGCCACGGGCCGGGGGGGCTGCGGGTGCAGCCGCAGGG
>NW_009260771.1:23125-23350 GCF_000687185.1 Egretta garzetta
CAGCCGTGCCACTCAGGCCGGACGCGGCTGCTGATGGAGGAAGCACCACGCCAAAGCCCGGAAAGCCGAGCCGCGCCTCCCCAGGGGGCCAGACTCAGCCCTAACGAGGGGTGGCTTCAATTTGCTGGGTAGGTGGCCGCAGCCAGCACACCCCGGCCGCGGCAGGGGCCAGCACAGCACACGGGGGGAGCAGGGAGGGAGGGAGGCAGCCCGTGTGCCACGCTT
>NW_009260771.1:24432-39753 GCF_000687185.1 Egretta garzetta
GATTTTGGGGACACCTCTGCCTCACGCCGTGCAACAGCCCCAGGGCCAGCGGAGGTGTAGCCTGGGCACCGGGTTCAGCCCCTTTCCCCAAACCCTCCCAGCTGCAGCACGAGCCCAGGGCCTCCCACGCCTCCTGCTACCGGCTGTGACCCCCACCCCGACCACAGCCTTGCGCTGAGCCCACCCGGGTGCTACTGCCCCCGCCCCATGTCAAGGCAGCGGTCAGATCCAGGACACCGGAGGGCTGGGCTGAGCTCAGCGTGGCTGCTACTCACTGGGAAGACGTCGGGATCGTCATTGCACATCTGCAAGAATCGCTCCGGGCGGGCAGAGGAGTGCTCGGGCCCCTGCGGGGACCAAGCCAGGGGAAGAGTGAGCAGGAGGGGGCAAGGCCAGCGCGAGAAGCCCATGCTGGGCATGGCCGCGCTGCAAGCAGTGCTACCTGCTGCCACCACGGCCCAGGCAACACCCCTGGGGTGGCCCTGAGCTGGGGGGGGTCCTTACCATGCCCTCCATGCCGTGAGGAAGCAGCAGGACGATGCCGTTCTGCCTGACCCACTTGGCCTGCCCAGGACAGATGAACTGGTCGATGATGCACTGAGCAGTGTTGTGGAAGTCCCCGAATTGGGCTTCCCAAAGCACCAGGGCGTTGGGGCTCGCCATGGCGAAGCCCAGCTCGAATCCTGAGGGATGGGAGAGAAGCGAGGGGGTTATCCTCCCGGAGCGGCCTCATCCCCCGCAGGCAGCGGACGCGGAGCTCGCTCACCGAGGACGCCGTACTCCGACAGAGAGCTGTTGCAGACGGTGTAAGGAGCCTGGTTGGGCCAGAGGTGGTTCATGGGGATACACGTCCTCTTGTCCACATTCTGATCGTGCAGGACATGGTGGCGATGGCTGGAAGAGGCGAAAGCGTTACTCCATCATCACCCTTCGTATCCCCTCCGGAAAGGCTGGAACATTGCCTTTAGAAGCACCAAAAGCACGGCTTTACCTGAACGTCCCCCTCTCAACATCCTGGCCACTCAAGCGGATGTGGATGCCCTCCTTAAGCAGGGAGCCGAACGCCATGTACTCTGCCAGGGCCCAGTCCACCGTCCGGTTCTTCACCATCTCCCCACGGGTTTTCAGAATACGGCTCAAACCTGCCGGGACAGAAGCCGGTTCGTAGCCAGCGCAGGAGGGAGCTCCAGCAACACCACGTCTGTCCCACAACCTGCCCACGGACTGACAGACTGCAAACGGCCAGGGGCAGAGGAATGAATCCACCCCTTGCCGGGGGAATGAGGAATCGGGACTGCAGGGAAGGATCAGCCCCAGAGAAGAGATGCTCCTTGGTTTGCTTCCCTTAACCACAGCTCCCACATGAACCAATTCTCATAGGGTTTGGGTTGGAAGGGACCTCAAAGGTCAACTGGTCCAACCCCCCTGCCGTGGGCAGGGACGCCTTCCACCAGACCAGGCTGCCCAAAGCCCCGACCAACCTGGCCTTGAACACTTCCAGGGATGGGGCATCCACAACTTCTCTGGGCAACCTGTGCCAGTGCCTCACCACCCTCGGAGTGAAGGATTTCTTCCTTCTGTCTCATCTAAATCTACCCTCTTCCAGCTTAAAGCCACTGCCCCTTGTCCTGTCGCTGCAGGCCCTTGTACAAAGTCCCCCTCCAGCTTTCCTGCAGCCCCCTTCAGCACAACAAGGTCTCCCCGCAGCCTCTCTTCTCCAGGCTGGACCCCCCTGACTCTCTCAGCCTTTCTGCACAGCAGAGCTGTTCCAGCCCTGGATCATTTCTGTGGCCTCCTCTGTCCCCACTCCAGCAGTCCATGCCTTTCTTGCACTGGGGACCCCCGAGCTGGACGCAGGGCTGCAGGGGGGTTCTCAGGAGAGCGGGGTAGGGGGGCAGAATCCCCTCCCTCACCCTGCTGGCACTGTAACAGGTCCCTTCCCTCCAGGCCACATTCCAGCCCTATCCCACATCTTCCCTGAACAAATGCTCATCCTGGCGTAACTTCCCCAAGCTCCTACCTCCATGGATAGTGAAATCCTCCACCGGCACCGAGCTGGCCACTTGACCAATGTGCGTCAAGTCCTCCTCGTTCAGACCGGTGGAAGGGCAGGTCATGCTCCGGGGTTGGCCGTCCAGAGTGAAGAAACCTGCAGGAGTGTCCACCGCGTTGTGGGAGCCATGCCCAGCTCCGTGTGAAGAGCTCAGGTCACGGAGAGCGCCATCCCACCTCCCCACCAGGGTGATTTACTAGAAAATAGCTGCCACGGCTGTAGAGAGGCCAGGCTCTTTGCTAGGGACCTCCACAACGTTGCTAGCGACTTACCAGGCCAGGGTGAGTCCAGCCAGTGCTTGATGTGCAGGATCTTTTCATCCTTGGATCGCGCGTGGGCCTCCTCGCAGATCTTATCGTACTTGGCAATTTCCTCCTGAAAGGCAGAGCCAGGAGATGGAAAAGCATTAGCGAGGGGTCTCCAAACAAGGGTGCTGAGGCTGGGGGCCTCAGCAGGTGCTTGCAAGGGTGCTGGAGGGCACGGCCGGTCCCCGCAGCAGGGGAGCCCCAGGACTGTGCAGCCTTAGAGAGCAGAGCCGCTGCTGGAGGCCGCTGTCTCCCAAGGGGCAGCTCTGCTGCCGTCCAAACCAACAACTCGCAGTCAGCCCTAAAGATGCTGCAAAGCGGTACCAGGGCAAGGAAGAGCCGGCAGAGCTGCTGCTGCTGCGCTTGCTGCCAGGGTGGCAGAACCAGGGCAGGGGACCTGCCCCAGATACCCCCAGGCCACAGCGAGCCTGGGTGCCGCAGAGCCCAACTCTCCCGTGGGTCCCAGCCATGCCGCAGTGGCTCAGCGCTGTGCGGTCTGTGCTGCGCTGATCACGGGGCAACCCTCGAACGAGATGTTCCTGTGCTGTTCCGAGCTGGCACAGTCCAAGGACGAGCCTCGGCTCCTAACCCCGTCACTGCCAGATCTGCGGCACTCGCCCAACCCTAGCACAGCTCTGCCACCTTTAGGTGACCAGCACAAGCAGAAATGGGCCCGTCACTTTGTTCACACCCGGGTCTGAACCAAATAAGTAGTTTTCCCTGGAGATGCCGCCCACAGTTTTCCTCCCAGGCCCCAAGGGACAGTACCTCATACTCTGGCTGATTTACCACCCCCTGGGAAATCAGCAGCTCTGCGTATTTCTGCAGCACCGGCTTCTGTTTCCGGATCTGTTTGTACATCAGGGGTTGCGTGAACATGGGTTCGTCCATCTCGTTGTGACCGTTGCGCCTGTAGCAAACCTGCCGGGAAGGGAGGGAGCCTTTGAAAGCAGCTGCTTGCAACCCGTGGCTCCAAAAACAGTCGGAGGCACCTGGGTCTCTGTGCTAGGAAGGGTCCAAACCAGCCCAGAAGGGACCCAACCGTGTCCTCCCCCATGCGGGAGGCGAGGGCAGGCTCCATACAGAGACCGTGTCACCCCTCCCAGTGCTATCACAGCCTCGTTGTCTTGCTTCACACCACCTCCTCGCTCCCCTCGCATCAAAAGGGCCAGACAAGCCCTGAAGAGAAACCTCAGCTTTCAGAAAATACACCCCGAGAGGTGTCAGCAGAGCCACAGCTTTAGGATAAAGCCTCGTGCCACGTTTCTTACCAAATCGACCACCACGTCCTTATGGAAGGTGCTTCGCCCCTCTGCTGCCACATTGCACACGTAGACAACGGCCTCCGGGTCGTCTGCGTTGACGTGGAAAATGGGCGCGTTCACCACGCGGGCGACATCGGTCGGGTACGGGGAGGAGCGGGCCATCCGGGGGTCTGTTGTGAAGCCGATCTGCAGCGGGTGAGAGGGAACAGGACCAGCACAGTGGTAAGGATTGGGAAAGTGGCACACAGCAGCTTGGGTGCTGCGCCTGAGCTGGGGCTCCCCCACAGCTGTGCCGCTCAGCTGTAGCACGACCTGCCCATCTCCTGTGCCCCGGGCACCACAGCCCGTCCCGGTCCCAGCACCTGGGCTGTCATCCCGCTGCACCCGTGGGGACGGGCTGGTCCCAGTGAAATGTCACTGGTTTACGCAGGGGCAGAACGGAGCAGCCCTGCATGTTCTTGCATGCCAAGCATCAGGTTGCGCCATCTCTGCGCTGGGCTGGACTCAAAAGCTGCTACCGTTGAGCAGCTGGGCATAAGGTAGCGCCTGCCAACCCCAGGGTTATGGCTCATGCCAGGAACACTGGCTGGGAAACAGCCACGGCCTGCTTCCAGCTGCCATCCAGACCTGAGCCTGCGGAGGCTGGTCCATACGCAGGGGATTTGCTCCTCACCTGGTTGTTCACCACGACGTGGACAGTGCCGTGGGTGGTGTAGGAGGGCAGGTCGCTCAAGTGGAACGTCTCGTACACAATGCCCTGCCCAGCAAAAGCGGCGTCTCCGTGCAGGAGGATGGACATCACCTGGAGAACATGAAGCCACGGTGGTCAGCAGGGGCTCTGCGAGGATGGTGGGCAGGGGCAGCCACCAGGAGAGAGCCCAAGTCTCATCCCTGTGAGCCTTCAGCATCCCAGAAGGGACACAGCGTGGCTCATCGACGCACCCGATGCTTTCCCAGGGGATGGGAGTGGAGCAATGGCCACCAGTTCACCCCCTGAGCGAGGGTGGCACGCTCGGGGTGCCTCAGGTGGGCACAAGGGGTGGCACGCTTGGGGTGCCTCAGTTGGGCACAGGGGTGGCACTGGGGGTGGCACGCTCGGGGTGCCTCAGCTGGGCACAGGGGTGGCACTGGGGGTGGCACACTCGGGGTGCCTCAGCTGGGCACAGGGGGTGGCACCTGGTGCACAGCGGCTGGGAGGGGAGTCCCACTCCCAAACACACCGGTCCCAAAGCGAAGCCTTTTTCTAACTGGGGGGAGGAAAACGCCCCTTTCCCCCGCGCTTTCACCGCAGAAGACCTTTGGGCAGGAGCCGGGCTGGGCGCTCGCTCCGGCTTCAGCGATGTTATTTTGCTACCGTACCCAGGGGCGGGCGGGGGGCGCCGCCTGTCAGACAAGGGCAGAGTTTGCCTATTTATATCCAGCCTGTGGGGCGTAAGAGGAAGGGATACGTTTTTGATCTCAGCCTTCCACTTGTCGGTGTTGGAGACAGGTCTGCGATTAATCAGACCACAAATAAACTCCCCATCACAGCCCGTTCCCCGCCTGCTCTCCCACCTGGGTACAGGGAGCTGCCTCCTCCTGCCAGCTCCAGCTTTCCCAGCCCCAGGAATGGTTACCCCTGGTCCCATCGAGATCCTTCAGCTTGAGGCTCCTACTGCCGAGCTCCCCGAGCTGTGATGCTTTCGGGAGCGCCCCTCGTTTCCCTGTTTTCCCACCAGGGGTTTGGGCACCTGCTGCTCCCCGCAGCCTTGGTCGTTCAGAGACAGCGGAAGCAGCAATGGGCGCCCAGGGTGGGGGGGCCCCTGCCAAAGTTATCCCCAAAGACAACGGGAAAGGATGGGAGAGCAAAGTCAGGGTGACAGCGGGGTGGCGGCAGGGGAAGGGGCACGGCAAACAAAACCCAGCTGGGTTTCTTCGCTTTCCCACCAAACCCCGTCCAGGCTGGGCCACTTCACCGCAGGCGTCTCCGCACCACTCACCTTCTTCCCTTCCGTGTCCCCGCAGTAAAACTGCTCTGCTTTAGTCTTGCCTTGGACAACGGGATCAGCTGCTTCCAAGTGAGAAGGATTGGCCACCAAGGAAAGGGTGATGTTCCTGTCGGTGACGCGGTTAATCCGCCGGTGGTACATTCCCAGGTGGTACTTCACGTCACCGGAGCCCTGAGGGAGGGGCGAGGAGAGCAGAGTCACCCCCAGGAACACGAGCGGCTTTTGGGGCATGGAAGGAGAACTGAGGCAGGGTGGCACTGACCCCAGGGGCTGGGAAAAGGGGGAATTTTCTGGAGGCACTGGCTGAAAGCAGCAGGGACTCACTTTAGGAGCTGACCCGGCATTCGGCAAAGCACAAGTGGCCTGTTCCAGGTGCCAAACCCCCACCAAACACCAGGCACACATCAAGCCCATGCAGATAAGGTCACGCAGGGGAAGAAGCAAGCGTGGTGGGTTTGGGGAAGACACTGGAAAACAGAGTTGGGACAACGCTCGCCCAAGCTCTGCCCCCCCTGCCGCAAGCTGGGCTGCCCCTGGCGCTGCTCGGAATTCGCTGCAGCTCCCAGCCGGGGCACCTCGATGCTCCAGGCTGCTGCTGTCTCACCTCAAAGCCCCACCTGAAGGGCACGGCAGGATAAAGCCAGCCCAGCCCAGCTTTCTGAAAGCCAAATCATCCCAGCTTATGATGCTGGAAGCTCTGAAGCACGAGGGCATCGCAGCGACACAGCCTGCGGCACAAGCGATTCAAGCCTCAGGGCTTTTGGAGCTGCTTTAGGGCCCCATATGGGGACCAGGGGCTGCTGCAAGGGTACAAGTCAACCTCTGCTCCTGGCCACCTTCCCCTCACTTTGTCGTTCACCCCAAGGCTGCTTTAGGCCCACAAGAGCTGCTGACCACCCAGCTTGGGGCTGACCTGCTGGGAAGCAGCTCTGCCCAGAGGGACCTGGGGGTCCTGGTGGATGACAAGGTGGCCATGAGCCAGCAGGGTGCCCTTGGTGCCAAGAAGGCCAATGGTACCCTGGGGTGCATCAAGAGGAGCATGGCCAGCAGGGCGAGGGAGGTTCTCCTCCCCCTCTGCTCTGCCCTGGGGAGACCCCACCTGGAGCACTGGGTCCAGTTCTGGGCTCCCCGGTTCAAGAAAGATGAGGAACTCCTAGAGAGAGTCCAGAGGAGAGCAACAAGGATGATGGGGGGACTGGAGCATCTCCCCTACGAGGACAGGCTGAGGGAGCTGGGCTTGTTCAGCCTGGAGAAGAGAAGGCTGAGAGGGGATCTCATCAACACCTACAGATATCTCAAGGGTGGGGGTCACAAGGACAGAGCCAGACTCTTCCCAGTGGTGCCCAGCACCAGGACAAGGGGCCATGGGCACAAACTGAAGCAGAAGAGGTTCCAGTTGAACGGCAGGAAGAACTTGTTGACTGTGAGGGTGCCTGAGCCCTGGCCCACAGCAGCCACGGCACACGTCACTCCCCAGGAGAGGCAAGGACAGACCAGCACTGGCACCGACACGAAGGCTTCAGTCACACGAGCGTGTGTGCGACGTGGAAACCCTTGCAATGCCACCAAGTGATGCCACAAGCTCGTGCTGCACGGCCACAGCCTCAGGGACCACACGGGGACAGGCAACAGCAACCTGCTACGGGCAGAAGAGGAGACTCACCTCATCGGCAGCCTCCAGCTTGGAGTCGAACTGGCAGAAGATCTGCTCCAGCTCTTTCCTGATCACATTGGCGAGCACATTCAGGCGTCCCCTGCAAAAGCAAGACCGTTGTCGGCAACCGGCAGTGCCAGCCTGGCATCGAGTGCCAATGGTGACTTGCCACCCCCCCGTCACACGGAGTCAGAGCAACAGGGTAGGGTCAGCCGGGGAGGGGGCTCTGCAGTTTCACCCAAGGGGAGACTGCAGACCCCTCAGCAAGGGCATGGCCAAACCGCTCTGGGATTCAAGCTCTGCTGCTTGAGCCACCACCCCTCTCCAGATCAATTTACAAACAAGCTGAAGCTGAAAACACCGCAACAAGCAGAGAGCAGCCAAGACCTGAGCTCTCCAGCCAAGGTTCACCACCAGTGAGGTGATGGCAGAAACCAGCGTGCCCTCCAGTACTGAACCCCGGCAGCATCCCCCTCCTCCGCAGCCCAAGCGCCACTGTGGGGAGAGGCAGAGGTACCTGTGGGGCATCCCCATGATAACATAATCCACACCCTTCTCACTCGACTTATCAATAATGGTCTTTAAGGCTGGGATCAGCACTTCACAGCCCTCCAGACCAAAACGCTTCTCCGAAGACCATTTCCGATGGAGGAACTCCTCAAACCTGGAAGGCAAAGGGGGAGAGAGATCAGTGCCAGGGCTAGAGCTGAGGGCAGAAACCAGAGAAGGGATGGGGACCGCACCGAGGGAGCTGCAGCACCCAGCGACGCTTAAGCGGGCATCACGCATCACCCGACAGCCTCCCTCGGCTCCCTCCTGCGGGGTCTGCCTGGCTGCTCCCCCACCCCGGCACTGTGCTGCACTTACACCTTATTTTTGGACCTTTTCTTTCAGGATCATCCACGTTTTTGGGCTCTTTGCCAGCACCAGAGCCTGCCAGCCCGGCAGCTCGCTGGCGTCACCCTGCTGGTTAAGCCGACCGCGCCGGATGATGTCAAGATGTGATTCAGTTGGTGACCGCGTCCCTCCAGCTGGGAGTAAACCACCCCGAGCAGCAAGGGAAGATGAGGGGAAGGTGAAGACCCCCCCGGGGTACCTGGTAGAGCGGACCAGCCTGGCCAGCAGTGTGCGTTTCTCTTCGTTGGTGAACTGCATGATGCCTGGGGTCTCAAACTTCTGCCGGATCCACTGGCACTGCTCCAGGTCGTTGATAAACATGAACTCCACACCGATGTGCTGGCAGTAAGCCATCTGCCCCCGACGGGGAGAAAAAGGGCCGTCAGACAACAGCCGGGGCTCTAACACCTCCACACCCGCCGTGGGTGGCCTCGTACGGGACCACCGGGCCAGGGACTCTTTGGTTCCGCTCTTTAACCTTCCAGCAAGGCAAAGAGCCCTCCTGCGCCGGCGGGGACACAACCCCCCCCACCTGGCAGCCGCACGGCACTGCCCCAACATTGGGGGGACCCATGCGCAGTGCCCACACCCTGACAGCCCCATTTTGGGAGCCTGGTTTGAGCTGTTTTCCCAGGAAAGAGCCACAGGGGACATCCCAGCTGCAGGGCAGCTCAGACCCTGTACGTGACCCACATCAAAATGTTTAATTCCCTTTGCCCAAGGGGCCCAGGGTCAGACCCTCGAGTCCTTTACATCCACCTCAGAGGTGAGATTTTCCCTCTCAGTGGCATCGGCTGTGACCAGGTCCACAGCCCCACTCCGTATGGCAGGGAGAGAATCAGCAAAACAACCTCCCCCCAAAAATAAGGAGCCTGTTCTTGCAGCTTATCCAAGACATTGACGCAGCTTTGCTTCTCTCAAGCTCAACCTGTCTCAACAAAGACCATCGGAGCAAGCCTGCAGCTCGCCCGGGGGCTGCCTGCGCTCTCAGACCAGGCAGAGCGGCGTATGAACCCTGGCAGCAGAGGGGAACCGGCTGCAAGAGCTGGAAGCCCCAGCCCCGGGCTGGAGCAGCTCCTGCACCGCAGACCCTCCAAGGGGCCAGCACGCAGGGCAGCAGCGCACGGAATGGGGTTGCCGGCCTCCAGCCCGCTCCCGTGCTCGCCCAGCACCGCTTGCTGCTTTAAACTGGAAAACGTAGCTGGAGAGGTTTCCAAAAATGCAATATTTAGTTGCTTGGGCTTTGCTCCGCCTCGGGAAGCCCAAACGCGTTGCCCCAAGGCAGCGTGAGGCTGGAGGCGATCAGAGATCACCAGGTAAGACGGGGCGGCTGCTACGAGGGGGGCAAGCGCCGAGGAGCAGCTCTCAACCTAAAAAAAGCAGCTCCTAATCTGAAAAGCTTAAAATCTGCAGGTTGGCCCAGGCTGTGGGCAGCAGCGGGGCCCAGGACCTCCAAAAAGCAACCGCTCTGCCCCCGCCCGGGGCCGCAAACAGGCCCCGCACAGCCCCCCCTGCCCTCCTCACCTCCAGCCGACGGATGATTTCCCGGAGCGGAAGAGCCGATTCATTTCCACCGATGAAAGTGGTTGTGGGCAAGTGGAAGACCTTGTCGAGGTCAGATTCATCCAGCCCGTAAAAGCCTGCAGGATTTTCCATGGGTGGGACAAGCGAAAGCAAGAGAGAGAAGGAAGGAAGGGGAACGGGGGGACACCGTCACGCAGGGACCGGGTGCATTTGGGAGAGGTGGGGAAGGGACAAAAAAAAAAAAAAAAAAAAAGCAGCATAAAACCAAAAATAAGCATGAAGGAGGTTTATATGGATAAAAACCAAGCCGTAATTAAACAAAAAGACATTAAGCACAGAACCACAAGGTTATTATGAAAGGTGACGCAGGAAACAAAACACAAAGCGATATATATATGCATGTAAATCAGTAATTAAAATCCAGGGTGAGAGTCGGGAAGTTTGTAGCCCCAAGAACACAAAAAAATGACACCACGAATTGTGACAGAGGGGAGAGAAAAGCAACAGGGGAATTGAGGATTCACCGAGCACGACGGCGGTGTCGCCACACGGTGGGAATTAAAAAAAATGAAGAGCCAAGGCAGAGAAGGAAACGGTTAAACCAGACAAACCCCAAAGAGGGAAAGGACGAGAAGCAAGAGAGAGAAAACGGCATCAGGGCTCTGCGATGGACTCTCCTGAATAGCTCAGCCCGGGAGCGGGGCGGCCAGCCGGCCCCTCGGGGGGGGTTTGCTTTCCAGATCCCCCCTCGCCCAATTAACAGCCTTTTAATTAGGGGTTTAGCCTAGCTCTGCTCAGCAAACCCCCTCGTTTTTGGTGCCGGCACCTCGTGGTTCGTAGGTGGCTCCTACTTACGGCACGCGGGGCTGCAGGGAGCTGGGTGTGCTGGGAGAAGGTGCTGAGCCGGAGCCGAACGCCGGGTTTGGGAGCGGCAGAGGAGCCCCCGCCGCCGCCTGCTGCCGTTACAGCATCAGCAGGGCCCGGCCAGGGCCCGCAGCAGCTCCATGGCACCCCAAAACCATCGGAGGTGCCTCAGCGCCCGCTGACGCTCACGGATGTCTTTGGGGAGAAACTGAGGCATGGAGGAGGGGGATGATGAACTGGCTGAACCGATGCAGCAAGGCAGAAGCAGAGCCGGGAAGGGGACTGGGGCGTCCCCAGATCCTTGTGAGCAGGAACTTGGCTGGAAGGAGGGCGAAGGAGCGGAGCTGCCGGCTCCCAGCAGGGCTGGGTTTCAAGGGGTTTTCTTCCCCAGGGCAGGAGCCACAGCGCTACCCCTGCTCCTCCCAGCTCCCTTCAAACCAGCCCAACGCCTCAGCTAGGGTCTTTTGGGGAGGCTACGGGGATGCCACCCCCTAAATGCTGCAGGGCAGCTGAACACACCTTCCCCCAGGCAAAGGGAAGCAAAAATCGGCCCCTCCAGAGCTGGCCCTCCTTGAACTTAATCCTGAAAGTCTACCCCTCGCCCTCTGGTCAAGAATGAGCTGGAGACGGGGCTGGCCACGGCTCAGCCCTGTGCAGCCTCAAGGACTGCGCTTGCCAGAGGCGGGGAACACCCCCGGCAAGCCCGGAGCCAAGGTTCTCCTGGTTGCCACTGCCACCCATCCCCTCCTCCGCCCACGCCACCCTCCTGGATGCTGCTCGTCCCAGGGGAAGGAATTAAGCCAGATCCACCGGAGCTGCGCCTGGGACCAGGCAGGAGCTGAGGGTTCGGCCCCACGCCCCCAGGATTTCTCCGGGGCTCCCATCCAAACAGAAGTCCTGGAGGGAGGCGGCATTAGCCCACAGCATCCCCGAGAAGTTGCTGGTTGGAGGTTGCAGGGAAGCCTCAGTAACTTGCCGTGGCTCCCACCCTGCGGCGCAGGGCTTCGGCTCGCTCCGCCACACCACTTGGAAGACCCAGGCACGTTTTGGGGGGAAGGGGGGATCAGATTTTACAAGGAGTTTTCAGGGCTCTGAGCATCTCTGCTTTTGCTTTGCTGCAACCTGCCAGCTTTTCGGACAGTGCTGAGCACGTAGGGCTGCGACACCATCAGCGAGGGGGATGAGCTGCCAAATTTTTACCAGGACAAAACCAGGGCGGAGTCAGGAGAAGACAACTTGGATTTTTAGGAGCCTCAAACTGGTCGGGGAGATTGAGGCCTCGTAAAATGAACATTCACAAGAAGACGTGTCCTCTAGCAAGCAAGGCATGCAAACACGCAGCGCAGAAAAGGCCAGCGAGGCTCCACATTGGGGATCTCTACGGGTGAAGCATCACTAACCAAGTGCCTACCTCCAGACTTTTAGCGGGACAAATCAAAAAATAAACAGGGTACAAAACTCAAGAGCGGTGCGAGACGGGAGGGGACCGCTTTACCGGCTTGGTTCATGCCCAGAATAACCTATTCAAAGAGAGTCCTGCACTCCAGAGGGTTAAAGGCTCATTAATTGCATACCTCCTACTGTTAACACTCTCAGCCGCTCCTTGAACACTGCGAGATCTGGGGTGGGCAGGGAAAGGGGTGCAGAAAGGGAGAAGATAGAGAGACGCAGTCAACGTTAGTTTAAAACAAAAAATAAATCTGGAACCGTGAAAAGTAGTCATGGAAAGCAACAAGTCAGAAAAATACAGTATTTAAAATACAGTCAAAAACCATCGGAGGCCAAAGGGTTGGGATGGAGGATGACTACGCACTAGGGTGGGAAAAGAAATCCCATGGGAAGTCTGGCGAGAAGAGGGAGGAGCAGGGAGGGGAATGGGGCGGGGGGGCATCAGACACTGGGGAGCAGTTGAGCTGCATGGTTTGAGATGTCCTCTCCTGCACACACCTCGGACAGAAAGGGCGACCAACCGTCCCTGCTACCACCAAAAGCAGGGCAGGTTTAGACTGGATCTAAGGAAGAAATTCTTTCCAGTGAGGGTGGTGAAAGCCTGGCAGGGGTTGCCCAGAGAGGGGGTGGAGGCCCCATCCCTGGGACCATTCCAGGCCAGGTTGGACGGGGCTGTGAGCAACCTGATGTGGTTCAAGGTGTCCCTGCTCCTGCAGGGGGGTTGGGCTGGGTGACCTCTAGGGGTCCCTTCCCACCCAAAACATTCTATGATTCTATGAAAAGGCACCTTCCCGTCAAGCTGCATTGAGGGGAACGTCACGCTCTGCAGAGCAGAGAGCTGCCCCACTGACCCCCGTGCCCACAGGGGTTTGCTCTGCTCCTTGCTACCGGGCGGATTCCAAGGTCCCCCCCAAGGAGGCACCGCTGCTGCCTACACCCAGGCAGGAGAGGGATCGGGGTGTTAACGAGCAAGCCGTTAATGAGGAAGACCAAGGGTGAGGCAGGCACGCACAAGGGGGCTGTTTCTCGCGCGCCGGGATGCCGTGCCGGATGCAGGCAGGGCTGCCGGAGCGGCCGGCAGTGCGGCCTCGCCGGAGCGGCGCTCCCTGGCTAGGTTAGGTGACCCGAGTGCCTCAATCTCACCTTTGGAAACGCTTCTCTTTTTGGTCAGCGGGGACAAAGTCAGATGTTTAGGGGAGATATTTGGTTCACGAGGTCTCAAACTGCAGAAAGGGAAGGTGGCAGCACTGCCAGCCCATCCCCCCACAGGGGCTCGCCTGGCTCTTCCCAAGCTGGAGGGCGATTTCCATCAATTCCCCTGGGCAAGAGGCAGGAGCAGCTGCCTTCCACGGAGAGACAGACAGACAGGAGGCAGACAGACGCTCAGATGCACGCTGCCTTCCCCAGGCCACCTGGATTTCGGGGCGCTAAGGTGTTATTTCCCCAGACAGGTCACATCAAGCTCCCGCAGCCATCTTGTCCTCACTCCACCCCACTTACCATGCCAGATTTGCTCCAGTAGAAGACCAGGGTAAGATTACTTGGGGTTTTTTTTTTTTTAAAAAGAAAAGACAAGAGAAAGAGGAATTTGGTGGCTCCAGCCCCCACCGCTCAGCAGACCCAGCACCCTCAGGCGGGCTTTCCCCCCGCCTTGCATTTTCCCCAGTGCTTAATCCAAGAGCGCTTCCAAACCAGACACAAACCAGTTGCTAAACAAAAGGGAATTGAGAAGAAAGATCCGTGTCGGAGATGAACCATGCAACTCCTCTGAATTACAGCGCCGCCCGGCCGCGGTGGAAGCTGCCGGCAGCAGAGCTCGCACCGCAGCAGCTGACCTTCAGGGATTTCACTGCTCAGAAAGCGGAAACAAGATCGTTTCCAAGTTTCAAAACCACTCCCGTTATTAACCGCTCTGTCAAGTGTTAAGAAATACTCGCTCAAAGCAAGCAGAAAACCCAAAAAGCCATCAGGATCTGCTTAGAAATTGGCTTTCTCTGCCACAAGCAGGCGACGCTGGATCTCGGCTTGGCTGGACCTCTGCCCACGCTGCCCCCAGCGCCGCTTCCCCCCGCTCTTTGCGCCGTTTGCAAGCTGGGTTCGCCAAGTTGTGTTTTAAGATCGACCAGATGAGATTTTCCAGGATGAGGATACCAGGGGAAAGTCTATTCAGTAAAAATAGTACTTACAGCAAGATAATAAAGGCTCCTTTGGTGAGATGTGGACATTTTGAGTCTGGGGTCCTACCCCGGGACACAACCCCAGCATCAGCCAGCGGCTGATGCCAGCATCGCTTGTTCTCTGGCCTCGTTATTTCCTACGAGTTCATGGATTGATTGCAATTAAATCAACACCAGGAACTACAAGGGCAGATATTTTAGTATGAAAGCCACAAAGAAACAGAAATTAAAACTGGCCTGGCTCAGCCATGGAGATCCTGGGCCGAGATTCTCTTCCAGCCAACGCCTATGGACCAGCCGCGCCTGAACGCTTCCAACGGCAGCGAGCAGGGGAGCCGGGGCAGCAGGCAAAGCGGAGCTTCTACCGCTTCACCCAGGCTCTGTTAGCGCTGCGAGGTGCTGCCGGCCCAGCTCGGCAGCCGAGGCTCCAAGGGAGAGCCTGACCTCGGACCGCTTAGGGCTCTTGGGCTCTTCTCCCTCTGAAGCAAGGATGCTGCTGGAGCACGCCCAGCTTCAGAGGAACCACGGGGTCAAAGCAGAAAAGCCCTCTGAACTGACTTTCCCCATTGAAGCAGCCCCATAACATCAACATTCAAGTGGAAACCAGTAAGGAGCAGCATCCCTCAAGGGTCCATACTGGGACCAATACAATTGAATATCTTTGTCGATGGCATGGAGAGTGGGATCAAGGGCACCAGGCTGCAGGCAACACCGAGCTGAGTGGTGCGGTCGATACCCTGGAGGGAAAGAATGCCACCCAGAGGGACCTGGACAGGCTGGAGAGGTGGGCCCGGGTGACGTTCATGAAGTTCAACGAGGTCAAGCCCAAGGGTTAGGGCAATCCCCAATCCCAGCACAGACTGGGGGACGGACGGACGGACAGACGGATGGATAGCAGCCCTGAGGAGAAAGACTTGGGGATGCTGGTGGGGGAAAAATTGGACATGAGCTGGCCATGGGTGCTCACAGCCCAGAAGGCCAAATGTGCCCTGGGCTGCATCCCCCGCAGCGTGGCCAGCAGAACAAGGGAGGGGATTCTGCCCCCCTACCCCGCTCTCCTGAGAACCCCCCTGCAGCCCTGCGTCCACCTCAGGGGTCCCCAGCGCAAGAAAGGCACGGACCTGCTGGAGCGGGGACAGAGGAGG
>NW_009260771.1:41750-44129 GCF_000687185.1 Egretta garzetta
CCCAGTTTGTCTGTGGATGTGATAATATCGGCTGGAAGGGAGGAGTCCAGATCTGCATCCAAGATGCCCAGTGGGTCGAGTTGTGCTACATGATGCCCTCGAATCTATGAAATGGGCCAGGAATGGAAAGGAGAACAGGTACCAAGAGGGAGAGGGGAAAGGGAGAAAAACAAAAGAGGGGAGGGGTAAAAAAGTTAAATTACATTAGAATTAATTTGCAGAGTAATTCTCACCGACGTTTGGAGAAACAGTTACTGGCGCATCATCAAAATTTACACAACTAATGCCGAGAGGATCAAGCTTTGCAATGTGATGGCCCCTGACCTGGAAGCAACAACACAGATTAGTCATTAAAACAAGTTAATTGAAGAGACATTCCTTAAATTAAAAAACCAAAAACAAACAAAAAAAAACCAACCCACAAGTCATGCACAGTTTCCCTCTTTACACTTTCTGCAGAGCCACCCCAATTTCTGGCTGCGACCAAAGCCTGGAGATGTTGGGTTTACTCCAAACTGCAGCAGGTAGGTGCGAGTGCCTCCGGCTGCAAGCACCGCTCTGCTCTGCCCGAAGGCCCGGGGCAGGCACAGGGAAGGCAGAGACCGTCCAGAACTGAGGTCCGAGGGTCTCCCACCACTTGCCTGGTGCCCAACCCAAGCACCTCCTCTCTACAGATGCAATAACTCCACGCCGATGGTTTCCTCCTAAGCATCATAACAAACGAAGAGGCAATTTTCCAGATTTTGGCAGATTTAGACGCTCTCCCGCCAAGGTGGGAGCGAAAACAAGCGTTGGCCACCAGCAGCAGTAGCTCCTGAAAGGCAAAGGAACATCTGAGGAATGTCTGTGCTCTTAGAGGTCAGCAGCTGGCAGCTTCCTTTTGGAGAGAGGAGCATACGGCAGGACTCAAAGCACTCACGTTGCTCTTCTGGGAAGGGGCAGGTGCGGAAACACCAAACAGCTTTGGCACCAAGAGACCCTTGACTCCTCCCAGTCAGGCTGGGAGTCACCGCACTGGGTTTGAATCCACATCGGGAGCCACAGAGAACAGCGAGAGGCAATGAGGAGCTTTGCTTTTCACCTTCACAGGAGAAGGTGCCCAGAGGGACCCCACCGCATCTCACTGGGCAAACTCAGTTCGTCTCAGCGGCCGGCACTCTTCCAACCAGCAAGCCACAGTTTATTTCTTGACAGCTCCTGCTCTTGGAAGCTTCAGGCTCAGCTACACTGGGAGCGGGGCAGAAAACCCCACTGCCGTGGCACGCGGTGCGGTGCCGCCTTCACGCCGCGAAAACAACACTCCCGGCCATCGAATCCGTTACCAGTTAGAAAAATCACGCTCATAGGAGGGGATCGCTAAACCGCTCGTACAAACCAGACACACCAATCTGACCTCATTCACCAGAAAAGCATTCCTGTTCAGAGCATCCCAAGGGGATTTTAGGAAAGGATTTTGGTGGGTTTGCTGGTGAAAGAGCCTGAAAGCAGCCATCAGCTTTAAGGCAAACCGCTACAAAAGCACCGACCCCCTCCACGCTCTCTGCAGGGCCAGATGACGATGTGCCCGAGCGCTGGTGGCCACACAGAAAGCCCTTCTGGGCCAGCTTTGTCTGGGAGCTATTTGCTCGTCCGTCTGACAACAAAGCACGGGGGCCAGCCCATCGTTCAGCCGTCAGCAGGACGCGAGCTCACCACGCTGTTCCCCGCGGCCAGGACGCTCTCACTGGGACCAGGAGCCAACTTGGTCTGGCAAATGGCTTTGAGCTGGGGGTGCCCAGCGACTCAGCAGTCTGCAGGTAGGCAGCAAATCCTCAGATCAGCATGGGACTGACGAGAAGGTCTTTTCCCCCCATCGGAGCTGCTTCTTATTCTCCACGTGCAATGCAAGGCCAGCAGATGTTTTTCCCCCAACCCAAAAGGAGATGACAGCAGATATTTGCAGGGAGCATCGCGCTCGCAGGCCCTGATCCTGACAGGGGACTTCAGCCACCCAGACACATAGTGGAAAAGCAGCACAGCGAACTGCGAACAGTCCAGGAAGCCACTGGAGCGCATTGAGGACAACTTCCTAGCAGAGATGATGGAGAGCCCGACCAGAGGAGAAGCACCGCTGGACCCGTGGCTCACTTATCAGAGAGGTCAAGCCTGGAGGTAGCCTGGGCTGCAGCAATCACACCCTGGTTGAATTCTCAATCTCGAGGGGTACACAACGGGTAAAAAGTAGAACCATAGAACGGTTTGGGTTGGAAAAGACCTCCAAGATCATCAAGCCCAACTGCTCCCCTACCCCTGCCATCCCACCCCCAAACCCCGGCCCTCAGCACCGCCCCTGCCTGGCTGTTAAATCCCCCCAGGGCTGGGGACTGCAACCCTTCCTGC
>NW_009260771.1:44285-50152 GCF_000687185.1 Egretta garzetta
TGTAGGGAGCGATGAGGGCTCCCCTCAGCCTCCTCTTCTGGCAGGGTTAGGGGAACGGCTGGGCTGGGGGAGCTTAAAGGGGTTTTCCCACCCAAACGATTCTGTGATTCTATGAGATGATCGCGATATGGCCCAGGAGTGCAGGAAGGGCATCAGGAAAGCCAAGGCACAGCTGGAGCTGAACCTGGCTGGGGACATGAAAAACAACCAGGGTTTCTTCAGGTACCCAGGACAACAAAGGAAGATGAAAGAAACCGTACCCTGCCCTGATGAGGAAAACAGGAGACCTGGCTACAGCCAACATGGAGAAGGCTGAGGTACTCAACAACTTCTTTGCCTCAATCTTCACTGGCCGAGTGGCCGAGCCACACCACCCAGCTCACAGAATCCAAAAGCAAGGACTAGGAGAATGAAGAACCACCCACCACAGGAGATCAGGTTCAAGACCATCTAAGGAATCCGAACGTACACGAGTCCGTGGGACCTGATGAGATGCATCCGAGGGTCCCAAGGGAAACCGGCAGTGCAAGTTGCTAAGCCACTATCCATCAGATTCGAAGTTGTGGCAGACTAGTCAAGTTCCCAGTGACTGGAAAAGGGGAAACATAGCCCCCATTTTTAAAAAGGGAAAAAAGGAGGACCTGGGGAACTACAGGCTGGCCAGTCTCACCTCTGTGCCCAGCAAGACCATGGAGCAGATCTTCCTGAAAACTACGCTAAGGCGCATGGAAGACAGAGAGGTGGTTGGTGACCGCCAGCATGGCTTCACTAAGGGCAAATCGTGCCCAAAAAACTTGGTGGCCTTCTACGATGGGGTCACAGCATTGGTGGATAAGGGAAGAGCGACTGACAGTATCTCCCTGGGCTCTTGCAAAGCATTTGATACCGTCCCACACAACATCCTTGTCTCTAAAATGGAGATGTGGATTTGATGGGCGGATCACTTGGTGGATAAGGAATTGGCCGGATGGTCACACTCCAAGAGTTGTGGTCAAGGACTCAATGTCTGGATGGAGGACAGTGACAAGTGGTGTCCTGCAGGGGTCTACACTGGGAGCAGTATTATTTAACATCTTTGTCGGGGACATGGGCAGCTGGGGACAAGGGCAGCGCACACTCAGCACGTTTGTGGACAACACCGAGCTGAGCAGTTCTAGAGGGAAGGGAAGCCATCCAGAGGGGCCATGACAGGCTGGAGGAACGGGCCCATGTGAACATCATGAGTTCTACAAGGCCAAGTACAAGGTCCTGCACCTGGGTTGGGGCAATCTCAAACAGGCTGGGCTAGGAGTGGGCTGAGAGCAGCCTGGGGAGAAGGACTTGGGGATATTTGTGGATGAAAAACTGGACATGAGCCGGCAACATGCGCTCACAGCCCAGAAGGCCAAACGTGCCCTGGGCTGCATCCCCTGCAGCACGGCCAGCAGAACAAGGGAGGGGATTCTGCCCCCCTACCCCGCTCTCCTGAGAACCCCCCTGCAGCCCTGCGTCCACCTCGGGGGTCCCCAGCACAAGAAAGGCACGGACCTGCTGGAGCGGGGACAGAGGAGGCCACGGAAATGATCCAGGGCTGGAACAGCTCTGCTGTGCAGAAAGGCTGAGAGAGTCAGGGGGGGTCCAGCCTGGAGAAGAGAGGCTGCGGGGAGACCTTGTTGTGGCCTTTTGGGGCTTAAAGGGGCTGGTGAGAAAGACGGGGACAGACCCCTTACCAGGGCCAGCAGCGATGGGGCAAGGGGGAACGGTTTTGAACTGGAAGAGGGGAGATTTAGAGTCGATATCAGGAAGGAGGTCTTCACTGGGAGGGGCTGGTGCAGCACTGGAAGGGGTTGCCCAGAGAAGCTGTGGATGCCCCATCATGGGAGATGTTCAAGGTCAGGCTGGACAAGGCTTTGGGCAGCCTGGTCTGGTGGAAGGCGTCCCTGCCCACGGCAGGGGGTTGGACCAGTTGACTTTTGAGGTCCCTTCCACCCCAAACCACTTTGTGAGCCCATGCCTTACCGAGCAGCGTGGTAACCACCCCCCACAGCCGGCTCCCTTTTCCCCCAAGGGGAGCCGTCACCACAAGCGCTGCGGCTGGCTCGGGGTTTCGTGCAGACCCTGCTCTCCTCTTGACAGGGAAACGCCTCCACCAGGCACAGGGCTTCAGGGCTCTGCTGCTGTGCTTCAGAAGGACCATAGCGCCCACAACAGAGGCCAAAAACCCTCAAGTAGGAAAGGCTTTCCTCACCCCTTCCTCTCCAAAGTCACCGAAAGTCTCCCTGTTCCTCTCGCAGTGTTTATGTCCTCTCCTGCGCCTGGATTCACGGCCATCATCTCCCCACCTCTTACCATCAAAACCTCCCAGGCACAGGGTTTGCTCCAGCCCAGAGCTGGCTGGCTCCCAAGGCACAGCCAGGGCTTGGTCCTCCAGACAAGCGCATCAGAAGTCCAGACTTTGGGATGAAGCAGCTTCCCCATCATCCAGCGAGCTGGGACAACCAAAACCTAATCCCTCCCTATCGCTCCCAGTAATCCTGTATGAAGGTCCAGCAGGTCCAGGGCTGGTGCCCCTGTGCTGGCAGCTGAACAAGTGATCAAGATCGTTTACATGCACCGTGCGCTCCGATCATCTGTTTCCGTTGTGCGAGGTTAGTAATCATTAGGGCTGCTCTACTCTACATTAGCAGCATGCCTCTCGAGCGCTCGTAGTGCCGGCGTAACGACCCTGGGAAAGCACCAGCAAGGTGAAAGAGCTCAGCGCCGCGACCTTGTTCTAGCTAGAGGAATGGCAGCGTACTACAGAGATCACATCTAAAGCACGTTGCGAGGTGCTGAGTTTAAGCACTTTCAGATTAGGATTTCAGGTCCTCGGTACCACGCATGCTTCACTGCAACACTCATGCATCTTTCACTCAAAGGCCTTGGGATTTCCACCTCTCCACTCAGACGGGAACGCATCCCAAAGCTTCCTTGTCATGATCACCGGCTGGGACTCATAGCTTAGTCTTGGAAAAAAGGGGGCAATTCAGGGATTTACAGGTGCTGCAGCAAGCTGGGAGCGAAGGAGGGCAGGGCACCGTCGCAGGGGCACACCAAGAGGTGCTTTGCAGCCCTGCGGAGACAAAGCCAGCCCACTGCCCCCGCTCTCGGGGCCCCCACGAGCAGCAAGAGGAGCTGAGGGAACAGACCCCCAGCTCTCACCAACACAAAACCTCTCTGCTTTGCATTTCCAGAAGATGCAATTGCTTCCACCCCTGAATGAGTTCAGTGACATAATTAATTGGCACCAGTTGGAGGGGAAACATGAGCCGAGCAATAGGGGTTTGGCACAAGACCCATTTGCCGTGACAGCCGGAGGGGGGCAGAACTGCTCCACAGCCACCGGTCGACTATAAATTTCGAGTGATCATTACTAAGGAAACTTAAGACCTTTCCCCCCTTACTGGTGAAGCAATCTACCTACAAAGCTGTGAAAGAGAGAGGAGCTCAAGCGATGCAGCACTAACTGCTCTCAAAGCCCTCACCCAGTTTGTCTGTGGATGTGATAATATCGGCTGGAAGGGAGGAGTCCAGATCTGCATCCAAGATGCCCAGTGGGTCGAGTTGTGCTACATGATGCCCTCGAATCTATGAAATGGGCCAGGAATGGAAAGGAGAACAGGTACCAAGAGGGAGAGGGGAAAGGGAGAAAAACAAAAGAGGGGAGGGGTAAAAAAGTTAAATTACATTAGAATTAATTTGCAGAGTAATTCTCACCGACGTTTGGAGAAACAGTTACTGGCGCATCATCAAAATTTACACAACTAATGCCGAGAGGATCAAGCTTTGCAATGTGATGGCCCCTGACCTGGAAGCAACAACACAGATTAGTCATTAAAACAAGTTAATTGAAGAGACATTCCTTAAATTAAAAAACCAAAAACAAACAAAAAAAAACCAACCCACAAGTCATGCACAGTTTCCCTCTTTACACTTTCTGCAGAGCCACCCCAATTTCTGGCTGCGACCAAAGCCTGGAGATGTTGGGTTTACTCCAAACTGCAGCAGGTAGGTGCGAGTGCCTCCGGCTGCAAGCACCGCTCTGCTCTGCCCGAAGGCCCGGGGCAGGCACAGGGAAGGCAGAGACCGTCCAGAACTGAGGTCCGAGGGTCTCCCACCACTTGCCTGGTGCCCAACCCAAGCACCTCCTCTCTACAGATGCAATAACTCCACGCCGATGGTTTCCTCCTAAGCATCATAACAAACGAAGAGGCAATTTTCCAGATTTTGGCAGATTTAGACGCTCTCCCGCCAAGGTGGGAGCGAAAACAAGCGTTGGCCACCAGCAGCAGTAGCTCCTGAAAGGCAAAGGAACATCTGAGGAATGTCTGTGCTCTTAGAGGTCAGCAGCTGGCAGCTTCCTTTTGGAGAGAGGAGCATACGGCAGGACTCAAAGCACTCACGTTGCTCTTCTGGGAAGGGGCAGGTGCGGAAACACCAAACAGCTTTGGCACCAAGAGACCCTTGACTCCTCCCAGTCAGGCTGGGAGTCACCGCACTGGGTTTGAATCCACATCGGGAGCCACAGAGAACAGCGAGAGGCAATGAGGAGCTTTGCTTTTCACCTTCACAGGAGAAGGTGCCCAGAGGGACCCCACCGCATCTCACTGGGCAAACTCAGTTCGTCTCAGCGGCCGGCACTCTTCCAACCAGCAAGCCACGGTTTATTTCTTGACAGCTCCTGCTCTTGGAAGCTTCAGGCTCAGCTACACTGGGAGCGGGGCAGAAAACCCCACTGCCGTGGCACGCGGTGCGGTGCCGCCTTCACGCCGCGAAAACAACACTCCCGGCCATCGAATCCGTTACCAGTTAGAAAAATCACGCTCATAGGAGGGGATCGCTAAACCGCTCGTACAAACCAGACACACCAATCTGACCTCATTCACCAGAAAAGCATTCCTGTTCAGAGCATCCCAAGGGGATTTTAGGAAAGGATTTTGGTGGGTTTGCTGGTGAAAGAGCCTGAAAGCAGCCATCAGCTTTAAGGCAAACCGCTACAAAAGCACCGACCCCCTCCACGCTCTCTGCAGGGCCAGATGACGATGTGCCCGAGCGCTGGTGGCCACACAGAAAGCCCTTCTGGGCCAGCTTTGTCTGGGAGCTATTTGCTCGTCCGTCTGACAACAAAGCACGGGGGCCAGCCCATCGTTCAGCCGTCAGCAGGACGCGAGCTCACCACGCTGTTCCCCGCGGCCAGGACGCTCTCACTGGGACCAGGAGCCAACTTGGTCTGGCAAATGGCTTTGAGCTGGGGGTGCCCAGCGACTCAGCAGTCTGCAGGTAGGCAGCAAATCCTCAGATCAGCATGGGACTGACGAGAAGGTCTTTTCCCCCCATCGGAGCTGCTTCTTATTCTCCACGTGCAATGCAAGGCCAGCAGATGTTTTTCCCCCAACCCAAAAGGAGATGACAGCAGATATTTGCAGGGAGCATCGCGCTCGCAGGCCCTGATCCTGACAGGGGACTTCAGCCACCCAGACACATAGTGGAAAAGCAGCACAGCGAACTGCGAACAGTCCAGGAAGCCACTGGAGCGCATTGAGGACAACTTCCTAGCAGAGATGATGGAGAGCCCGACCAGAGGAGAAGCACCGCTGGACCCGTGGCTCACTTATCAGAGAGGTCAAGCCTGGAGGTAGCCTGGGCTGCAGCAATCACACCCTGGTTGAATTCTCAATCTCGAGGGGTACACAACGGGTAAAAAGTAGAACCATAGAACGGTTTGGGTTGGAAAAGACCTCCAAGATCATCAAGCCCAACTGCTCCCCTACCCCTGCCATCCCACCCCCAAACCCCGGCCCTCAGCACCGCCCCTGCCTGGCTGTTAAATCCCCCCAGGGCTGGGGACT
>NW_009260771.1:51359-53760 GCF_000687185.1 Egretta garzetta
TGGGGGATATTGGTGGAAGAAAAACTGGACAGGAGCCGGCAACATGCGCTCACAGCCCAGAAGGCCAAACGTGCCCTGGGCTGCATCCCCTGCAGCATGGCCAGCAGAACAAGGGAGGGGATTCTGCCCCCCTACCCCGCTCTCCTGAGAACCCCCCTGCAGCCCTGCATCCACCTCAGGGGTCCCCAGCGCAAGAAAGGCACGGACCTGCTGGAGCGGGGACAGAGGAGGCCACGGAAATGATCCCAGGGCTGGAACAGCTCTGCTGTGCAGAAAGGCTGAGAGAGTCAGGGGGGTCCAGCCTGGAGAAGAGAGGCTGCGGGGAGACCTTGTTGTGGCCTTTTGGGGCTTAAAGGGGCTGGTGAGAAAGACGGGGACAGACTCCTTACCAGGGCTGGCAGTGACGGGGCAAGGGGGAATGGTTTTAAACTGAAAGAGGGGAGATTTAGATTCGATATCAGGAAGGAGGTCTTCACTGGGAGGGGCTGGTGCAGCACTGGAAGGGGTTGCCCAGAGAAGCTGTGGATGCCCCATCACGGGAGATGTTCAAGGTCAGGCTGGACGGGGCTTTGGGCAGCCTGGTCTGGTGGAAGGCGTCCCTGCCCATGGCAGAGGGGTTGGAACTGGATGAACTTTAAGGACCCTTCCAACTCAAACCTTTCTGTGACTGAAAAAGAAATAATGACTTGGCCATGCAACCACAGCTACAATTAAGAAGCCATCACTGATGCCGCAGCAGTGCAGGGACATTCCAGCTCAATCCAATTAAGAAATTAATTGCCTGGTGGTTTAAGTAGGTTACCCATCACAGGCAGGGTTTCCTCCTGCCTTCCTGCTCTTCTGTACCTCCATACCCTGTCCTGAGCTTCCCCACCCGGAAACCCCACTGCAGCTACAGCCTGACAATTACCAGGGTGGGAAGGGAGGTGGATTTCTCACTGCAGCCAGCTTAGAAAAATGCATCCAAGAGCAATCACCTCCCAGTGCTGCCATTCGGAGAGCAAGGAGGTGACGGGAATGCAGAAGAAGGTTTGGGGTTTGCATTCAAATCGCTGCCTTGGAGCTGCTGCCTCCACCTACATCAGTTACCACTTGCTTGAACTGGGCGTCTGCCCGCTTGTTCCACTGGCGAGAGCTGCAGGGCCTTCAGAGACGCCTCGCCGGGATGCGCCCAAGCTGGAGAGAGCGGTCGGGGGGCTGCCTCCCATGGAATCAGCTGCGAGGGCAGACGCGGGTCCTCACAAACACGTCCCACCTTCTTAAAGAAAAGCAGGGCAGTGCCCCGGCATCGACGCCGGCAGCTCGGCTGCGGAGGCAGGCAGGGCAGGGGCACTTTCTTCAAGCCAGAGAGCAAGGCCAAGGCTGGGCAGACCTTTGGACTTGCCCAGCGCTGCAGTTCTTGCCTTAACCCATGGCCTTGTACATTTGATTTTCCCCATATCTTGAGCACGAACGTGACCTGCAGCTGGTGCTTCTTTGCAGGAACAGGCAAGGAGACCGCGGTCACACCTCCGCGGCAGCTGGGTTTGTCAACTTCTCACCACAGCCCCAGTTAAAGCCCCCACGCTTGACAACCCAGAGTGCAAACACAGGTGAAAGGATGACACAGATGTAGAAAGACATTTAAATGTTCTCTCCAGTTGAAGTGTTGCCTGGCCAGCCCCTAGCCAGAGGGTGTTTCCTTCCTGCTGGAAACTTGTTTCTCCTGATGGGCAGCATTGGTCTGAGTTGCAGCCCAGTGGCACCACAGCCCTCTTCCCAGCCGTGGAGCGCAGGGAAATGTTTCCTGAACTTTTATTTTAGGACCTCAGAAGTTCCCTCAGCAACACAGGGGAAGCGGGATGCGTGTCCCATGCCACTGCCCAGTGTGGCAGGAGCCCACAGCACAGGAGCATCATTCCAGAAGCCAGCAAACCACCCTGTGTGGAGAAGACACACCACCACCCCCCTCCCTGCCACCATAATTGCTCTGTTTGGGTGACAATAGCTTTAATCTTCCTATTGTCCAGCAAAACATCAGCTGAGCTTCTGCTCCAACAGATCAGCAGCTCCTGTTATAAACCAGGCAGGCCAGCATCCTGCACGCTCCCCAAGCAAAACACGTGCACCAACCGCGCCGACTCTGGCCCGCCCGGGCCGCCGCATGGCCCTCTGCGGAGGGCACACTCCTCCTCGGCACAAAGCCCGTGTCCTTACCTGATACGCCCTGATGAGAGATTGCACTGCAAGATGGTCCTCCACCAGTTTATCTACATTGGGCTGCGCTTGAACCAGGAACTGGGCTTGGGACAGCGTGGAAAGGGTGGTACTCAGTGGAGGGGGGCTTTGGTAAGCGGTGCCCGGAGCAGCTCCGGCATTGGCGTTGCGAAAAAAGATGTCCCATGACTAGAAAAAGGGAAAG
>NW_009260771.1:54415-64127 GCF_000687185.1 Egretta garzetta
GGGAAAGAGAGGCAACAGGATCATTACCCACAACCCAAACGCCTCTGCGCTGCAGGTTACTGGGGTCTCAGCTCCATGGCCAGAGTGAGGAGCAAAACCCCCCGGGGCAGAGGTGCCCCCTCCCCTGCACCCCAGCTCCACGCAGCCGCTGCCGAAGGCACCCACCTGCCTTGGAGAGGAGCACTAAAGCTCTCCCACTATTCCAGTTACACCATTCCGCTACTTCCCATCCATCTGAATTGTTTCTTTTGGCATGAGACCATCCCCAAAGGCCCCATCCCATCACATGGGTGATGCCCTTCGCCCAGCTCGGCTCTCCAAAAGCTGCTCTGAGCAATGAGCCCCAACCTGCTCTTCAGGCTCCCGTTTCCTTCTCTCCAGGGCAGGGGACTGTCCTCTAAATACCGACAATATCTTCTGGAAAATATTTTTGCCCTGTAATCAAATACACCTCTTCTTCTTTTCCGTGGTCTGAATGGCCTGGGACCCAAGTCCCAGCATCGTTGGCCAGTCCTCAGCCAGCAACGGGGTTTTCTTCTTCTTCTGTGCCCTCTTCATTTTTTCCCCATCCTTCCAGCGACACCAACACCAGCGCTATGCAGACAGCGTCTCCGCGCCAGCTCCCCCGTGCCCTTGGCAGGCAGGTATCACCCCTGCTCCTGTTCCTCTCTACAGATGGGCATTTTTAGGTGTTCAGAAAACAAAGCAAACCCCCCCAAAAAAGCCCTCAACAGACCCGGTGTAGCTTTGCAGTAGTTACCCAGCACCACCTGAAGAGCCCCAAAGTGTCCCAGCCCAAACCCAAGTTAACCTGTCTACTTGGAGAGGCCAAAACGGACCTGGGGAAGGGGAGAGACCAGGAGGGCGAAGTCCGAGCCACGTCCTCCCATCACGCTCCCACCCCTGCCCGCTTCCCACGTGCCATGGAGTGATAGGAAAGGGCACGGTGGAGCAGCGTCTGTGCGCACCCCAGACACCAGCAAACAAACCCCATGGGATTTGTGTGCAGATTTCAGCCCAAGGGTCTCGCCACTGACCAGGAGCACTCCGCACCCTGCACACCCCCAAACCTCGTGCCTGCGGAGAGCACCAAACTCCACCTCGGCGAAGCGCTGCCCAGGCAACCCCAGCGTGCTTAAACCAAGTGGAAAAGAGCTGTGAGAGCAGCTCCAGTGGTGGTTTGGGGCAGAAAAAGCAGCTTTTACACCCTGGTAGCAGGGTGGAGGGGACTGAAGACCTGACCTTTGCTGGAGGAGCACCAGCTCCCCCCTTCCCTGGAGCTCCTCCGGCTGCAGCGCCCATCACATGCCCCAGGAAGCTATTTCCAGCCCGGATTTACCCAGACACCCCATCACACGGCTGCGCACAGTGATTAAATTTAGAAACAGGTCACACCAAAGGAACATAAATAAAATCTGGAACAATTTGGCACCATAACTGATAAACAATAGCTCCCCCAAAAGAGAGGAGGGGAAAAAAAAAAGCTAAAAAAAGGCAAAGACAGAAAACACTCGCTCCCATTCTCATTGCTGTCTGCTGAAGGAAATTTCAGTAGGAAAAAAGGGAGAGCTGCTTTTTGGATGATCCCTACCCCTGGCCACAGCTGAGAGCAGCCCAAGCCCCCTCCCTTCCCCAGGCTCACAGAGCTCATGGGTACCCCAGAAGCAATCAGCTCCTGTGAGCAGCAGGGACGAGCACCCCAGCATGGGCTCCGTGCACTTGGGATGGGGAGGATTCCGGCTGGCCGCTTTGCTCGGTGGTTTAATGTACTGGAAAATAAAGATAGACAAGAGAAAGGGAGCATCCGCCAGCCCAGGGAGGGACTGGCAGCGGTGCTGGGGAGCAGGACAGAGCCAGGAGGCAGAGGTGTCGCCTTTATGACCGCCTCCCTCCTGCTGCTCGACAATATTAACCTCTTGGAGATGCAATTTGCTTCTGTTTTGAAAGAAAAAGTTCATTTTAAGCTTGACAAACAAGGTGTGGCACCAGCTGGGTCAGCTCAGGCACTTTCACTAAATGCTTTATTGCCCAGCCTAATTACAGGGTATTTCAGGCTCCTGACCGCAGGCTTTGCCCCCGCTGAAGGCTGTGGCCCTGATAAGCGCTATAAAAACCTCAGCTTTCAAGTTGCTGCTGTGCTTTCAAATTCAAAAGTACTCAAAGGCCACCCCAGGGGTTTCTGGGGACCCATGGAGGTGCCTCTGGAGCTCACGTATCCCACGGGAGAGGCCGAACAGCCCCACCAGCGTTATCCTGCTTTATTGCAGGAAGGAGGACTTTGCCTTAAGCCAGCACTTCCCAAAGGTAGGAGCAGTAATAAAGCTCATCGGGTTATTCCCCTCGGACCCTCTCCGTGCCCAGGGCAGCCCCACAAGCGCTCCTCTGGCTCTTACACCCTACATATGTATATAAAATATATATATATACTAGGTATGAGAACTCAGATTCAGCTCATTTTTACCAAGAGGGCCCAAAGCCAGTATCTCCCTGCTCCTAAGCGTGCAGGCAGCCCCCAGGTCTCAGCACGCTGAATGCTCTCAACCCCAGGTCCCTGCCATGACCAGCCGCAGCCATGCGTCCCACCGCAGCCACGGCACAAAGCATCAGCCCAGGCTGGCCTTCCCGGCGCTCCGCTGTGCCGCTGCTCGTGTGCCGGCAAAGCAGGACCGGGGAGCCAGGTGAAGGCAGCGACCCCCCTGCAGGAGCAGGGACACCTTGAACCACATCAGGTTACTCACAGCCCCGTCCAACCTGGCCTGGAATGGTCCCAGGGATGGGGCCTCCACCCCCTCTCTGGGCAACCCCTGCCAGGGTTTCACCACCCTCATGGTAAAGAATTTCTTCCTTAGATCCAGTCTGAACCTGACATGGGTTGGATAGATGACCTCTAGGGGCCCCTTCCAACCCAAAACATTCTATGATTCTATGATAAGCCCAGATAGTTCTGGCTTTAGAGGGATTTTGAGCTCAGCTCTGAGAACGGAGCTCACTGTGGGCTTCTCCATTGAGAACAGCCCCAAAACGAGCTCACCAAGCCAAACCAGCACCTCCTACTTCGTTTATCAAACTCGGTTCCTGGCAAAGGCTCTGGGTCCCAGCCTCCACCACAAGGCCAGCTCGGAGGTCAGGCACGCAGGGCAAGATGTCACCCTCTGGTGACATCTCCCACCCGCTACACAGCACCTCAGACAGGGTTGGGGCTGCTCCAGGCTGGGAGGTGCACGGGGGAGACACGGCCTCTACCTCCAGCTCAGGCTGCATCCCTGCTCCTTCTCCTCCCACGGGCTCTGGGGGACAGAAAGCACCGAGCAGACCCGCTCCGCACGGCTGGCCAGCCAGGGAGCACCTCCTGCTTTAGCAGGGAGGGGGTACAGTCAGAGCTGAAGGCTGGAAATGGAGGAGCCCAACCCAAACTGACAGCAGGTGACCTTTGCTGAGAGCAGGGGGTTAAGCAGCGATCTGGGTTCGTGCTCTGCACATCACCTCATCCCGTATCAACACAGACGAGGCCCTTCAGTTCCCCGGGGTGCTCACTTTCGAAGATGGGCGATGAAACCCCAGGGTCTCAAACTCCCAAGCAGGGCTCCTACCCAGTTCAGCCCACAGCCCTATTTGGGAGCACGACTGCCAAGGCCGCAGCCAGAGGCACCTCCCAGGGCCAGGCACGGGGCTCCGGCAGGTTCCCACCGTCACGTCGGGGGAGCTGGGGTTACACAGCCCGGTCTGCGTGCCCTGGGGTCATACACCCGCTCTCAAGATAAAAATCAACACTGGCACACTAAGAAGTCCCACGTCAAAGGCTGTTGGGGGAACAAATGCAACGGGAGAGCTGCTTCCCTTCACACCAGCCCAACCTGAACATGGGGGCCAGACCTGTCGCAGATGTGTGATGGTGGCCATCACCCACCTGCAGGCGAAGCTCCCTGGCCACCCACCCCAAAGCAAGCAACGCTGCTCGGGGTCCGGGGGGACGGCGTGGGCTGTGCCGAGCGTTGCTGGCAGCCAAGCTGGCAAAGGGGCAGGAGCACCTCCGCTCCCTTGGGAAGCGGTCACAGGAGCGAGCAGCCCACAGCACCACCCCCCACCCCGCACCCTCACCTCCTCTATCCCCAGCTCTGCTGCTGTTTGCTCATCAGACTCAGAAACCAGAGTTCACCTGGAGGACTGCATGCAGAAAAAAGCTTAAAACAGCTTTTTTTTTTTTTCTTTTTTAAAGCCTTCCCTAGTCTAAACAAACACTTCAGTATTTTCTGCAGTTTAAACCACCAGCGTCTGCAGGGCAGAAGCGAATTCACTTTGCTCAGCTGGGACAGTCATGCCAGCTGGAGCTCTCATAGTTTTTTGGCAACAGCAGCCAAGAAACTGCAGCCCTTCCCTGGCTAAAGGTCTCACCCTCATCAGCAAAAAGCAGCATGGCAAGGTGCAGCCAGGCGCTGCGCCGTGCGGGGAGCAGATAAGCCACAGCCAAGCCCATGGGACGGCCCAGCTGGTTTTGGGAACTCCATCCCCAGCTCTGACCCTGCATCTAATGGGATGGAGGCCAACGCTTATCAGGGACAGGGACGTCACACTCCACTATCGCGCTGGAGCGGACGCAGGCTGACGGGGACAGCTTGCAAGCTGAGACTAGGGACGGTTGCAACTCCAATCCCGCCACAGCAGCTTGGTGTCCCAGCAGGGACTGGGCGAGCCATGAAAAAGTGGAGAGAGGAGAAAGGGGCAATGCTAGGAGCTGGGAAGGGATCACTGGAACGAGGTGGGATCTGCCCAGGAGGGGTGAGTCAAGTATGAGGGTCAAGTGCATCAGGGATTAACAAAGCCCACCCCAAACCTCAGGTGTCAACTCCACCAGGAGTTCTGGGACCTGGATTTCATAGGATCACAGAACGGTTTGGGTTGGAAGGGACCTTCGAAGATCATCCAGCCCAGCTCCCTGGGTCCAACTCCCTTTCTGCCAAGCAGGATCAGCTTGATTTTGGTTAAAAAGCAGCCCCTAAGATTTGCTTTATACATTACTAATGTCAGGTTCGCTTCTGGGCAGTAAGGACCCGTTTCACTTCACACTGATCTTCCTACTGCCACAACCCACCCCCAGACGCGCTGGAGGCAGAAATCTTACGTCAGCTCCTGCGCTGCTCTCTAAGCACTTAAAAGTACTTCAGGGGATATTGATTTCCAGGGGTGACCAATACACACCCACAGTTCTTCATCATAAACATTGGACTGGGGGCCTGGAGAGGTAGGGGGAGCTCTACCCTGTAGGTGCTCAAAACCTGACCACACGAGGCCCCAAGTTACCTGGTCTAGCTGTGAATCTGGACGCCACCCCCAAGGCAGCCAAACCAAGGCAGAGGCTCCAGAAGCTCCTTCCAACCTAAGTCCTCCAATTTCTTCAGCTGTGCATGCATGAGGACTCCTGTACAGCACTGCATGCACTGCCTACCTACAGATGAGCCGATGAAGCTCCAGGGGCTACATGAAAGAGGAGACAAGACCAGAAAAGATCCGCAGGTCTAGCCTCAGGACCCAATTACACTTCCCAGCCAGCTGCCTCCATTAGTCTTGATGGTTACACTCACATCTACTCAGAGCGACGTTCAAGACTGAGCAGGGTCAGAAGATCAAAAAGCCAGCATCAAACCATGAAGGCTCTTTGCCAAAGACACAACCGTGCCCGTCACTGGGACAAGCGTGGTGTAACCCTCTCTCATTTTTAAATTAAGACTACAGCATTTAGAGTCATGGCTTTTGATTCCATATCCCGCCTCGGAAGGACCGTGTTGCACCACGTGCTTGGGTCGCTTTTCAAGTCACTATTTGACCAGGGGCACAACCCAAACCAACATACTTCGTGCTTGCTGAGGCTGTATTGCTTGGCTCAGCCACCCTTTTGCCTCGAAAGAAGCGTAAAGTCAACACTGCTTGTGAAAATCTGGCTTTGACCCTACCTTAAGACCTTTACGGCACCCTACAGCACATTTTGGATGCGTGGGACTGGTGCCATCAAAAACACACTCAACACGCTGATGCAAGCGTTTGGGCATGAGATCCCTTATTCACCCTTGACTGTTCATTTAACCATCACGCCCTGATTTGCAGGCTGCTCATGTGCTACTGAATAAAGGAAATCCCTGCTCTACATCAGGACATGTATGAAACAGTCTTAAAAATCCCCTGAGTAATGCTGAGACTTAGTCACTAGAGGAACATCTTCCTCGTGAAACACTGGGAATGGGGAAAAAACACAGCTGGGTTTCAGAAATCCTCTTCCAGCTGAGCCCTGATCCACTGGATGCGATGTTAATGAGCTGGCCTTCTCCTCGCTGAAGGAGCTCCAGTAATTCAGGCCAAGGCAGGCCTCTGTGCACACTACCTACAGCTGGGTTGCTTCCCCAATTTTGAGTTTAGGAGCAGCTGGTGGGAATTCCTCTGGCCACCAGACCCAGTCCCCCCTCCCCAGGCTGCAGATCAGCAACATGGCTTCTTTATGCACACAAGCTCAGAGTCAAGCTTAGCTACAGCCAGTCTACCCCAACACGTACCACCACCCATGCCTGAAGCCAAAAGGAAGCCAGGCACGCTGTGAATGCCCTCCCAGCCTCCCCCAGAGGAGGGGATTCTCCAGAATAAACCCTCCTGATGAGCCATCAGAGCTGGGGAATAATAAAAAAAGCAAAAAGCATTGGGAGCTCATTAAAGGTGGATTCCCAGGAGAAGGCATTCCTCGTATCCGCTTGTGATCCAGGACACTGCCCACATCCCACAGCGTTCCCTCTTGGACAGAGAAACTCCTCTTGGCTCTTGCTCAAGGAATCGCTGATGTCTCCTTCGGGCAACGCGAGGCAGAAGGACCATCCACAACCATCCAGCCCCTCTGGTGGAGTTCAATCCTCCTCGAGATGTGCACACCTACCTGCACCCACCGCTCAGACACAGAGAGAGAGAAGCGAAGGCGATTTCCTGGAGAGCTTGCTCCTTACCTTATGTACACTTTTGGGATTTTCCAGCCAAGCATAATACATTTCCTCCACGTAGTTTGAACTAGTCCCACTCAAAAAAGGCTCAGCAGCCACCGGTGCACTGTAGCACCTGATCTGTTGAAACGTCCTGGGTGCTGCCGGCCTGTGTTGGGAAATTGTCTTTACAGTCTGTGAGGCCGTCAACGGCCTCAGCCTTGCTGCACAAGTCCTTAAGTTAAGCATGTTTGTCTGGTGGCCTCACACAAGTTCCTGTTGGGAGAGAAGGGAAAAGTGAGTTAGAAATTATCGCAGGAGAGTGCAGAGCAGAGACCACCCCCCATCCACCCCGAGCACAGTTAGCTGAGCTTAGGATCGAGTTTTAATTGAAATTAATCCTTCCACCCTGTCCCGTGGCCACGTCCCTGACAACTGGGAAACGCAGTGTTTGCTCCAGACGCTTGGCGCGGGCGGGTCTGCCTCCCCCGTCCTCGCTGGCGCAGCACCGCCATCTCCCCCAACGCGACGGCGAACAGCAGAATTGCTCGGTGGGGTACCCAGCGCCCGCCTCCAACGAGCCGTTCCACAGCAAAGCCACCCGCGCCTTTTTATATCGGCACCTTTGTACAAAACACGGCATGTCTGATGGTGAAACGCAGCCCGGATTAACAGCACAAGGTATCAGGTTCCCCCAGCGCGTTCCTCTTCAGTTCCCAGCCAAAAACATCTCCTCCTTTTCCAATAATAAATCCATATGATTTCCTTTGATTTTCTGATTCTTCCTCCAAGAATCCTCTTTTAAACAGGAAAATCCCCTCTATGAAACTCAGATTCCAGCAGGAGCTGGACGCCGTGGCCCTTCAGCTCCCATTTGCAGTGACGCAGCTGGCCGTACGAGTTTAAAGAAAAGCACTTTAAAGCACCAGGCCCAGAAGGGTGCTGGAAAAAATTCGCTACCAGCTGGATTTTAATGCTGAACATCACCTTTTCCTTCACATCAAGCTGATCCAGTCTAGCGGGACACGCTCCTCCAGCTGTGCGCAAGCCACAGGAAGACAACTCTCATCACGCCGACCCAATGTGGAAGGCTTTTCCATCAGTCTCTCTCCCATGTCTTGGCTTCGATTTTTGCTGCGTTACTCACCCCGTGACCACTCTGCTTGGCCAAGGTTTTCTTCTCAGCCGAGGTTTCCTTCTCACTGGTTTGCATTATGTGCACCAGGATAAAGCTGGGAAGAAACCACCGACGGGGAAGACCCCTCACCAAGTAGAGGAACGGTGGTGCAAAGCACTTGGGACACAGGCTCTGGGACAGACCGCTTCATTCTCCTTGAAAGCTCAGACCCAAGAAGGCCAACACAGCTGAGAGACCCAGAGAGGGGCTCTCCCCCGCCCAGAGAACCCAGAGCCGGCGTGGGACCTCTCACAAGTCCCCCAGCAACCTCCACCTTGCAGCTCTTGGGGGGGCGCAGCCCTGCATGTCCAGGGACACCTGGGGTTGGCCACGCTCCTCGTTACACACATCCACAGCCTGAGGGAAAGCGCTGGAGCAAGATCATCTCAGGGGAAACACCGGCACTTGGAGCCAGATCTCTTCTTGGAGCTGCCCTTTCCAGCCAGCTCCCAGGCTGGAGGTGACCCAGCTGGCCGCTTTCCATATCCCCGACCAGTTTAACAAGCAGCAGCCTAATGTCAAAACAGGTATCGTGCGTTCGCCAGATTAATATGAAGTTTCACAGCAGACTGGAGGAAAAAAAATACACCTTCGTTACCGGCGTTCCGTCAGCCGGGCTTCCAGATTTGCCTTGCTGAATCTTAGTTCTGGCTCCTCAGCATGGCAGCAGCTACGCTTCCTGCCTCAAAACACAAGATTTTGGTCCAAAGAACCTGAGGAAGACCTGGGATTGCTCTAATTCAACCAAGGTGTTTTACAGATTTCCCTGGGGGGCGGGGGAGAAGGGAAGACCGCTCGTCCTTTCCACCCTGCTTGCTCACGTTCTGCCCGCAGCCCACCCAGGCCCACAACAGGCAAGAAAGGGCAGGCGGGTGCAGGACAGCGAGTGCGGCGGCGCTGGGTGTTTTACCAGCTTACCCTCTTCAGATTTAAGCAGCAAAACACAGGCAGGTATTTCAGAGAGCCAGCTGAACTGGCTGTCGGCGCACGGGCACACAGGCGGCAGGGAAAAAGCTGGAGGAGGAAAGCGCCAGCGGCGTCTCCAGCTTTGGTGCCCGGTTTTGCTCGCTGCCGCTCCGCAGCGTCCTGGTGACCTCTCTGGAAAACAGCGGGGGTTAACGCCAGGGTTTGACCCAAACCCAGCAGAGCCAGGCGCTCTTTGAGGGCCTCTCGCAGGAAGGGTTGGCTTCCCAACGGCGCGGAGCAGGGCGAGCTCGGGGCAGGGATGTTTCCGAGATAAATCAAAATAGCGCACCATGCCCGGGAGGAAGAACGCAGGAAAGCGAGCCGGAGATAAGCGACGCTGGGGTCACCCCGAGCACAAAGCTCATGCCCGGGGTCGGGGGGCGTTAAGGAGATGAAGCCCGGGCTCGTTGGCCGGGCCCTCGCGGCAAGAGCCGGACCACAACCCAAATTTCACCGAGGCCAAGCAACGGGAACGCTCACGGCAGATTAACGGGCGAGAGCGCACCGCTAAGCGGATTAAGGCGCTAAATTTGACCTCTGGCAGCCGGGGTCCGCGCCGCCTGCCCCCGAAGGTCCCTGCGCTTTGGGGAGGGGGCGGCGGCGGCGCTGGGTGTTA
>NW_009260771.1:65240-70827 GCF_000687185.1 Egretta garzetta
CCTGGCGGCCCGTGGTACGGCCTGGGGACACTGCAATGGCCTGGGGACACTGTATGGCCTGGGGACTCATGGTATGGCCTGGGGACACTGCCACGGCCTGGGGACCCCTGGTACGGCCTGGGGACACTGCCACGGCCTGGGGACCCCTGGTACGGCCTGGGGACACTGCCACGGCCTGGGGACCCCTGGTACGGCCTGGGGACACTGCCACGGCCTGGGGACCCCTGGTACGGCCTGGGGACACTGCCACGGCCTGGGGACCCCTGGTACGGCCTGGGGACACTGCCACGGCCTGGGGACCCCTGGTACGGCCTGGGGACACTGCCACGGCCTGGGGACCCCTGGTACGGCCTGGGGACACTGCCACGGCCTGGGGACCCCTGGTACGGCCTGGGGACACTGCTATGGCCTGGGGACTCATGGTATGGCCTGGGGACACTGGCACAGCCTAGGGACCTCTGGTATGGCCTGGGGACCCTGCCATGGCCTGGGGTCCTCTGCCATTGTCTGGAGACCCCTGATATGGCCTGGGGATCCCCACCAAGGCCTGGGGACCCCACCACCATTTGGAGGACACCCTGGCATGGAGGACCCCATGGCCTGGGGCACTTCAGGCTTTTGGGGGCATCCTGGTGTGGGTGACAGCTGGTGGGCCTTGTCCCTGGGTGGGGGACAGGCAGAGCTGGGCAGGCAGGAGGTGCCCCAGGAAGTTTTGGGTTTGCTGGCAATTTCCCAACGGGTGAGTCACGGCCGCAGCAGCCCCAAGCCGAGGAGCTGGGCCGGGCCGGACAGCACTTTCGGGAAGTGAAACAGATGACAGGAAAACACCCCGGCAGCCCACAGCCACGCAAGCCCAGCAACATACGTCCCCAGCCCGGCCAGCAGGGTGGTGACACGGAGCATCTCCAAAGGCACAGCGTCCCCAAAGGCCATGTCCCCAGGGCAGAGCAGGTGGGCAGAAGGGACCAGGGTCCTGTGCCCTCTGATACTGGGGCGGTGGGGAGAGGAGAGGTGGCAGAGGGGGCTCTGCTGGCCGCGGTGCTGCAGGCCTGGCCAGTGCAAGAGGAAGCCATGGGGAAATGGTGGAGCAGCAGCACTTGCGCCACTGGACTCTTCCGGGGCTGCTGCGGTCCCCAGCCCTGACGAGGGTGGGTGTCATCGCAACCCCAGTGGGACGGCACTAGAGCTGGGACAGTCCCTGCTGGGTCAGCCCGGACACTGAGGGCTGGCACGCGAGCACCGGCCCCATGCACTGACCCCAAACATCGCCCCTGCTCTCTGCCCTGCACACCAACCCCAAAGCATCCCTCTAAAACATCCGTTGGGTTCAGTTAGTCCATGACTTCGGGCTCCGTCTGTTGTAGCAGGGCAGGAGAGATGGTGTGGGGCGTTGGGTTGTTGCACACTGAAGCCAGTTCTGGTTCCATCGCGCTGCACTTGCTTGGTTTCGTCAAAATTCATTCATTAATCTGGGCGATTCTTAGTGTAATACCGTTGATATGACATATACCAACCATCAAAGTGATGACATAGGGTACTACACAGCAATTAACATCATACCATTCGGTTCATTGGCTATTTTCACCCAAAATCCCCTTGAGGTACACATCGGACTTCCCCGTCCTTCCACGTCAACTACCAGGTGCACCCAGGTCCTTGAGCAAAAGCGATCCCGCGGATGGGTTTGCCCTTGCCCGAGGCAGGAGTAACTCAGACTCTGCCCCAGCATAGTTTTTACGTGCATCGCAGGGACTTTATCCCCTCCTACCGTACGTAAGAGGCTTGATGGGGCAGGGCCAGCTGGGTTGGCAGCTCCCCCAGCGCTGACTGACCAGGTGGCTTTGCTAAATGTGTATCCCAATGTTTGAATGTCCCACCACCCATTGCTCTCAGGGTAGTCTTGAACAGCTCATCGTGTCATTCAATTTTCCCAGAGGCTGGTGCATGACAGGGGATGGGATGTACCCACTCGATGCCGTGCTCTTTGGCCCATGTGTCTATGAGGCTGTTTCGGAAGTTAGTCCTGTTGTCTGACTCAATTCCTTCTGGGGTGCCCTGTCACCACAGCACTTGCTTTCCAAGGCCCAGGATGGTGTTCTGGGCGGTGGCAAGGGGCATGGAAGATGTCTCCAGCCATCCGGTGGTTGCTTCCACCACGGTGAGCACACAGCGCTTGCCGTGATGGGTTTGTGGGAGTGTGATACAATCAGTCTGCCAAGCCTCCCTGTATAAATATTTCAGTCATCGTCCTCCACACCAGAGAGGCTTTAACTGCTTGGCTTGCTTGATCACAGCACATGTTTCACATTCATGGATAACCTGTGCAATAGTGTCCATGGTCAAGTCCACCCCATGATCACGAGCCCATCTCTATGTTGCAGCTCTTCCTTGATGGCCTGAGGTGTCATGGGCCCACCAAGCTAGAAATAATTCACCCTTATGTTGCCAGTCCAGATCCACCTGAGCTGCTTCAATCTGAGCAGCCTGATCCACCTGAGGGTTGTTTTGATGTTCTTCAGTGGCCTGGCTCATAGAATCACAGAATCGTTTGGGTGAGAAAAGCCCTTTAAGATTATCAAGTCCAACCGTTCCCCTACCCCTGCCATCCCACCCCCAAACCCCGGCCCTCAGCACCGCCTCTGCCCGGCTGTTAAATCCCCCCAGGGCTGGGGACTCGACCCCTTCCCTGGGCAGCCCCTTCCAGCCCCTGACAGCCCCAAGGGGAAGGAATTGTTCCCCATGGCCAACCTCACCCTGCCCTGGCACAACTTGAGGCCAGTGCCCCTCGTCCCATCGCCCCTTCCCTGGGAGCAGAGCCCGACCCCCCCGGCTCCCCCCTCCTCTCAGGCAGTTGTAGGCAGCGATGAGGGCTCCCCTCAGCCTCCTCTGCTCCAGGCTGAACCCCCCCAGCTCCCCCAGCCGCTCCCCAGCAGCCTGGGGCTCCAGACCCCTCCCCAGCTCCGCTGCCCTTCTCTGGACATGTACCATGGACTGATCCAGACTGCATTGGAACAGCGTAAGCCTCCGGAACACCTACAATCAATTGATGACATCATCGTGTGGGGCAATACAGCAGAAGAGGTTTTCGAGAAAAGGAAGAGAATAGCCCAAATCCTTCTGAAGGCCGGTTTTGTCATAAAACAAAGTAAGGTCAAGGGTACGTGAGCACCTACGTGACGCACCTTTACAACCCAGTTCCCTACCTGGGCAGCAACACCTTGCCCCAGCATGGCTGCCCAGCTGGGTTTGCCTCTGCGCTGCCAGCTCTCTGCTCCCGTTGCTGCAGCCGCCCTCCCAGGACATTCGCCACCGTCCATGAGTCAGCACAGAGACAGAGCTCTGGCCGTTTTTCTTGGTCAGCGATATCCAAAGCCAGCTGGACAGCTTTCGCTTCTGCAAACTGACTCGGTTCTCCTTCTCCCTCAGCAGTTTCTGTGCCTCATCGTATGGGCCTCCATACAGCAGCCTTCCGCCTCCGATGCTTTCCCACAGGACGTCAGGGCCCATCAGTGACCAGGGCACTTTGCTTCTCATTTTCTGGTGGTTTATTGTACAGTGGAGCCTCTTCAGCACGCGCCATCTCCTCCTTTGGTGACATCTTTGCCTTCTGGCCAGTCCATGATCGCTTCCAGGATTCCTGGATGATTGGGGTTTCCTATTGGAGCCCATTGAGTGATCACTTACTCCACGTAGCATCAGTTGCGTGATGTATAGAGCGGACCTTCCCTTTGAACATCCAGCCCAGCACCGGCAGTCGGGGTGCCAACAGGAGCTGTGCTTCAGTACCAATCACTTCCGAAGCAGCTCGAACCCCTTCGTGTGCTGCCAGTATCTCTTTTTCAGTTGGAGCACAGCAGACCTTGGATCCTCAGTATCCCCGACTCCAAAACCCTAGGGGTCGGCCTCGAGTCTCCCCTGGTGCTTTCTGCCAGAGGCTCCAGGTAGGGCCGTTCTCCCCGGCTGCGGTGTAGAGCACACTTTTTACATCTTGCCCTGCCCGGACCGGCCCATGCACTATCTCCTGTTTAACCTGTCCAAAGGCCAGGTTGTTCAGGGCCCCACATGAAATCATTCTTCTTTTGCATCACTTGACAGGGAGGGCTTATGATCAGGCTGTAATTTGGAATACGCATCCTCCAAAAACGCACAACGCCCAAGAAAGCTTGGGTTTCCTTTCTGCTGGTTGGCAGGAACATGGCTGTTATTTTGTTGATCACATCCATTGGAATCTGATGACGTTCATCTTGCCATTTTATTCCTAAAAACTGGATCTCCTGGGCAGGTCCCTTGACCTTACTTTGTTGTATGGAAAAACCGGCCTTCAGAAGGGCTTGGACTATTTTCTTCCTTTTCTTGAAAACCTCTTCCGCTGTGTTGCCCCACACGATGATGTCATCGATGTACTGTAGGTGTTCCGGAGCCTTACACTGTTCCAGTGCAGTCTGGAGCAGTCCATGGTGAACAGTAGGGCTGGGTTTCCACCCCTGGGGCAGTTGATTCCAGGTGTACTGGACACCCCTCCAAGTGAAACCAAACTGTGGCTGGCACTCCACTGGGAGTTGGGGGGAGATTGAGGGGTTTGAGGGTTTGAGAAAAACGCATTCATGACATCAATTGTGGCAACCCCTTGGCCGCCTTGGACTCCAGTTTGTACTGAAGTTCTAACATGTCCGGCACAGCAGCGCTCAGCGGCAGCATGACTTCATTCAGGCCATGATAGTCTACTGTTGGTCTCCACTCTCCATGAGACTTTCTCACTGGCCATGTGGGACTGTCAAAAGGGTGAGCGACTCCTCCTGATCACTCCTTGGCTCTCCAGTCCACAAATCAGCTTGTGGATGGGAATCAGAGAGTCTTGGTTGATGTGATATTGCCACCCATGCACTGTTGTGGTGACAATCAGCACCCATTGTTCTTCGACCCTCAACAACCCCACACCAGAAGGGTCTTTGGAGAGATGGCGCAAGGTAGACATCTGCTTAATTTCCTCTGCCTCCAGGGCAGCTCTACCAAAAGACCACCAGTACCCTTTTGAGTCCTTGAAATGCTCTCTCCTGAGGTAGTCTATGCCAGGGATGCATGGAGCATCTGGGCCGGTCACAATGTGGGGGTTTTGCCGCTCATTCACGGTTAGAATCATAGAATCGTCTAGGTTGTAAAAGACCTGTAAGATCATCAAGTCCAACCGTTAACCTAACACTGCCATCCCACCACTAAACCCTGTCCCTATGCACCTCAATTACCCTTCTTTTAAATCCCTCCAGGGATGGGGACTTGACCACCTCCCTGGGCAGCCCATTCAACCTGACAACCCTTTCTGTGAAGAAATTTTTCCTAATGTCCAACCTCACCCTGCCCTGGCACAACTTGAGGCCGGTGCCCCTCGTCCCATCGCCCCTTCCCTGGGAGCAGAGCCCGACCCCCCCGGCTCCCCCCCCCTCTCAGGCAGTTGTAGGCAGCGATGAGGGCTCCCCTCAGCCTCCTCTGCTCCAGGCTGAACCCCTCCAGCTCCCCCAGCCGCTCCCCAGCAGCCTGGGGCTCCAGACCCCTCCCCAGCTCCGCTGCCCTTCTCTGGACACGCTCCAGC
>NW_009260771.1:71476-77108 GCF_000687185.1 Egretta garzetta
CACAGCCTTTCCCTCATCTACCATGCGGGTCACCTGGTCGTAGAAGGAAATCAGGTTGGTTAGGCAAGATCTGCCTTTGATGAACCCATGCTGACTGGGTCTGACCCCCTGATTGTCCTCCATGTGCCTGGTGAGCACACTCAGGATGAACCTCTCCATAATCTTCCCCAGTACTGAGGTCAGGTTGACAGGTCTGTAGTTCCCCAGATCCTCCTTCCGGCCCTTCTTGAAGATAGGCATCACATTTGCCACCCTCCAGTCATCTGGGACCTCCCCTGTTATCCAGGACTGCTGATAAATGATGGAGAGTGGCTTGGCCTTTTCCTCATCCTTAGTGGCAATGTTCCCCCTTGCATCCACTAGAGGATGGAAGTTCTCCCTGGCTCTCTTTTTGCTGTTATTTATGAAAACTTTTCTTATTATCCCTTACAACAGTGGCCAGCTGAGTTCTAGTTGGGCTTTTGCCTTTCTAATTTCCTCTCCGCATGACCTGACAAGATCCCTGTACCCTTCTTGGGTTGCCTGCCCCTTCTTCCAGAGCTGGTAAGCTCTCCTTTTTTTCCTGAGTCTCAGTAAAAGACCTCTCTGTCCAGCCAGGCCGGTCGTCTTCCCTGCCAATTCGTCTTCCGGCACATGGGGACAGCCTGCTCCTGTAGCCTTTAAGACTTCTTCCTTGAAGAATACCCAGCCTTCCTGGACCCCTTTGCTCTTCAGGACTGTCTCCCAAGGGACTCTCCCAACCAGCGTTCTGAACAAGCTGAAGTCTGCCCTCCGGAAGTCCACGGTGGCAGTGTTGCTGACCCCCTTCCTTACCTCACCAAAAATTGAAAACTCTACCATTTCATGATCGCTAAGGCCAAGACGACCTCTGACCACCACCTCTCCCACCAGTCCTTCTCTGTTAATGAACAGGAGGTCAGGCAGGGCACCTCCCCTGGTGGGCTCCCTTACCAGCTGTGTCAGGAAGTTCTCTTCCACACACTGCAGGAACCTTCTGGACTGTTTCCTCTCTGCTGTGTTGTATTTCCAGCAGATGTCTGGGAAGTTGAAGTCCCCCACAAGAACAAGAGCTCACGACTGAGAGAATTCTGCCAGCCGCTTGTAGAATACTTCGTCAACATCCTTGTCCTGGTCGGGTGGTCTGTAACAGACTCCCAACAGGATATCGTTCTTGTTGGCCTCCCCCCCCATCCTCACCCATAAGCACTCGGCCTCACCACAAGCGTCAAGCTCTGTACAATCAAAACACTCCCCAACATACAGAGCCACCCCGCCGCCTCTCCTTCCCTGCCTGTCCCTTCTGAAGAGTTTGTAGCCATCCGTTGCAGCACTCCAGTCATGGGAGGCATCCCACCACGTTCCTGTGATGGCAATGACATCATAGCTATCCTGCTGCACAGTGGCTTCCAGCTCCTCCTGTGTGCTGCCCAAGCTGCGTGCATTGGTGTAGATGCACTTGAGCTGGGCTATCGGTTTCACCCCCAGCATTGGGGTGTCACCCCCAGGCTCCTCTCCAGTGAGCCTGGTTATATCCCCTCCCCCCTTCAGGCCAAGTTTAAAGCCCTCTCAACCAGCCACGCCAGTTCTTGAGTGAGGAGACCTAGCAAGGTTTGAACATCCCAAGGATACTCAAAATTCTCAAGAGCTGATGTAATCAGCCTGGAGAAGAAGGGGAAGATGGAGGAAGGTGTCTCCCCCATAGGCTGGCTCTCCGAGGAGAAACAGTAAAAGGCATAACTTGTATAATCATTAATAATTCCCAATAGATGGCTCCCAAAATACAAAGGTGATGGCAGTGCTGAGTACAAACACAAGACGGATCTCATGACCGATAATTTTATCATCGCACAGGCCAGTGTGACACAGTACGGCAAAGCGGGAACCTCAACCCAGCTGCCCGAGGTGAGAACCCGCGCCACGGGAGCGGAGGCAGCGGGTGAGGTGCTCGGCACAGCTCGGAGAACAAGGACAACAGCTCTGAGAGCAAAGAAAAACCCACTGCAGTCAGCAACCATTAGGCCAATACAATGAATGCTTCTCTCTGAACCTGCTCTGGACAGGTCTGTTGTCTCAATCCTTCCTACCCCACGTTGGGTGCCAAAAAGGGCTGGTGTGGGTTAACCTGGCGGGGAGCTGAACACCCCCCAGCTCACCCCCCCACTTCGGTGTGGCAGGGAAGAGAATCAGAGGGAAAAAAGTAGACTCCATGGGTTGAGATAAAGAGAGTTTAATAAGACAAAAGAGTAATAACGGTAACGATGGGGAGAGAATACACGGAGTGTACGCAGCCCGTGATGCACAGTGCAATTGCCCACCACCCGCTGGCCAATGCCCAGCCTGTCCCCAGCAGCGATCGCTCCCCCCCGGCCAACTCCCCCCGAGCATGATGCCGTATGGTCTGGAATAGCCCTTGGGCCAGTTGGGGTCGGCTGCCCCGGCCGTGCCCCCGCCCGGCTCCTTGTGCCCCTGGCAGAGCAGGGGAAGCCGAAAAAGTCTTTGCCTGGTGTAAGCACTGCTCAGCACCAACTGAGCCATCAGGGTGGTGTCAACGTTCTTCTGGCACTGAACCCAAACCACAGCACTGTGCCAGCTGCTAGGAATAAAATTAACTCCATCCTGGCAAAACCAGTCCCGCAGCGCGGCTGGGGGCAGCCAGCCCCCCAGCACTCTCGGTCTCGCCAGAGGAATTGAGCAAACCCGGGCGTTGCGAAAGGTGGAAATCCCGCTCTGACGGCGCTTCCTTCCAGCAGCTCTTGAAAACCCGCCGCGCCACCGCCGGGCTCAGAGCACGCCCCAGCGACGCTGCGGACAGGACAGGCAGGAGCAGGCAGGAGCAGGCAGCCCGGTACCGCGGCACTCGACAGGCACCAGCAGGTCTCTGCCCGGGTTTCTGCAGTCAGCGGCAGTGATGGCGTTCGTCCCCGATTTGGACACACTGGAGAGCAGCAGGTAAGCGTGGCCGTGCTGGAGGGGACACCGGGGACACGGTGCTGCCCTGGTGCCATGGTGGCCTTGGCTTCACCACCTCCCTTTGCCTTTCAGCCTGAACGAGGAGACGTTTTATGGTCCCGACTGCCTCTGCCTGCAGAAGGTAATGCTGGGGTGCTGGGAGCGGCGAAACCCCCATGGATGAGGAAGCCGGGCTCTCACCCCACGTCCCCTTCCCTCCTCAGAAACACCAGCTGGACTCAGAGGTGACATCGCCCGGGGTGGACATCCAGCTGATGGTGACCAACGGACACCCTGTCAGGACCTTTCGCCGAGCTGCCATCCTTGTGGTGGCCATGACCAAGCTCCTGAAGCGGCCGGCGCACAAGGACTTTGCCGACAGTGACCTTGGGGACTTCCTGGATGATCTTTTCGGTATGGGGGGGTGGTGTTGGGGGTGTCACCCCAGCTGGGGGATGCTTTTGGGGGGATCCTCTTGGACCCGGGAGCCTCAGCAACCCCCTGACCGTCTCCCTCCCCGCAGAGCCTGTCTCCTTCCAGCAGATCGAGGGCAGCTATGCTGGGGCGCCCGTCTACCGCTACACCCGCTCCCAGTCCTTTGACATCCTCGACATCGACCAGAAATGCTTCGTGCTGGAGTCGCCCACCCAGCTGGTGGCCCTGCACCTGCAGGGACCCTCTGCTGGGCGGAAAGGTGAGCGGGCAGAGTCCTGATCCAATGTTCCCATCCCCAACCCTGAGACCACCTGGGAGCCACCCCACAGCCTCGGGACCACCCGTTAACCTGTCCCTTCTCTCTGCAGTGAAGCTCAACATTGCTCTGTACCGTCCCCGGTCATCGCAGGGCGGCCCGGGGACCGGGCGGATGCCAGTGGCGTTGGGCATCAAGGGCTACCAACTCTACATGTCGTGCGTGATGAGCGGCTCCAAACCCGTGCTGCAGCTGGAGGTGAGCGGGGGGTCCCAACGGCTCCATCCCCTGTGGGGCTGGGGGTTCCATCCCACCCTGATCCCCGTTTCACCCCCTTGGTTGCAGGAAGCTGACATCAGGAGGGACATCGAGAGCATGGAGCTGACCCGCTTCATCTTCTACCGCCTGGACAGCCCAGTCCAGGGGACCACCCGCTTTGAGTCGGTCGCCTTCCCCGGCTGGTTCATCTGCACCTCCCTGCAGCCCCGCCAGCCCGTCGGCATCACCAACCAGCCCGACCAGGTCAACATTGCCACCTACGCGCTGAGCGGGCGCTGAGGAGCCCCCGCACCCAGTCCAACCCAACCGGCAGTCGCTGGTTTTCAGGCCGTATGTACCAAGTACAGACCCCCCCGCTGGGAGCCCCATCCTCCCCATCTATTTCAGGTGAAATAGCAGCTCTGGGCCCCATGGGCCCGAGTCACCCTGATTTATACGTATTTATTGTGTCTGTCCAATGCTTTTATATTTAATTATTGTGTCCACCCCTTGCTTTTAACTTATCTACATTTTGTTGGAAATACTGTGGTTTCTGTTATCGGGAACGGGGGTATTTGTTGGTGATGGAGGTGGAAATAAAGGTTTCCCAAGATGACGTCGCTCAGCTCGTTGCTCTCATGGGGGTTAAATGATGCGGGTGTGGTTTATGGGTGGGAAAATCCCGCTCTTTTGGGGGCTCTCCAGGCTTGAGTGCAAAGCCTAGGGTGGGGGAGTGACCCCGCAGGGCAGGGGCCACCCTGGCTTGGCTGGCCACACGCAGGACCCTCCATCACTCCAGCCCCATGCCCACCCCACAGTCGGGGATGGTGGCTGGGGTGGGTGTCCCATGGGTGGGGGTCACCTGCAGCCCCCAGCAGACACCCCGGGGCTGCCACCTCTGCCCCTGCCACTGCCACCACCCAGCACTGAGGCATGGCCCTGCCGACTGTGGCACGGCGTGACACTGCGCGGCATGGTGTGGTGTGGCATGGCATGGTGTGGCTTGGCACGGTGTGACATGGCTTGGCATGGTGTGACGTGGCATGGCATGGTGTGGCATGGCACAGTATGACGTAGCATGGCATGGCATGATGTGGCGTGGCATGGTGTGGTGTGGCATGGCATGGTGTTGGCTTGGCACGGTGTGACATGGCATGGCGTGGTGTGGCATGGCGTGGTGTGGCTTGTCATGGTGTGATGTGGCATGGCATGGTGTGGCGTGGTGTGGCATGGCATGGTGTGGCGTGGCGTGGCGTGGCATCGCATAGCCTGGTGTGATGCGGCGTGGCATGGGGTGGCATGGTGTGGCGTGGCGTGGCGTGGCATCGCATAGCCTGGTGTGATGCGGCGTGGCATGGGGTGGCATGGTGTGGCGTGGCGTGGCGTGGCATCGCATAGCATGGTGTGATGTGGTGTGGGTGGGATGACATGGCCTAGCATGGCGTGGCATGTCATAGCATGGTGTGATGCAGCGTGGCTGGGATGACATGGCCTAGCATGGCGTGGCATGTCATAGCATGGTGTGATGCAGTGTGGCGTGTCATGGTGTGGCATGGCATGGCATGGCGTGGCGTGGCGCGGCATCGCATAGCATGGTGTGATGCAGCGTGGCGTGGTGTGGCATGGTGTGGCGTGGCGTGGCGTGGCATCGCATAGCATGGTGTGGCGTGGTGTGGGATGACACGGCCTGGTGTGTCATGTCATGTCATGTCATGTCATGTCATGTCATGTCAT
>NW_009260771.1:77750-85656 GCF_000687185.1 Egretta garzetta
CCCAGGGCCCTGGGGATGAGGGCTGCCAGGTGAGGGTGGGACGGCGCTAGGGTCAGGCCCTGGGGACGGGGTGGTGCTGGCCTCCAGCCAGGCCAGGCTGTCCCTGCCATAAGATGCCCCAGTACCGTGGCCCTCAGCCAAACTGGGGGGGTCAGGGGTATCCCCTCCTCCCCCCCCGTTGAGATGCTCCTCGCTCCTTGCCTGTGTCAGAGGGCCTGGCCGCAGGGGTACAGGCTTACGGGATGCAGGGCTGAAGCAGGGTCAGCGGCAGCATCTCCTCTTTCCTTTGGCAAATTACCTGAGCCCCGCACAACTGAGGTTTTAAGCGGCATCGTGCTGCGAGCATCCGAGTCCGGCCTTTATGTGCCTGCGAGCCTCTGGGCAACATCACGTGCATGGAAATGCTCTGGGAATTTCTGGGAACAGCATTGCTAGGCTCAGGCAGGGAGCATGGGGGACCTGCACAGTAATGCTGTGAGTGGAAAAGAAATCCATTCTTATCAGTGGTCTGAACACTGAGGTTGTGCTGCATGCGCTGCATTTTCGTCCCCTCTCATTGCAGAAAAGCAGAGAAAACGTCTCCAGGAGTACCTAGCAGCCAAAGAAAAGCTCAAGTGTCCGAGTGCAAAGTAAGTCAGGAGGATGTTGGGCTTGGACTAGATGATCTCTGCAGGTCCCTTCTGACCCAAATCACTTGGTGATTCTCTGAGGTAAAGCTGACTTCCCAGCTTGCCGGTGTCCGCCTTTCCTCTGCAGCGATTCACTAGCGTACAGAGAATCGCCTCCTCCCAGTGCCTCGCGGCCGTGACCGGGGACGGCTCTGCCCCAGCAGCGTTCTGGAGAGCTACTGGCAGCAGGAGCAAAGGGATGGTTTGAGTGTTGGCCTTTCCTGCTGGTTGATATTGTCTCTTCTGGGTACTTTCTGAGTCTCTGCGAAACTTTCTCACCTCAGCTCTTGGGTCTGACAGAACAGGGCTTTTTGCCAACAACTCGGTTTCGTGACAGGGTCTTGAAGAAAGGGTAGTTCAAGTGTCACCGCTGCTTGTCAATGGGGGCTTTCGGTGGCCTTTTGGGATAGGTTAATGTTAGGAAGGGCTGTTTTCAGTGCATTTAAAAGGAAATGGGTACAACCACATGTTAAATGAGTTCCCTGGCTCTGGGAGCCCCTTGCTGCCTTGCTGGGCTCCTCCAAAGCTGGGCTGCATGCGGATGCGCTGCCGTGAGCACAGCAGCCACTTGCAGGCTGCAGGTAGTGAGGCACCTTTCTGCAAAGCATTTCGCTGAAACTGCCGATGTGCTTGGCAAACCTGAACACTCCAAGGACTCCCTGTCGCGCGAGTATTTCTTATGACGTTGTAGTGCAAAGGAAGCCATGAAACTTCTCAGGGAGAGAAGGTAAAGTGAGGCAGGAAAGAGCAAACCAGGCCCTGGTGCCAGGCTCTGGAAAACACCACTAATGTCATAGAAATGAGGAGAGAAGATTTGTGATCTCTTACAGCGTGGTGCACCGCTTCTGTAGAATAGAGGACGATACCCTACCCTCCCTCTGCAGGCTCTTTCATTACAGAAGAATATCCGCTCAGGCATTAACCTTCCCTAACGGCTGAGCTGGCAGCTCCCGAGAGAGGGGTGGGAGAGCACTGCAGCTGGCTGCTGTCAGAGGGCTCCAGCTCAGGGAGGAGGAGGAGGAGGAGGAGAGGATGGGGGAGCCGACAGCCAGGGCTGCTGCCCCACCTCCCCGCTTTGCTGCCGGTGCCCGGGCAGCTGAGGCGCTGGTGAATCAGCCGCTGCAGTGCTGCGGCTCGCCGTGGCAGAGCAAACGTCGGCCGATGCGCTCTGAGACGCCGCTGTGATCTGCGGCACCTCAGCTGCCTGCGGGGCGAGTCGGGACGGCCACAGGGCCAGCGGCCTCAGGAGCCTCCAAACCAACTGCGGTCTCCTGCCTGCCAGCCCCCCCTGCCTGCAGGAACCGTTTTGGTTACTTTGGTTGTCAGTGGAAGCCGTAAGTTTTGTGACAACCTTGGATGTCAATGTTTTGTGTTGCTTTTCTGTTGCCACGCAAAAGAAAAAGAATTAATATGACGTGGCTTTTTGATTTCCAAAAGCTTCTCGTAAGCTCCTGTGACTGAGACACTCAGTGTTTTAGATATTTAACCTTTTCTGCAGCAGCTGTTAAATAACCTGATGTTTTGTTTGATTCCCTACAGACCCTTTTTAAAGGACCAGACGAATCGCCTGAATCAACCCTTAGAACCAGTTTCTAAACTTGAGCACGTAAGCAGAAATCTTCTGAGCCTAGTTTTGTGTTTCATGCTCGCAGCGAGTCTGGGCAGAATGGGGTACCCAAATCAGGGTGGTGAGTTCCTGACCCCAGTGGGGTGCAGTCAGCAGATTGCTAAATAGCTGATAATAAGTCCGCTAATTATTTTTCAGAGGAACTTGGTGTGGGGGACTCATCCTCTGCTGATGTGCTGGTGGGTGTTGTGTTATCATCCTCTCGACAACTGCTGTGTCACCGCGGGCCTCGCGTGGATGTCCCCTGGGCTGGGGCAGGGGCTGGGGCACACTGTCAGGGTTTGACCAAGCTGAGCTCTCCAGGCTGAGGTTCACTTTGTCTCTCCAGGTTGACAGGAACAAGAACGATGTTCTCAGAAACATGGTGAAGGGCGCTCAGAAGGATGGCAAGTCTGGTGCCAAATCCACGCAGCACGCTGCTCAGCAGAAGCCTTCAAATGCATCCCAGAGAGCAACAGCGGTGCGTCCGGAGCAGCCGAGGAAGGGTGCAAAGCTTCCCATGGGGCTCGTGCCAAGCAGGAGCTGGTCTGCGCAGCCCGGAGGGAGGCTCCTGGCTACAAACTCTGGTCACCTAAATCCAGAAAGGAGCAAGAAGCCTGCACAGGAGACTGCCACTGCTGCAGCACCTCAGCCTGGAAGTGACCACCCCCCTCCTGGGGGTCCTTGCTCCCTAAATGAGGGCCTGCAGGACAGGCTGGTCTGCAACAAAGAAAACATCCGAGCACAAGCCTCTACGCACCCTGTGCGGAACCGAGTTTTCCAGTCTGACAGAAACAATCTCGGGAACAAGAGAGTCTGGGCTCGCCCACAGAGCTCAGCCGCGATGTCAAGAACCATCACAGGCCCAAAGGACAGAATTAATAGCCGCCAGGCGAAGGAAGAGCTGGGGGATAAATTCAGGAAAGCCCTGCCAGGTTCAAAGAGCCTGTCTCAAAAACCAGGTGTCAAAACTCAGCCATTGCAGCCCCCTCGGTTACTTACTGGTTCTACTAGTTTGCTACATAAAAACCCAGCAGCAAGGCAGGAAAAAACTAATACGGGAAGGGAACCCGTTGGAAGGCCACTCGGCTTACAGGCAGCGGGAGGTCTTAAGCCCCAGAGTAGACCCCCCCAGCTGAAAAGATCTCCCGCAAAGCCTCCAGCCTCCAGCAGGCCCCAGGGCCCCACAGCCCTGAAATCCAGCCTGAGGCCGGGTGGCACGGTGCGATGGCAAAGGCCCTCGGCTAAAGGAGAGGCAGATAGGAAGGACGTGAAGGTGGTGCCCCCCGGACGCATGGCAGCACCCCGACTGACAGTCCCCCCAAACCAGCCTCGCAGCGTACATGGCTCCAAAACTCAAGCAACTGAGAGTGATTTTAGGAGTAGGAGAGAGAAGCTTAAACCAGCAGTGCCAAAGGCAAGTGGAATACAGGCAAGGCGCGTTCCCAAGACCCCATCGGGTGCGGATCGTAAGTAAGTAGCAGCTTCGGCCGACTCTGTCCTCGCCTCCAGGGGACAGCAGAGTTTAAAGTCTTTAACTGGGTGAACCAGCACCAAGCTGCTGGAAACGGGGTCCGAAGTCCCCTTAGCAGTGAATGCCCGTTTGGAGGTTGATGCCCCAGAAAAGAGGAGAGTGGGGGTGAGATTTGGTGGTACCCTGGGTTCCTCTCCCGCCGATTCGGCAGGCAGGAGGACAGCGCGTGGCCGCTCTCCTGTTTTATCTTCAGGGCACACTTAAACTTGAGAGGGTTTTCCTTCCCCAGCCCAGAGCTCGGATGCGTTTTTAGGATGGAGGTACTGGTTCTTCCTGAGCAGCTGAAGTTGCCTAGAGGGAGATTCCGAGGGAAAACGGTAGCCTGGCAGGCGCTGGTGATGCGCTGGGGTGGTAACAGCGATCCCTTGGTCCTGTGACAGGAAACAGCTGGAGGAGTGGTTGGCATCCAAAGGCAAGACGTACAAGCGGCCGCCTATGATGCTGCTTCAGAAAAAGCCAGTGAAGCCGTCCTGGGGAAATGCCAAGGAGAAACAGAAGCAGGAGAAACCAGAGCAGCTCTGCCTGGAGACAGTCAACAGCCTATTAACTGAGTGCCTGGAGCTCGCTGAGGAGGTGGGAATGGGAACGGAGCTGCTTGAACGGGCCCCTCTTCTCCTGGAGCATCCCCGGAGATGAGGGCCACGTCCCCCCAACGGCACAGCAGGGGTTGGAGCAAGAATTCTTGCTCGCTTGGCTGCGGTTGCCGGAGGGGTAACCTCATGCGTAGGAAAAGTGAAAGTCCTCGTGGAGTTATGGCTAGGCCAAAGGCACGCGGGATGTGCTAACGGGGAAAACGGAGCGAGACCCAGTCACGGAGCTTGCCTGCATCATTGCTGGCGTCCCAGTGCCTGGCAGCGCAGTCTGCAGCAGTGATTTCTGCGGTGGCAGCAGCCCTGGCTGATTGAGCCGGCTGGGATCTGTCCCTGGCGCGCCCCCGGCTGCTGTGAGGTGTCACCTCCGGGGAAAGCTGACCGCCAGCCCTGCTCGGGGTTTAGTGGCTCCGTTAGTGCCAGCACTGAAGAGTCTGTCCCTTGACATCCCTCTGAATTATTGGGCTCCTTGTACCAAGGGGACACAGAGGCAGGGAAGCTGTTCCCTGTCCACGGTCCCACAGGAGACTTGCAAAAACCAGGCTCCTCCTCCTCGGGAAGGCTGGGAGAGCCGTTACAATTGCAATTCCTTGCAACTGACGCCGGGACCTTGCCCTCGCAGGGTGTCCCGGCAGAGGAGCTCTCTGCAGTGCTGTCCCGCGTGCCCCAGGCAGAGAAATTTGCCAAGTTCTGGATCTGCAAAGCGAAACTCCTCGCCCGGAGCGGCCCTTTTGATGTGACAGGGTTGTACAAAGCAGCCGTCTGCGCCGGCGCCGTGGTGAGTGAGGCGCGCTTCTCTTCGCTACCTCCCTGTGGTCCCTGCCCCTGTGCCAGCAGGTTTCCTCGAGATCCAGGGATTTGGGGATGAGTTTAGCAGCGCTAGTCACTGGTGAAAGAGCCCTTTAGAGCTGCCGGTCCCGTTTTGTCCCATAGAAACACCTTTGGCTCTAACGAGCCACGCAGGCAGTGCCGTGCAGGCATGAACGGGGCCAGGGGGAGGGCACGCACCCCGCGCTGTGCTGGAGCTGTAGCTGGAAGTGATGTGACAGCAGCTCTGTGCTGGTCTGGGCGGCGTAACTGCGGCATCTGGTGGGATTTACCCGGGCAGGGTGGACGCCTGCCCCGCCGGGCCTGTGTGCTGACAGATCTCGCTCGAAGGGCAATCCCGCAGCCTCTTGCCGCCGTCTCCAGCACAGGGTGTCGCGATGCAGCAAACCCCTTTTCTCCCATTCATTTGCAACTCCAGCCTCCATCCCCGAGTCAGGCATGCCTTGACCCACCTTCTGCTTTTCCTGCAGCCACTCCAGGAGCTCCGAGAAGTTGTCCTTGATATTTTGAAGGCTGCAGACCAAACATTGGAAGGTAATGCATGCACGTGGGGGCCAGCTGGAGCGCAGGCAGGCTGGGGTTCCCTGCTGCTGCAGGCGGGGAAGCGGCATGGTTTGCAGACAGTCCCAACACCCCATCTCCCTGCTGACTGATGGAGACCGAGTGTTGTGAAAGTCTGGAATCCTGATCTCAAAAATGGGGCAAGATCCCTCTGCCGGGGCTGGGCACGGTCCCGGCCCATCATGCCTCCGTAGCAAGGTGCCCTCGCCCGGGGCTGGAGCGCAGTGCTGTTGTAATCCCTCCCCTGCTGCCGCTCTCTGCAACCGCACTGCCCTTCTCCTCTCCTGGCAGGGGACAAGGCTGAGCAGCCCGATCCCTGGGAGCCCACAACGCCTCACCCGAGCGAGAGCCAGCGCCTGGCAGCAACCCCCGGCCTGACGGGGAGGTCCCTGACCAGCCTGCCCCTCTCCATCAAGTTACAAGTGACCTCTGCGACCAGGTAAGGCTGAGCTGCCTGCTCCTGGCAGCGAGCAGCCCCTGCCCGTGCCAGCAGCGCTCCTCCGCAGGATTCACCTAACGGCTCTTGTCCTCCCCGCAGAGGAAAGGAGCTGCTGCAAGGCCAGGAGCTGAAATTGGTGACGCCAGTGCGGCGCTCGCTGCGGGTAGAGCGGGCTGGGAGCCACTACCCAGAGATGCTGAAGGACCATGACCCTGTGGTGTCATCCCTCAGTGAAATCCTGGATGCTGAGGAGGAGACTCAGTTCTTCTTTCGGAAAAACAAGGCTTTGCCCGAGGTGGCGGAGCTGCAGGGTTTGAGTTTGTATCCCCCCAAGTGCTGCTGAGGGATCCCCAGCGGGGCGCAGGCTGCTTGCTCCCCTGTGCTGCCTCACACACGCTCCACTGACTTCTCTTGTTGCTTCTCGGGTGTAAATACGGAGGGGTGGCACTTAAGCCTGTTTCAAATATATAAGCACTGTTTTAAATATATAAAAACTTGCAATAGAGACACGGTGTGGCCCAGTGTGCAAGGGCTGGGGTTGGAGGTGTGGGCTGTGTCCCGTGGGACTGCCCTTGGCTCCTCTCCTCCGACGCGTGCCCCCATTTTCCTGCCCTAGGTGCTCTGGGCACCTTCCGGTGGTTTGGAAGCACTGTCCCAAGGGATTTGCCCCAGAGCTGCCTTGTGCCCTACCTGGGCAGCATCCGGATGCTCCCTGCCCACGGTGTGCGCAGCCCCCCTGTGCCAGCCTGGCGAGGGGCTGGAGGGGCTGGGGACCGGCAGGGCCACAGCAGCTTCTGTATGGGCCCTGGGGAGGCTGGAGGTGGCACCGTGAGGGGTGCAGAGCTCCTGGGGACCGGGCTGAGCCCCCTTAGCGCACTCACAGCCCCCGCAAAGGGTGGAGGGGAGCCCCCTCCTTGCCTTCCTGTCCCCAGGGGTCTTATCCTCCTCCCACCACAGCCACCACCAGCGTTGGCTCAGCATCTTTATTGAGAAACCTCGATGCTGGAAGAATTCTGAGCGCAGGAGCTGGAAGGCCCAGCCTGGCTGGGGCTGCAGCTGGGGGAGCGCAGCCCCCCCCCCCTCCTGCAGCGCCCTCTGCCCAGCTGCTGGCTGAGGATTTGGGACTTGCCCTTTGCCCCCAGGTCCCAGGCTCAGGGGCAAGGCACTATTCTTCTGCAAGGGCTGACGGTGTCTGCAGCGCCAGGCGGTCGCGTCTTTCATAAATAGAACAGGGCAGAAAGCAGCAGAGGGCAACAGCAGCCCCGGGGAGCCCCCCGAGCCCTCCTGGCCTTGAGCAGCGTCCCCCCGCCTCCCCCCCGGGGCTGAGCACCAAAGCTGGCGGGGCAGCAGCGGGTGGGGGCCCCGCGCCGTGGATGGGGGCTGGCACCTGCCAGCTCAGCAGCCGTCGGCACTGGGGGGTCAGGCTTCTCCATCATCCTCTTCTCCGCTGGAGTCCTGGGGGACCCCAGAGACCTGAGACAGAGGTGGGGGGGCTCAGCAGCCACAGCCCCCCACCAGCACCACCCTGATGGCGTTGAGACTCCCGTGGCCACCAGGTGCTTCTGCCCCTCTGTCCCCTGCCACCCACCTGCTGGCCGGGGTGGCCCTGCTGGGCCAGCCAGGGTGCCAGGGCCGTGCCAGCCTCCCCCGTGTCCAGGCGGCCATGCTCCACCCGCACGC
>NW_009260771.1:85672-85891 GCF_000687185.1 Egretta garzetta
GAAGGTGTGCGGAGAGGGTCTGGCACAGAGCAGCCACGGGGCTGGGTGCCCACCGACCACCCCCATCAGCCCCCCGCCTCGGGCTGGGAGGGAAACTGAGGCACGGGCAGTGAGCTGGAGGGGCTGGGAGCTGCGTACCAGGACAGGGGGTGCGCGGAAGAGGTAGCTGAAGGGGTAGTAGAGGAAGTTGATGAAGGAGGCGGCGTAGAGGTCTGCGTA
>NW_009260771.1:85922-86415 GCF_000687185.1 Egretta garzetta
GCGGCGGAAGAGGCTGCCCATCTTCCCGTAGCAGATGTCCATTTCGTGCGTGACTTTCTGGGGGCGCAGCAGGGTGGTCAGGGCGCCCGATGCCCCCCAGGGTGACATCCCTCCCCCCCTCCCCACCATGGTGGGGGGGCTGAGCTGGGCCCCAGCAGGGACAGGGCCCCAGGCAGCACCTGGATCCGACGCTTGATGGAGCTGATGTCCGGGCGCTCACTGCTGCCACTGTCCAAGTGCCTGGAGTGGGAGACACCCAGCTGGGGGCTCGCCTGGAGGGCCCCCCAATGGGTGCTGGCACCCCCCACGGGTGCCCCCCTGCCCACTCACTGGTATAGCTCTGCCAGGAAGAGGTCCAGGCTCCGCAGCTCCTCGAACAGCTCTGCAAGAGCAATGGGGCCGGTTCAGCGCAGGCAGCGTCCCCGCCTGACCAACGTGGGGCATGGCCCACTGGGGCCGGTTGTGCCATGGAGGTGGCCAAGAGGCTCTGGGC
>NW_009260771.1:88220-88668 GCF_000687185.1 Egretta garzetta
AGGTTGAAGAGGGTGTTGAGGATGTGGAAGCGCTTCATGTCATCCCGCTGGATGAACTTGTTGGGGTAATAGTGGAGGATTTCGGCCCTGGGGAGGGAGGACGGAGTTGCAGCCCAGGCTGGAGGCCCACCCCGTGCCCCCCCACCAGCCCCGGGGGGGTCCCAGACTCACCCCTTGAGGAAGCGGAAGCCATGGGCGCAGACCAGCAGGTTCCCGTGGGAATCCACCTTCAGCAGGTTCCCATACAGGGCATCGAACACCAGCCCCCTGCACCACAGGCACTTGTCAGCAGGCGGGGGTCTCACCGACACCCCCACCCTGTGCAACCCCCCCCGAAAAACTCACCGGGTGGGGAAGGTGGGGTCGTACTTGTAGGCCAGGATCTCGTGGGGATACCCGATGGAGACGAGGTGCTCCAGCAGCAGGACGAAGGCCAGCTCCTCGTAAT
>NW_009260771.1:90322-93386 GCF_000687185.1 Egretta garzetta
GGGCTGCCCCCCAGGCCCCCCCGGGGGGGTGTTGGGCAGCATCTGGTGTCCACACCACTACAGCGATGGAGGCAAAGCTGAACGCAGCACAGCCTGCGAGGGGGGAAGCCCCCCAGCCCCCCAGGAGGGGCGAGGAGCAGCCCCGGTCCTTACTCGAGGAGGATTCACTACCAGGGGATCTTAATTAAGTCATTAAAAACCAAGAGAAGTGGCCCCCCCAGAACTGCTAACCTAAAGCTACAGCGCAGCAGGGGAGGCCCCCGGGGGCAGGCACGGCCTCACTGCTGCGCACCCTGCTAGAGACTGAGCGCCAAGACATTAATATTTAAAAAAAAAAAATACTTCAGTGACAACACTACGCAGAACTGAGGAAGCCCCAGAGGTGAGGGCAGCCCCCAGCCCGCGCTGGGATGAGCCCCCCCAGCTGCTGGAGCGGGGGCGGCAGCAGGGAAGCAGGAGCAGGGCGAGCCCTGGTGCCCTCACACCTCCAGGATGGCGAACTTGAAGACCGCCATGATGGCAGCACTGATGAGACCCGAGATGGGGACGGTGACAAACCAGGCCATGAAGATGTTTCGGAAGAGGCGCCAGTCCACCGCCTTCCTGGAGCGCAGCCAACCCACTGAGACCACCGAGCCCACCTGCGCAGGAGGGGGGGGCACAGCTCAGCACAGCAGTGGGATGGGGCAGCCCCTGGGCACCCATCACCCCACAGCCCTGCCCCTGGGGACCTCCCCCCAGCCCTGGGGCCAAGCTCCAGGCCCTGGGGACCCCTGAGCCCCAGGGATCCCCACCCCCAGCCTTGGGGCCAAGCTCCAGTCCCCAGGGACCCAGCAGACCCCAGGCACAGAAAGAAGGGCAGGGAGTTGCAGTCCTGAAGCAGGGACGGGGATGGGGCCCTGCACCAGGGTCCTATCAAAGGGGGTTTTGTCCTCCCAGCACCTCCTCAAGCATCTCTCCAACCCAGGGGCTCCCCCCAGCCCTGGGCAGCCCCTGCCACCCCACACGGGGATGCAAAGGGGGGAGCTGAGACCTGAAGGGCAGCCAGCCAGCAGCCTGGGCCGGGACCTCCTGCACAGTCCAGCCTCATTAGTGCCAGGATTTGGGGGAAGCCCCATCCCCTCCTGACCCCCCACCTACCTTGCAGTGGGTTGTGCTGATGGGGAGACCAACGTTGGAGGCGATCACCACCGTCAGGGCAGACGCCAGCTCAATGCTGAAGCCACTGCAGAGAGAGAAAGTGTGTGGGAACCCGGGCACTGGACCCCCCCAGCATGCCAGCCCAGCTTAGCCCAAGCCAGAGCTGGGACCACACTCCCCAGACAGAGCCCACACAGCAGGGCCAGCTCCTCACTTGGCCTCCAGACCCGCAGCAGCCCCCAAACTGACCCCCCAAGGGATGCAGGGAGGTGTTAGGGGGCCACGCACACCCCAGCTCCACCACCCAAGCAATGAAACCCCTGAAGAAAGCGTGGCAGGGGGCTCCAGGAGGGGGCTGCAGCTCCGGGGCTGCCTGAAGCCTCCCCTTGCCAAGGCAGACCCTACCTGGACGGTGTGATGGGAGTCAGGTCCTTCCCCATCGTCTGGATGACTCTCCTTCCCCAGACCCACAAGCCGATGCAGATCCCCACACCTCCATAGAGCAGCAGCCAGATAGGAGTTGCCACCTTGGAAGCCACATCTCCGGTCTGATAGACCAGGTAGAGCGCGACCAGGGGCCCTATGGCATTGCTGGAAGAGAAAGCAGAGCTGGTCCGGAGGCTCTGGGAAGGGTGGGCACCACCCCCAGCGAGCAACCCCACTGCTCCCACTGACCCAACCGACCTGACATCATTGCCACCATGAGCGAAGGAGCCAAAGCAGGCCGTGAGGATCTGCAGGAACTGGAAGAGGAGGGACACCTCAGGTTTGTCCTGGTCATGCCATTCTTCCAAGGAGCTGCTGCTGCCCTTGCGGTCACCGGCTCCCATCTCCCCCTGGGCCGTGTTCAGGTCCACATCAGCCACTGGGTGGGCATCCGCCACCGCATTGCAGTAGCTGGTGTAGCTGTCCATGCGGACCCTCTTCTTGGTGTCCACCATGGGCCAGGTCAGCTTCTCCATCTCCTCCCCCTCCCTGGCACGGAGCGAGTCCAGGGGCATGCCACATATGGCCATGGTGTAGGAGGTGTAGCTGTTGTTGCGCCGCAGGGGCTTGTCCCCCGAGTCCCCCATGCAGTCCCCCATCTTGGCCAGGTGCAGTTTATGCAGCAGCTCCTTGTAGAGGCCAGAGTCCTTGTGCACGGTGTGGTACTGGTACTGCCCGCTGGAGCTCAGCTGGTGGCCCACAGCCTGGTTGAACTGGACGAGGTTGCCATTGGGCAGCCGCATGGCTCCTGCCAAAAGGCACAGCAGGGGGTTTAGCACCCGGGGTACCTGGGGTGTGGGGGAAACCCCCCCAGCACCCCCACATCCCCCCCCCCCTCACTCACCACTGTCAATGCTCGTTTCCTTCAGGTCAAGGCTGGGGAGCCTCTCCTGCTCCGGGGCCTCCTCCAGGTCCCCCAGGTTGAAGGAGACAGTCCTCTCCTCCACCACCACCCGGTGGGGCACAGCCGACCCCACATCAGCAACAGGGCTCTTGGCATCACCCAGGGGCACCTTGGCCTCCTCGTGGTCCTCCTTCGGGCTGATGTTCTTCTCCATCAAGGGGCTTTCAGAAGGACTGGATTTGATCTCTCCTGCAAAGGGAGGCAGCTGCCATCAAAGCCCTTCCCACCACCACATCCAACACCAGGAGCAAGCCCACACCACTCACATTTATGGCAGCTAAATAAAAATTTACAGCTTCCCCCCCTTATCCTGAACTTTGGAAACTGCTGGGCAGTCACACCTTGTCCTGGACACAACAGCCAAACCATCACAAGCCAGCTCATCGCCTATTTTTAGACCCCACCCACCCACACGGGGTGCGGTGAGCACCATTATGGGGCTTTTATGCCCATTCTTCCTACAGCAGAGGCTCCTCTTCGAGCCGTGTTTGTCCCATCCCCATTCCCGGTGGGCGGGGGCGCGCTCGGGCCTGC
>NW_009260771.1:93666-98720 GCF_000687185.1 Egretta garzetta
CGGTGGCCGTGGGATGCTCTGGACCTGCTTGTGGCTGGGCTGCAGCCACAGAAGCTGACGGGAAGGCACCCAGAGGAGCCCAGCTCCTCCGCCAGCAGGACTCGCCCGCCTGGGCTCCTCTCCAGCTCCCGCTGGTGGGTGACAAACCCAAACAGGAGCCAGTTTCCACCTCCCCAGGGCAGCCTGGTTTCCTGTCCCACTGGAAGAGCCGAGCCAGCAGCACCAAGCCCTGGAGATGGAGGCCGTTACTCCCCCTCTCCCGGGAAAAGCATGTTTTCTCCAGGTGAAAACATGAGGTCAGCTCCTTCAGACAACAACAAAAAACCACCTCCCTGTCCCAAACATGACCATTCCCAGCCGGTTTGCTCCCCGCAAGGGGCAGGCTGCGGCACCCAGCCCCCGCAGAGCAGGCAGGGGTTAACACTGAAGCTCCAACAGCTGGAAGAATGTCAAGGGCAGCCATAAAGCTGTTAGTCACACCCCAGTTACACCAGTCTGACAAAGGACACTGGTTATCCCCTCACTGCCAGTTCCTTAAGCGCCCCAGACTGCACAGGGAATTTATATGCGAGGCCACACACAACTCCAGAGCTGCCTGGGCTTTTTGGGAGGCTGAGCTCAGGGCTGCTCTTTTGGACGCCTTTCAATACAGGGCGGTTTGGGTTTCTTTTTGTTTTTGCTAGAGGGGAAGGATTTCATCAGCTTACACAGCTTTAAACTTGTGATCTGCATCTGCCAGGCCAAAGATTGATCGGCAGGTACGCAGAGGATTAAAGGTTACCCGGGTTAGCAGGCAGGTTGCCTCCTGCCTTTTCTTTTCTTCTCTAGTAAGGAGTGAAATTGGGCTGTTTAATATCATCGCTGCCCCGTGCGGCTCGGGGAAGGATGGCCCTGCTCAGAAATCAGTGGCCAAGCGCCGCTCAGCAGCACAACGGCGACTGCAAGGGGTGTTTTGGGGTGCCGGGGAGCAGCTTTTTGGTGCCGCTGCAGGCTAGGAGCAGGCAGGGTCCAGCTTGACAAGACGTGCCCCAGTGACTCAGGGTTTGCAGAGCAGCTTAAGCGATAACCGAAGCTGAGGATCCCTGCTAATAACAGCCCTGCGGCTAATGAGATCTCCCGCTGGGAAAAGAAGTTGGTTAGTCCGAGCATGCCCTTCCCCAAAGGACTGCAAAGAGAGAGGCATTACTTACGTTCGATTTTCTTCTTCATTCTCGGACATACAAAGAACCAGACGATGAGAGCACAGACAACAGCACTCCCCGCCGATATTAGGAGGATACCCCACAGAGGAAGTTTGTCAAAGCCCAGCACTAGGAAATAAAACAACGGATCTTTGAAAACCTCCGGGCAAAAGCCTCCTCGACATACGGCTTTGCTCTTCCCGGCACAGGGACTCCATCACCTGCAACATCACTGAGCTAATTTGCCTGCCAGGGAGAAATGCCATCGCAAAAGCCATCGCTGACCGCACCAAACCCGAGAGCTCGACCCACAGAGAAGCCCCCCCCGCACCCCATTACCATCTCCCCCACCAAGAGCTAATCTTCCACATGTGCAGACACTTCCCCCTCCCTCCCGCAGCTGAGCCCCACCAGGGAGCCGCACGTGCCGGCACGGGGCCAGGAGGCTCCCCGCAGCTCTTGTCTCCTCACTTGCTGCAATGTCAAAGAAAAAAAAAATAAATAAAAAAACCACCCAGCAGGGCTGCTGCAGCGCCAGCGCCGCTTCCCCTGCTCGGGGAGAGGACACGCAGGACCCAGGCTGCTCCTGCTGGAGAGCCCCCCGCCTCCATTAACTCCTCCAGCTGCTGGGAGAAGATGGGTTTCCTGCTCCACCAGTCCCTGGGAACTTCAGCTCAAGTTCCCAGGCATCCGAGGTGTTACCTGACCTAGTTACAAGCATTTTCACATGCAGCGTGACTTTTAGCAGAGGTTTTGCATGATACAGCCCGCCGCAGCCCCCGGCCGGGGTATCAGGTGCTTGCAACCGCTCGCCTCCTGCCTTTGCTGCTGCAGGCAATGACTTACTGCTCCTAATGCACCTGGGAACTTCAGCTCAAGTTCCCAGGCATCCGAGGTGTTACCTGACCTAGTTACAAGCATTTTCACATGCAGCGTGACTTTTAGCAGAGGTTTTGCATGATACAGCCCGCCGCAGCCCCCGGCCGGGGTATCAGGTGCTTGCAACCGCTCGCCTCCTGCCTTTGCTGCTGCAGGCAATGACTTACTGCTCCTAATGCACCACCAGCAGCATCGCAGCTCCGTTACCCACGCACTTCACTTCGTGCTTACGCCAAGCCTGGCTCCCTGAAGGCTGCAAACCCTGCACTCCAACACCACGGAGCTCACCCAGCCCTCCTGCAGCTGAGGGCCCAGGATAAACAGGAATCCACCTTCGGGGTGCCAAGCGATACAGCAATCTTGGAGCAGCCCCCGTGGCCCCAGCACCCCTGCAGCACCCCCGCCTTCTCCCCCAGGCTGGGAAGCCAAGGGAAGGGGAAGCTGACATCCCTCCAAAAATTTTTCCAGCCACTGTTTACGGAGAAAAGCCTGTGGAGAAAGCACTGACTGCCCTCACCCCATCTCCAGCAACTCCTCCACAACAGGAAACCCACGCTCATACCCAAAACAGCTGACGCCGAGTCACTCCGGAGGTTACGGAGCCTCGGGCTCCGCGGGCAAAGCCAAGCTCCCCTGCCAAGCCCTCTCCTATCCCTGCCTGCGACCTGTCCCCCTACGCCACAGCCAGACAAGCATTTCAATTTGGCTTTTCAAACTGCAGTGCAAACGCCTCGTCTCGGTACAGGTGCCAGCTCTCCTTGCCAGGGATAATTTGTTTATTCTTAGGGACAAGGTGAATCAGGAAGCGCAGCCTCCATCCCTGCTCCTAGCCTTGCTACCGGCAGCCCGAGGAATCTCTTCAGCGGCAGCCGGGTACCTGAGTCTTAGCACAGGCAAGAGAAGGGAAGGGGAAGTCATGTTATCTGCCAGTCCTGTGAAGTCTAAGGAGAAAGGTCTGGAGGGGTTTAGTTTGAGCAGGTCTCTTTGGTTGGGCAACTATCTAGCCCAGAACTCAGCGCACGCTAGCCTGCAGCCTTCTGTAACCGGCACAGGCCAGCCGCCTTCTAGGAGATTTCAGCCCTGTAAAGCAAAAAAGGGGTAAATCGTGCATTTAATGGAGGTTTTGTAAAGAATTTAAAAATTAAGGTTTAAGTATTCTGTCGCGTACTTACAAGGTGCACCGGTATACATGATGGAGAAGAGGTTGATCCCCACCGTACAGGCGTAGAAGATGGGCAAAGCTCGCAAGCCATTGGGAACGGGATCCGCCTGCAAAAGAAGGGTCCGTGCTGCAGAACGCCAGAGCGAGGGCTGTGCAGCAGCCGAGCCCCTTCCCAACAGGGGGTTTGTGCCTTGGGTCAACTGCTGAGCCAAGCCAGAGCTCCTGATGGCCTTTAGGGAATCACCCCCAGGGCTGCCCATCGGCCTGGGGGCAGAGAAGGTGCCAGAACACCACAGGTCCTGCAAGGCTCCCCAGGGACCCAGGGCAGGACCAGCCGAGCGTCCCAGGGGCTGCCTGGCTCCTGAACCCTCCCCAAGGCTCCCCGGCCTGCAGACCCCTGCAGCCTCCAAGCTGCATGTAGGGTTTTTTTTTCCCCCTCAACTCCCCAGGCCCTTTCAGACAAAAGCATTTGTCAGACAAAGCTTTTACCTCTTTCCAGCTGACTTGGACAAAATAAAAAAAGTCCATTATTCACAAAGCAGCTTATTTGACCGCATACCTGCACAGAGAGGCCCTCACCCCAGCAGCAGGAGCACTTAATCTCCGCTGCTGCCCAGCAATCGGGTCTAGCCTTGGTACAAACACACCAAGCATTACCAAACGCCGAGCAGGACAGAGCAACCGGGACTATTCAGCGCCAGAATGAAGCGTGACGGGGCCAGCCCAGCTCCGAAAGGCCAGTTACGCAAGGTTACTCTGACAGCAGTGACGCTGAATTGTTTTAAAGGGCTGCCAGGTAGAAACCAGCAACGATAAGATCTTAACATCTCTCGAATCAGAAATAGTTAGAGGCAAGACCTAAAATAATTTAAGTTAAGCTCAGGTATGCAAGAGAACATGCTGGAGTTCCTCCGCACAGCTGGCTGGATACCCCTGCACCAGGCCAGCAGCATCCTGCGCTCCAGGGTCATCATCTCGGAAAGATGAGGTCTGAAGCTGCCACCTCCATTTCAAGCACCTTTGGGTGCCCAATCCTGGGCTTTCAGATACTCCCAACAGCAGGAGCGTGACCCTGGAGCCAGCCCAAGCATCCCTCGCTTTACCCAGGGCCCCAGATGGGGGGGAAAGGGTGATTTCCACAGCACCAGGGACAATTCTGGCCCTCCCAGCTTAAAAAAAGAGCCACTGCTGTTGGTCATTGCCTCCATCTGCAGCCTGACACGAGAGGAGGTCCAGCCTCGCACCCGGCCTTAGGAAAAGCCTGACAAGAAGCTCTAATCTTATCAGTTCTGGTCTGCTTCACTACTTGGAACCCATGACTGTTTCTGCAGGACACTCCAGGCCCAGATGGTTTGGAGGAGGTTGAGTGAAGCCTCCTCACCACCCAGGCTCCAGGTCTGGTTTTCCCATCCCTTCAGCTCCTCCTGGAGCCCCAAAGAGCTGACCCAAGCATCAGCACAGGGATGGACATGCCTGGTGAAGCTCTGGTGCACATAAGCCAACCAACCAGCCCAAGGGGCAGAGGATGGAGCAACCAGGAGCCCCAGGGTGCCAGAAAATGGGGTGGACAGCCCTTACCTTACGGAGGATGAACCTCTGGACGAGGAAGAACAGGATAGCAGACATGATGCCCGAAAGGAGGGGTGAGATGAACCAGGACAACACTAGGAGGGAAGAGGCATGGTGAGCACCCCGCTGCTGGAAGGGGGAGCCCTGGGGCCACATGGATGCCATGTACAGGGGCGATCGCATGAGCTGGCCTTACCAATTTTTAGCAGCTCGGACCACTTGACGCCTTCTTGCCCTTTGGCCACTAGGGAAAAGCAGATGGT
>NW_009260771.1:98927-99165 GCF_000687185.1 Egretta garzetta
CGCCCCGGAACCCCGCCATCAGCAGCGCCTGCGTGGAGTTGTACATCTTCACGTCGATCAGGCCCTTCCGGATGGTCTCGCTGACTTTGGCGCCCAGGAGGACGGAGCCCACGGTCTCAAAGATGCTGGCCAGGACGCAGGCTTGCCGGAGGGTCACCACCCCCGAGCCCACCGCCGTGCCGAAGGAGTTGGCCACGTCGTTGGCGCCGACGGAGAAGGCCAGGATGAAGGCGATGAT
>NW_009260771.1:101664-103190 GCF_000687185.1 Egretta garzetta
GCAGCACTGAACAAAAGGGGGTGCAGCACCAGGCTTGTGGGGTGCAGCACAAACACAGGGGGTGCAGCACCAAGCACAGGGGGTGCAGCGCCAGGTACATGGGGTGCAGCACTGAGCATGTGGGGGTGCAGCACTGAGCACAGGGGGTGCAGCACTGAGCAAAAGGGGGTGCAGCACTGAGCACAGGGGGTGCAGCACTGAGCAAAAGGGGGTGCAGGGCCACGCACATGTGGAGCAGCTCCAAGCCCACAGGGTGCAGCACCAGGCACCAAAGGGTGCAGGACCAAACACTCCAGCTGGGGGCTGGTGGGTGCAGCTCATGGGGAGGGCACCCAAAACACAGGGTGCAGCACTGGGCGAGCGTGGTGCCCGGCTAAATAGACGGGGCGCAGCGCCGAGCGCACGGGGGGCACGGCCGAGGATACGCTGGCACGTGAGCAGGCGTGGGTGCCTCCCCGCGAGGCCTGCGTTCGCCTGGGGACCCAAGAGGAGGAGTTGGCGGTGCTGAGGGCGCTGGATCCAGACGGGCTTTGAATGCTTGCAGTTGATGGGGAGAGCTCCTTGAGGACAGGGAGAGAGCCAAGAGCCCTCCCGCCTTCAAGGAGGACAAGAATGAAGACCTGGAAACCACTTCCAAGCGCATGGCGAAGAAGACGCTGACGGAGAGCGGTCAGCATGGACTGCCAAAGGGGACCTCGCGCCTCACCAGCCAGGTGGCCTCCTACGGTAAGGGGACCGGCCTGGTGGGCGCTGCTGGCCTCCAGCTCAGCAAGGCTTTTGGCACTGTCAGCCCAAACGTCCTCACAAAACAGAGGACAGGTAGATCCGTGGCCAGCGAGGTGGGCTGAAAGCCGGCCAAACGGCCAGGCCAGAGTGTGGTGATGGGTGGCACGAAGTCCCACCAGAGGCCACCCCCGGGAGCGGGTGCTGGGGCCGGTCCTGTTGAACACCTTCGTTAATGAGCTGGGCGCTGGGGCAGCTGACACCCACTGGGGGGTTGTGCGGCCAAGCAGGGGGACCACGGGCAGGCTGGGCCACCACGCTGAGCGGAACCTCGTGGTGTTCAGCAAGGGGATGTGCGGAGCCCTGCAAATACCTGAGGGGAGGGAATGAAGAAGAGGGAGCCGGGCCCTTCTCAGTTGTTCCCACAGACGGGACGAGAGGCACAAATTAAAACCACAGGGAACTCCACCCAAACGGGAGAACGCACTCGTCTTCAGGTGGTCCAACACCAGGACAGGTTGCCCAGAGATGTTGTGGAGCCCCCATCCATGGTGATATTCAAAAGTGTCTTCCGACTGTTCCTTTGACCGGTGGGTTTCATTCTCCCAGCAGTGTCCCCGCGTGGGTGCTCCATGGGCCGCGGCCCCCTCAGGGGTGTTACCCCCTCCAGCACGGACACCTCCTCCCACCAGTGCCCCCTCCTGCAGGTCTCCTCTGCTTCCCCCTCGCTTCTCACGCGTCTCCTCATGCACGCCCTGGGGTCTCTCCCTTTGCGTCTCTTTTTTTTTTCTTGCTCAGCATCT
>NW_009260771.1:103201-104621 GCF_000687185.1 Egretta garzetta
GCTCTTCCTCCTGTGGTTTTGAGCAGAGGTGCCATGTGCTCCAGCAGATTGGAATTGTGGTGCCACCCATCATACGGTTGTGGCTCCCAGCTTGGTTGTCCTCAAACGGGAAGCCCATTTGACCCATGCCCGGCTCCAGGGAGGAAGGAGACAAGTGCCCCCACCTCTCCAGCCTTCCACCAGACCAGGCTGTCATCTTATTCAGAAGAGAGGAGGTGCAGCGGCTTGGTGGAGGACCTGCCTGGACACCAGGAAGTGCGAGGGCCTAGAAGCAGGGAAGGGACATCCCCAGTTCCCCACGGAGCTGCCCGACCACTGGGGAGCCACAACAACCAGAAACATGTGTGGGACCTGCAGTGGCATCGGCACTCGTCCAGTGAGGAAGTCTTTGGGAACAGCACCACAAGATCGGAGCAGGGTGTCACCTCCAGGATGGCATCTCCAAACCCCAGGGACCCCAAGACTGGTGTCACCCGTAGAAATGCTGCTGTTTCTGGGGAAACATGAAAGCCCATTCACGTATCAACAACTCTATCTGAGCTGGAGCTGGAGCTGTACCTACAGGTTTGGGGCTAAGGGCTGTGGGACGGTTGTGTCCCGGGACTGGGTGGTGCAAACGGAAGATATGGGATTCCCACCTGAAGGGCAGGAGCCCTATGCTGAGACCGGGCAGCCTGGGTTGGATGACAGCCCCGCAGCCACCACCGCTGCGCTCCGCCAGTTGTCCTTAGAGCGGCTTGCACAGGGGCGCGTGTTTGCCGCGACGGAGATGGGAATGACGCGGGGAGAGGAGCCACCGCGCAAAGCCAGCTCAGCAGCACCGCCGCCGGGATTCCAAAGCACCATGGAGAACGCAAATACCTGCAGGGCCAGCCAACAGCTCCGCTCTTGCAGCTCCCGTCCCTGAGGAGCAGGGACTATGAGACTTAAGGAACTTAAGGCACCTGGGCAGACAGAGCTGCAGAGAAACCACCGGGAACTGCTCCAGCCCATTTCACCAACAAAACCACAGGCTCCGTCCCCCCACCCCAATAGCACGAGCAAGCCTGGAAACCTGGCGCTTGAGGCGCCGGCAGCACAGGTTTCCAAGGCTGTGGTTTCTCTGCTGGGTGCTGAGCCTTGCCCTGAAATCCTCCTGGGCATGGGGCGTTCCCGCGTCACCGCACGCTCCAGGAGAGGAGCTGTGTCAGGAGTGGTGTGGCCAGCAGGAGCAGGGCAGGGACCGTGCCCCTGTGCTGGGCACTGGGGGGGCCGCCCCTCGAGTGCTGGGGTCAGGGTTGGGCCCCTCCCTCCCCGAAGGACCTGGGGGGGCTGGAGCGTGTCCAGAGAAGGGCAGCGGAGCTGGGGAGGGGTCTGGAGCCCCAGGCTGCTGGGGAGCGGCTGGGGGAGCTGGGGGGGTTCAGCCTGGAGCAGAGGAGGC
>NW_009260771.1:104759-107187 GCF_000687185.1 Egretta garzetta
GATGGCAGGGGTAGGGGAACAGTTGGGCTGGGGGAGCTTAAAGGGCTTTTCCCACCCAAATGATTCTGTGATTCTATAGAGGAGGGCGAGAGTCGTCGCCCATCTCCCACAGGGTCCGGCTCCTGGGGGAGGAACCACTGGCCCTACGGGCAAGGTGCCTGCATGTGGCTGCTCTGCCAGAGGAAGGACAGGCTCTGGGGGGGAAGGGCAGAGCCAGGCTCCATGTTCCTCCTCCTCCATTCCTGGTGGGCTTTATGTGTCTCCAGCCTTGCCAGAACCTCTCCTGCTTCGGTGGCAAGATGCTACCATGGCAGGGAAAAATTCCTTCTTGACGCTGGCTGAGCCCCAGCCCCTGCCCAGGAACCAGGAGTCACCTCAACAGCCCCGCAAGGCACCCGTTGGGCATCCCCTGCGGCGTTGCAGGGAGCGGCTATTGGCAGAGCAGGGACAAGGAGGCAAACCAGAGGTGTCAGACACGCAGGCAACGCCACCAAAGAGCCCAGGAGCCCTCTAGCGATCGTACAGCAGGTACCACAACATTCAGCCCCAAAGCCTTTTCCCAACCCAGTCAAAATTTGAGGCTCCATCTCTCGCCTACTGAAGCCTCTAGATATTTTCATTTCCTCTTTTCATGCTTTTTGTGCCAGCGTGCTTGGGAGATGATCCTAATGCTTCAGATAAAACAAAAACAAAACAAACACAAAACCCCCCAGACTTCCAAAATCATGTTCTACTCATAAAAGAAAGTTATTGGTCATGCTAACAGAAGTACGGTAAATAAAAAGAGCACCAGGAGCTCCCTGCTATGGCGCAGCTGTGACTAGTTCCAGCCACTGGACTTGAGCCTGAGCCAAACTCCAGGGCAAGCACTGTGGGCAACAGCTAAGTCGCATGGGGCGATCAATCTGTGCCCTCCCCACAGGCCGTCACCTCTTCTGCCCTTCGGCTTTTCTTGCCAACTCACGGTCACAGGGGCAGGCGAGCGTGACAGGCAAGTGCAGAGTGAAAAGGGATGGGGTCGTTCACAAGACTGGAAGAGCCCACAGAAGTAATTGAACGAGCAGGTCTGAGGGGCTTCTTCAAGACTCCGTATCCAGAGAGCTGGTTTTTTCTACACTTGACACCATCATTACGTCACTCTGTACCACATACCGCTTCCTGCTCTCATCTGATGCCCTCCAGGACAAGAGGAAACAGCCTCAAGTTGTGCCAGGGCAGGGTGAGGTTGGCCATGGGGAACAATTCCTTCCCCTTGGGGCTGTCAGGGGCTGGAAGGGGCTGCCCAGGGAAGGGGTCGAGTCCCCAGCCCGGGGGGGATTTAACAGCCGGGCAGAGGCGGTGCTGAGGGCCAGGGGTTGGGGATGGGATGGCAGGGGTAAGGGAACAGTTGGGCTTGGTGAGCTTAAAGGGCTTTTCCAACCTCAATGATTCTGTGATTCCATGATGCTCTTTTCTCATCCAATGAAAGAAAGTCAAGCAAAAATGCCCAGGAGCTGGTTGAAAGGAAAGCCACAGGTTTCCACCACCTGCATTTCCCGTGGTCTTGCTGGAACAGGTTACCCGGAGTGATTGTGGAGTCTCCATCCTTGGAAGTATTCAGAAGTCCTGGGCAACCAGCTCTAGGCAGCCCTGCTTGGGCAGCGGGGTTGGACCAGATGACCTCCTGAGGTCCCTTCCAACCTCAGCCACCCCATGGTTCTGTGACTCCACATGCAACTGGACAGGAGGAGAGGTGGGTGACGTTTCACAGGTGTGGTGACGCTGAGGGAAGACCGTTGTACATTGAAGAGTCAGTGATCCGCGGAACAGGCTTCCTGTTCTGTGCTGTGCTTAGGGATTGAACTTGCTTTCCTTTGGTGAGGAAGGCTGTATCCGGGAGACACATCCTAGCGCGTGCTCAAACGCCACGGCAGCCTGGGAGCTGGTTACTTGATCCCTTCTTTTGGAATTGCTCGGACTCCTCAGAAACAGCATCTTTGGGCTGACCCACGGGAGCACATCTGCAGAGAAAGGCAAAGAATCTGAGGGGAAGGCACCTCCTGAAGTCAGATTGTGTGCTCTGGGCAGTCACTGAATCGCAGAATAGTTGAGGTGAGAAGGGACCAGAGGCTTTCCAGAGACCCAAAGCAAGCCCCGGCAGAGCCCTTGCCTGCAGGCGGCGGTCTTGGCTACAGAGCAGGCCCGGGGAAGCGCTCTCCGGGCTCAGGCCCAACACCTCTCCAGCCTGGGATCCCCCTCCCAGGGGTCTGGGGAAAGGGCGGGCACAAGCGCCCCGTCCCCCGCCCGTGCCGGGGCTCTGCTGTCCTTCCCGGGAGAAGCGGACATCCCCCTCCCTGCCCTAGCGGGGCTCCTCTCGCCCCCTCTCCATGGCCGGTCGGGGCGGGGCAGGCGGGACGCTCGCTCCGCCGTCCCCACCGCTGCTGCCGCC
>NW_009260771.1:107487-116657 GCF_000687185.1 Egretta garzetta
CCCGCTGCGAGATGGCGGCTCGGGAGCGGCCCGCTGGGATGAAGAAGAGGTTGTGCCGTGGGGACTGCCCGGAGGGATGCTTCAGGCCACGCTGGGCCCCACACTGCAGAGGGAAAAGGGACGCGGAAGGGAAAAAGCCAACGGAAGGCGATTTGTAGGTGCGAGGCAGGGTGAGAGGGGTGGCACAGGGAGCGAGGGGAACACGCGGGGCAGGGCGTTCGTTTCCCATCTTTGCCCTGCCAGTGTGGTGGGTGGTGGGCTGACCCTGGCTGGATGCCAGGAGCCCACCCAGCTGCTCAATCGCTCCCCTCCTCAGCTGGACGGGGGAGAGAAAATATGACAAAAGGCTCGTGGGTTGAGATAAGGACAGGGAGATCACCTGGCAATAACCATCATGGGCAAAACAGACACGATTTAGGGAAATTAATTTATTGCCGATCAACGACAGAGTAGGATGCTGAGAAATAAGAACAAATCTTAAACCTCCTTCCCCAGCACAAGGAGAGGGAGGCCCCATAGACACAGATGTTTGTGCTGTAGTTACTGAGGACAAGAGAGAGGAATCACCGTTTATTTTGGGTGCCACAAACTGAAATTTTAAGCACAGGAGATCCATATCCAAGCTGGACATGAGGACTCCTTGTCCCATCAGTGATGCTGAGAGGAGAGGGAGACGTCTCAATCTGGAGCCAAATCCAGCTGGCCAGTTGGCATTCAGGCAGCTGATGGGGGCATTTCAGGTTGTGAATGTCTGAGGCCCAAGTGCTGAACCCAAGCATGAGCCTGCTACATGCTGGATACAACCGGAACAGGCTGCCTTCAAATTTTGTTAATACCTGCACTAAACAAGCGTGGTTGGTCCTGAGTCCTCCAGATAATACAGAGAGGGGACAGACCCACCGGCGAAGAGGCCGGTCACCTGCTGTGTGCTTCTGCACAGACGCTATTCAGACAGGAAGAACTGTGAGCGTGGGGTTCATGAAGGAGGAAGGTGAACCTCTGAGCTGGAGGGAGGTCTTGGAAAAGGAGGAATTTGATAGGCACGACGATAAGAGACCTTGGTCCTGCTTGAGACCGGTAACGGTGAGCAGCCATGCAGCTTAAAACCGGCCCTCCAGGTCTGCCTGGACTTGCCTAACCCTCCAGGACCAGTAGTTCCCAGGACCCTGCCCCTACAAATCATACTGGAATCACACCTGGGGTTTGCAACAGCACCTCCCTTTTTAATCCCAGCAGATAAATCCATTTTGGGTGCAGGCTGGTCGCTCCCACTGGGGACAGCCGTGGCTGGGCTCTGATGTGCCACATATCCCCGTCCTTCTGCTCTTCCTGCTGGGCTCTGTCCGCCTCTAACACCTCATCCAGATCGTTGGCAGGGCTGTGTGGCTGAAACAGCAGGGACAAAATTGCTCTCACGCCCTGAGACCTGTCCTGGCCCAGCCCTGCCCCATGCCCGCACACCCATGGTCCCATCGGTGCCCACTGTCCTCAGCTCAGGACAAGCACTGAGCACTCGCTTGGAGCTGCAGAGAGCTACCCGGAGGCAGGGGCTGACCAACATCATTCCCAGGCCAGCAGAAATGGGAGGATGCCGTATCCAGCCCCACGGCTCAGGATCAGGATCATGGACCCAGTGCTGACGAAACCATGCCGGGACGTGGCAGGAACCGTGCACACTTACTGCTTCAGTGAGATCTTCACTGGGACACGCTGTGGTTCCCATCTCCACACCTCCCTTCTCTCCTGGAGCTCTCTGTCGTACTCTCTTCTCCTGAGGTAGGCTGGAGGAGTGGGGCAGTAGGATTTCTGAAAAGCAAGAGACAATTCTCAAGCAGCAGGCAAATGCAGGGCTCTGTCTCCCAAAAGCGCCAGCTCTGTGGCCGGCTGTGGCAGGCATGCTGCAGACGTAGTGGAGGCATTGGGACAATCACAGCCACAAGTCCCCATGGGGATGTTGGGGTTGGACCAGGGGCTCGCCGGGCTTCCCAAGTGGCACAGCTGAGGTGCAGCAGTTATGTTGGGGAACTCTTGGTTTCCTTTTTTATGAACTTCTTACCAGGTAATCTCGTCTCCCTTCTAGAGCCACCTTTGTCTCTGTTTTGTCAACTGTCAACTTCAAGACAACACGTGCTCTCCTCTGTCACGCGAGGGGAAAGAACAAAAAAGAGTGCATTTTGGCTTGAGGGGCCACAAAAGGAAATGGCCCAGCCCAGCCCAGGCCCTGTTCCCCCCCAATTTGGGGGAAACAACACAGCCGTGCCTTGCAGACCTCCACACCCCCAGCCCTGCCTGGGGGAGGGAAATGCCATTCCTCTGCCTGGCTGCCAGTACCTGGGCATTCAGGGCAGCTGTGCTGGCCTGCCAGGCCTCCTGTTCTGCCCACTCGGCTCTTTCTTGCTTTTCCTTCTCTTCCAGCAAGGCTGCCCGGAGACTTCGTTCCTCTTGCTGCATGCACAGGTAGCATACCTCCTGCAGGGCCCACGGACACACACGCAGTGTTAATAGCAGCCACGGTGGGGTTTCTGTGCCTCGTTCTGAACACTTCTGGCTGCAGCGTCCTGCTCCTGCTGCCGTAACGGCATTTCTCCACCATTCACTATGACACAGTGGCGACACGGGGTGAGATCACCTACCTGTCCCACTCTCCGATGGCCTTTGCAAAACGGGATTTCAGTTTTCCGTCTGCGTTGACGAGTCACTTTGCTCTTGCCCTCCTGCACGGAGCTCCCCTCAATCCCCGGCAGCGCACTGAAGATACAAAGCGGGCAGGGTTTGGGCGCTGCCAGACACACTCGCATCTCCTCTGCGAGCGCAGGCGTGCGAGTCGGGCACCCGCCCCTGCAGCAGAAGGGGGTTGTGCAGCAGAACCGTGTCGCCTGCTCTTCGCCTGCTCCTCCACGGAGCAAGAGGTGCTGGGGGTGCTGCGGATTGGGCCCTCTCTGCATCACTGGAGATGACTGCCTCCTGCAGAGCCCCAGCTGAGTGACCTCGAGGACTGCCTGCTGCTCAGCTTGCTGGGCTTGGGGCTGCAGGGGGCTTTGCTGCTGGGGCACGGTGAGAGGAGGAGGCAAGGATGCAGGGAGAAATGTTATCTCCTGCAGGAAAAACTCCATCTCCTTTTGCCCAGGAGAGTATTGTGCCTCCCAAAAACCAGGGATGGGTTCACTTCCACCTAAAGGAAGTGAGAATGTGATCCTCAAGTCCTGGAACCAAGAAGCCGACACGGGAGTCCCACAAAACCCTGCCACACACATGTCCTCCAGCAAGAAAACGCCCACCCCAGGGACATGTCCAAAGAGCCTTCCAGAGCTGATCAAGGCAACGTGTCCATCACAAACATCTCACTCCCGCAAGGACCAGAGCACACCCCTGCCCCAGAGCGTTTCTCCAAGCCTCTCACCTTCCTGGGTGACGCTTGACGCCCAAGGCTTGCTCACCCTTGTCATCCTTTCTTCTCAGCCCAGGCAATGTCACAGGGGAAAGCTTCCTCCGATGAAGGAGACTCTTCTCAGGAGGACTCTCTGCGAGTGAGACACAGGAAATGTCCTCAGAACAACAGCATCTTTGTGGCCTCTCAGACAAGAAGCACGTGCGGAGCTGCTCAGTCCTGGTGGGAAACATCTGTGCCAGCATTCCCGAGTCCCTCGGAGTCACATTTCCTAGGAGGACTTAGGCAGCTGCGAACCCTGTATCTCATCCAACTCCACAGGTCCAGAGTGCAACTGTCATGGCTGTTGTATTCCTTATCTTGTATTGTGTTTCCCTAGGACATCTTCTGAAAAATGGGGCTTGCCAGGAAAAGCTGGAGACCCCATTGAGTCTCTTTCGGGCAAACAACTTCACCCAAGGGGAAGAGATCCCAGGCTGTCTGCACTGGTCTTGTAGACACATTTGCTCCTGTGGCCACTGTGAGCCCAAAGACGCTGTTTTAAGGAGTCTGAGCAATTCCAAAAGATGGGACCAAGCTACCAGCTCCCAAGCTGCTGTGGTGTTGGGGCACACGCTTGGAGACTTCTGACAATCTTCCCAACACAACTTTACTTGTGAAATGAAGACAGGTGGAAGCCCCCGGATATACCAACCCTCCTTTTCCTTCCACTTAGGGCACAAGTTGCTGCTCAGCGTGAGGGTGGAGTCTATCCCCTTTTTGTCCCCCTCCAGTACAAACACACTCCTCAAACAAAAAAAGCCTTGGCAGGATACAGCAGGGAGCAGCACGCAGTGTTCACCAACCCCAACCTGGAGCATTGCGCTGTCCAAGGGTCTTCCACAGTGGGCCCCAGAAGACTATTTGGGACAAATGCAGCCACAAGATGGGCAATTTTCTGACCCACACATCACCTCGTAGCAAGGTTTTCTTTCCCTGGCACTAAGGGCAGAAGGGAAACCTGCAAGGCAGCGTCAGAAGCCATCCATTGCTTTGTCTTCTTTCTCGGTCCCCTTACCAGTGCCTTCTTCCACGTGTTGTTGGAGCGACGTGAGAGACCCCAGAGTGGCAGATTGTGCTTGGGCAAACTCAGACCTGGAAATCAGAAGACATCAAATATGAAGCCGACACAGGAGTCCCACAAAACCTTGCCACACACGTGTCCTCCAGCAAGAAAACACCCACCCCAGGGACACGTTCAAAGAGCTTTCCAGAGCTGATCAAGGCAACGTGTCCATCACAAACATCTCACTCCCGCAAGGACCAGAGCACACCCCTGCCCCAGAGCGTTTCTCCAAGCCTCTCACCTTCCTGGGTGACGCTTGACGCCCAAGGCTTGCTCACCCTTGCCATCTTTTCTTCTCAGCCCAGGCAATGTCACGGGGGAAAGCTTCCTCCGATGAAGGAGACTCTTCTCAGGAGGACTCTCTGCGAGTGAGACACAGGAAATGTCCTCAGAACAACAGCATCTTTGTGGCCTCTCAGACAAGAAGCACGTGCGGAGCTGCTCAGTCCTGGTGGGAAACCATCTGTGCCAGCATTCCCGAGTCCCTCGGAGTCACATTCCCTAGGAGGACTTAGGTCCTCTCTGATGGGGTTAACTGAAAGAGCGCTTGGCAAGATATCCTCAGGGTATAATGGGATGGAGTGGGGAGGTGTCCTTCAGCAGATCAACCGCAGCTGGGACCAGTGGGTGTGCATTGCATAGCCTTGGCTTCCATGCCCTGGCAGTAAGGAAACCTGCAAGCCTGTGCCAGGATCCATCCATTGCTTTACCTTCCTTCGCTTTCTCCTCAGCCATGACTTTTCCCACGTCTCCCCCTTGTTCAGACTGGAACTCTGCCCTCAGCCTGGATAACAGCCGGCTGAACTCTTCGCTGTGAAGAAGGTGAAAAGGGGTGAAGCTGACAGCGGTGTCTCACAAACCCCTGCTGTGCACCTGCAGCCCAGCCAGAAGATGCCGGCCCGTGTGAGGTGCACTAATTGCCTTTCAGCGCTAACACAGACAGCGCGCCTGGCAGAAACCTCTTGCTCCCACGAGTACAAGACCACCTCATTGCCCTCATCCTCTTCCCCAAGAGCCTCACTTGTGCACAGGCTTCTTTGTGCTGTCTTGTTCCTTTTTTGCCTCCTTGGCCCCTGTCGGTTTGCCTGGTGGATGCCTCTTCTGACGGTGGAGACGCTTGTCGGGAGGGCTCCCTGCAGCTGTGAAAGAAGACACCTCTTCAGAAGAGCAACTTGTGACCGCCCTGGCAAGCGGAGGTGCAGACCTGCTCAGTCCCGCACGGTCTTTACCTTCTTTCTGCCTGGATCCCTCTGCGGGGGGAGAGTCCTTGGCTGTTCTTTCAGGGGGTGGCTTAATCTCAAACCTGGGAAGAAGCAGACACAAGATGGGAGAAAGGGAAGGACACCTTCCCTTGGCATCCAGCACTGTGAGGTCTCTTGTTTTCTAAACCAGCACATCCAGGCTGTTCGCCACCTCAGAGGATGCCGTCAGGTAACTGCATGACACAGCCACGAGCTCCCCAGCTCCCTGGCAGACCCTCCCTGATGCACTCTCTGGATTTTTGCAGAGCCAGCTCTGCTCCACGCCTCATCGGTGGATCTGCTTAGCAGGGCTTGTCCCAGCATGGAGCTCTGCAGAGCCCCGCAGCCTCCCTTTGGGCCAGCAAGTCCCTCCTCTTCCTCCCCCTTGCTCCAAGGAAAAGTCATTCCGGAGACTTTTCATGTCCTGGAGTCTCAGGAAAGACAGGGAAATGTCCCCAGGGGGGCACGTGCAGGTCAGATCTTTGACCAGCCTTGAAGAGAGGCTTCGTGGGTACAAGCCAACACACAGGAAAACTGAGAAGCTGATTTTTAAACTCTTTTTGCCAGCACCCCATCTGGGTCTGTAACTGTGCTGGGAGGGTAAAGCACAATCCCTCTTCCACACTAATCCAGGTGAAGATGGTCAGAGTCAGGAATAAGAAGGAACACGCATGGAGGTAGCTGGGAACCCTTCCTGTGAGGGAGCATTCTTCAGTAACCTTGGGAGCAGGCACGGGCTGGCAACGCAGCCCTGGCAGCAGGAGCTGAGAAGCCATGCAAATGTACTCACGTGGGCAGCACACGGATCCCCCCAGGACACACGTGGAAAGCTGCAGGTTTGTTGCCCGATACCACGTTAATCCTTGTCTGTGGGTTCTGCAGGAAGCACAAGAGACGTGGCAGATGAGGCCAAGGAAAGGAGCTCCTCCTTCCCAAAGGCAGGAAGCTTTCCCAGCGCTCAGCGGAGCTGCCTCGAGGAAGCTCCCTCCATGCGTGCCTTTCACTACCAGCAGCCCTCCCTTAGCACAAACAAGAGCTGGGTGGTTGCGCTTGGTCTTGCACCAGCAAGCTGTTGGGCATGGATCCCTGACTGGAGAGGTGTTGGGCTTGAGCCAAGACAGCTCTTCTCCAGGCCTCCTCTGTAGCCAAGACCACCGAATGCAAGCGAGGTGCTCTACAGAGAGCCCTTGCCCAAGTCGTATGCTGATCGTGGCCGGCCAAGAGAAGCCAGGTCCTGAGTCCGCTGAGAGGATCTCAGAAGACCGCCAAGGAGCCCTGGAAAAAGTGTTAAACTTACAGACAGCAGGCAGTTTAACAGCATTCCAGTGCCATCGATGGTGAGGAGAAAGTCTTCATAGTATCTCATCGTGAGGATCTTATTTCGGCTCATAAGGAAACCTATGCCCTTGAAAACAAGGTCATAATCCTCTCCGAGCCCTGCGCCCCAGCTGAAGAGCACCACGATGTCATTCACGCACTCCTTCACCAGCTTCTTTGGAAGGGTCGTCCTCTGAGACAGCTGAGAATAGTCCAGGGGGACGATCTTGAGGTCCTCTGGAAAACAGCAAAAGAGGAGCAAGGTCAGGCAGGCAGCAGCTCTGCAGGCGGAAGGAGCTGCCCACCCCACCGGCACTCCTGTGCTGCAGACATCTCTTGAGCACTGTCCTGGCCTAAACTCAAAGCTCCGCAAGCTGTGGTGTCAGGTAGAAAGCAAGGGTTTCTTCCAAGCAGAAGTAGGACAAAAGGAGTGTGGCCGTCGGGTGGGAGCCCTCTGTGGGGAGATAGGCCCAGCTCCCGTGGCCACGTGGAGGGTGCCAACTCCTGCAGCTGTGCCACGCTCAGGCCATCAAAGACTGCATAACAGCCTTGAGGGTCAGCCTGGCCATCCCACCCTGCGCCCTCGTGACTGCTCACAGTGTCAGTGTCGCAGATGTGACGCGGGTCGTGCGTTTGGACAAGGTGAAGATGTTCTCTGGCTCACAGCCCAACGCTGCTGCAAGGGGAAAACGAGGCCACAGGCCACCGCCTTACCAGGAATGTCTCTGTTGGCATGGCTGATCCCCTGAGCCTGGGCAACTCTCTCCGACAGATGAAACTTGGGTGCGACCACATCCACGTTCATTTCACTGCTGTGCTTTCTCAGCACATAGAAAACGCCGAGCACATCTATGGCCACACCCTGAAACCAGTACGGAGCAGAGAAGAAGAGGTTTAGATGCACAAATGGAGGCCTCACCTCCTAAGATCATAGAATAGAATCACAGAATCATCAAGCCCAACTGCCCCCCTACGCCTGCCATCCCACCCCCAAACCCTGGCCCTCAGCACCGCCTCTGCCCGGCTGTTAAATCCCCCCAGGGCTCGCCCATTCCCTGGGAGCAGAACCTGACCCCCACCTCGCTACAGCCTCCTCTCAGGCAGTTGTAGGCAGCGATGAGGGCCCCCCTCAGCCTCTTCTCCAGACTAAACAACCCCAGCTCCCTCAGCCGCTCCTCGTAAGCCTTGTGTTCCAGACCCCTCACCAGCTTTGCGGCTCTCCTCTGGACACGCTCCAGCAATGCAACATCTTTTTGGGATTGTGAACCCAGCATTCGAGGTGGGGCCGAAAATATGCAGCTTGAAGCTATGCCAGGTCCAAGGGGCATTGGGCAACTGAGCAAACCCTGAGAAGGGTCCCAGGCTGTTGGCTGGAGCTCTGCCCTCCCACAGCAAGGGCTACAAGTGGCCAGAAAGGCTCGAAGCCTCCCTTCTACTGCAGCCAAATTCCCTTCTTGGTGTCCATTGTCAAAAGAGCAGCTCTGTCACACCTTAGTGCCCTTCTGGGCACGAATTTCCTCTGCTTTCCCAGGAGGGAATGGACACTTGCACTTCATGGTGGGGGGCTGCCTGACAGCTGATCATGGAAACCATTTCCAGGCACACAAAGGAAAAGAAAGTCATCAGGAGTTGTCAGCATGGCTTCACCAAGGGATGTCATGCTGGACCAGCCTGATAACCACCTACGCTGACATGGCTGGCTTGGTAGATGAGGGGAGAGCAGTGGCTGTTGTCTACCTAGACTTTGTTAAGGTTTTTGACACTCTCTTCAAGGAGGTCCTCCCAGAGAAGCAGATGAAGTCTGGTCTGGATGAGCAGACAGTGAGGTGGATTGAAAACTGTAAATGGCCATGCCCAGAGCGCGGAGAGAAGTGGCACAAAGTCTAGTTGGAGGCCAGGAACCAATGGAGCACCCCAGGAGTCAATTCTGGACATGCAGAGTTGGACACGAGTCCAATCCTCTTTAACATCTTCATTAATGATGATGGGTCAGAGCGCATCATCAGCATGTTTGCTGATGACATCAAACTGGGAGGAGCGGCTGATCACGCCAGGGTCACGCTGCCATCCCGAGGAACCTCGGCAGGCTGGAGAAACAGGCTGGCAGGAACCTCATGAG
>NW_009260771.1:116798-120803 GCF_000687185.1 Egretta garzetta
AGCTGCAGCAGCAGTGGGAACGGCAGAGCGAGCGCCCCGCCTGACCACACAGAGAGGGAGAGCAATGCTCTGCGGGAGCAGGAAAGAGGATTTCTGCTCCAAGGAGCTTTCTCCCAGCAAGGACAGCAAAGTCCTGGCACAAACAGTGGCTGGGAATGGGATCCCAGGCTGGAGAGGCGTTTGGCTTGCACTCTTCTCCTGGCCTCCTCTGCAGCCAAGACCACCGAAGGAGCTCTACGGAAAGCTTGCATTGCAGAAGGCTGCGCCTTGCCCAAGTGCTACGCTGATGATGACAGGCTGAGAGAAGCCAGCCCCCGAGTCCTCTTAGAGGACCTCAAAAGACTTCCAAGGAGCCCCCACTCCATGGCAGGGGGGCTGCCTGGGCTGCTGCAAGCTTCCAGGTACCAGGAGGAAGAGGAGGAAAACCTCACCTTGTTCAGTGCAAACTGCTGTAGCATGTACTCGGACACACTGTCCCAAATTCTTAGGACTTCTGAAAAGCAAGAGCAAGACAAGTCAGGCTGTGAGCCAGCGGGCTTACCACCGCTCAGCACCATCCCAGCCACAGAGCTGACGGACCCAGCTGTAGTCGAGCACATGGCAGAAGGACGTGCGCAGCCGGGGCTGCAGAGCCCAGCTCTTGGCTGACTGCTGACTCAGCCTCAGCGTGAGCCCAGGGGCAGGCTGGAGCTTGGTCAGGGGCAGCCGAAGTTTGGGCATGGGCACCCCACTGTCTCACATCCACAGGGGGAAGTGGTCCCCCTGCTCCAGGGTGGGGAAAGACAAGAAGTGCCAGTGGGGAAAAAAAGAGTCTGTGGCTGGATGCCCAGCAGAGGAGCCCAGCCGAGGTGGCTGGAAGCAAAGCCTCCAATTTCTGACACAGACATTGCAGGGTTCTCTAGAGACCCAAGGGAGGTACACAACACCTCGACCTTCCCCTTCCCCTTCCCCTTCTGATGCTGCTCTGCAGAGCTGACCCTCTCCCTAGGGAAATGTCAGCATGGACCTCCACCAGGAGGGCGGTGCTGTGCCCCTGGGGGGCTGTGGCATCCCCAGGGTCTCCCCGGCCAGGACCAGCTGGGGTCCCCAAGGCAGCCCACAATTTTGGCAGTACCCTGTGCGGGAACCCAGCTGGAGGAGCTCCTGAATCCTTACCATCCAGGCTGAGCACCCTCAGCGCTGGGAGCTTGATGAAGGGAAACTTCATCATTTTGGCTGTGCTTTCCATTAGGAAACACCAGCTTCCCCGCTCTCCTCCTGCTCCTCCTCCACTGCCCTTCGGGGACGTGTGGGGAGGGCCCGGGGGCAGGCGGGGGCAAGGGCAGCTGTCATTGTGATGTCAGACGTCCCGCTGCAACCTCAGGCAGCGTCACAGGCACGGGGCAGAGTCAGGCCCCAGACCCAGCAGTCCAGGCGACCAGCATCATAGGGGACCATCAGTCAGAAGCCCCACAGCACCGGAGGGGACAGTTCTGCCACGTCTGCTCTCTGGTACCCCTGGCGAGGGCTTGGTTGGTTATTTTAATGTGGCAATCAAAAGCACTTGGCATCCAAGCAAGATTTGAATCCTAAGGCCGTTAAGGAGGCTGGAGGCTGTTAAGCCTCCTCCAATGACCACCAGCCTGAGGAAGAAATGCTTTTGCCTTTAGGGACCACCTCCATGCAACCCATCTCTGTCTGCCTCCCAGCCCTTACCACATGTCCCTCTCTGCTCCCGTTCATGACTTCAGGTCCCCTCCAGCCCCCTCCCCAATCCTTCAGAGCTCCTCCACTCCCCTGTCAGCTCCCGTCACCCACCAGCCCCGCTCTGCACCTTCAGACCTCTGCCATCCTCCCCCATGCATGCTCAGATCCACCTGGCTCCCTTCCCCTGGGATTGCCTGTGCCCCGGCGCATCCCCCTCCCTGCACACCCCCGCAGCCAGAGCCCTCCTCCTCTGCCTTCACATCCCCCCTACCCCTCCACGTTCACTCCAATCCCTCCTCCTTCCCACTCGGATGGATGCTGAAAGGGCAAATATGATCAGAATTGATCAGAGGAGAGGAGAGGAGAGATTTCAGCTGGAAGGGCCCTACGAGGATCACCTTGTCCAGCTCGCTGCCCGCTTCAGGGCTGACCTGACATTAAAGTGCACCATGAAGGGCATTGTCCAACACTGAGAGGCTCGTTCCCGTTCCATTTCACGCCGTTGATGACTGCCCGGTGCTCCCATCCACCTGGATCCCTCTGCGAGGCCTCCTGTCCCTCAAGGGAGCCAACCGCACCTCCCCGCCCAGCACTGTCGGCGAGCTCGCTAACGGCGCATTCAGCTCCCGCCGCCAGGTCGCGGATCAAAATATTGAGCAGCGCCGGCCCTGGGACTGAGCCCTGCGGAACACGGCCGGTGACCGGTCACCAGCCAGACGCAGCCCCGTTCACTGCAGCCCTTTGGGCCGCGCCGTCCAGACGGTTCTTCACCCAGTGGTGAACCAGCTCATCTGGTCCGGGATGCTCCTCTCCAGAAGCAGAGGTCGAACTCCACCTGGAAGACAATCCTCCGGGCCAGCTGCAGGTCCAGGATGGAGCAGATCAGCCCCCAAAGCCTCGCTCACATCACAGGAGCTCCTGGCACGGCAGCAGGGACACAGGCGTGAGCTGGTGGCCTTTGGACAGGCAATAGTCACAAATGCATTTGCCATGGGATACAAGGAGGCGGCGGATGCAGCTTGTGAGGGGCAGCTCACAGTTCCTCCTGCTGGGCAACAGCTGGGAGAGAGGAGTGAGAGGATGCGAGCGGAGCAGCCCCACAGGCACCGGGGTCAGTGTGGAAGGAGCGGGAGGAGGAGCTCCAGGCGCTGGAGCAGAGATTCCCCTGCAGCCCATGGTGCAGCCCATGGTGCAGCCCATGGTGAAGCCCCTGGTGAAGCAGGTTGTCCCCCTGCAGCCCATGGAGGTCCACAGCGGAGCAGGGGGATGCCCAAAAGAGTCTGTGACTCTGGGGAGAGCCCAGGCTCCTGGCAGGACCTGTGACCCTGTGGGGACTCACACTGGAGCCATCTGCTCCTGAAGGGCTGCACCCCATGGGAGGGATGGACCCATGCTGGAGCAGTGCATGAAGAACTGCAGCCTGTGGGAAGGACCCAGGCTGAGGAAGGTTGTGGAGGGCTGTCTGCTGTGGGGGGACCCCGCGCTGGAGCAGGGGAAGCGTGACGAGGAAGGGGCGGCAGAGGCAGCGTGTGATGAACTGACCCCAACCCCCATTCCCCGTCCCGTTGCTCTGCTTGGCGGGAGGAGGTGGAGAAGCTGGGGGTGAAGTTGAGCCCGGGGAAGAAGGGAGGGGTGGGGGGAAGGTGGGTTTTTTTGTTTTAGATTTTTTAGAACCCCAAGGCGCACCAAGAATGGTGAGGGAGGGAGCTCTGTGCCTGTGTGGGAGGGGGAGGAAGTGCTGTTGGGGGTAGGGCGGAACATGGGGAGCCCCCACATTCCCTCCTGGGAGACCCCCGAACAGAAGCAGCCAGAGCCAGCAACCCCAGAGAGTCCTTAGCAGCCAACAATGGACCATGGCTCTGCCAGCCCCGTGGCTCCCACCGTGCGACCCCCGGCACACCCAGCTGCTTCAGCCTTTTGTCCATCCCGAAACCTTCTACCCCCAAGGTAGAGACCCTGACCCCTGCAGCCCAGGGATGCTCCGTGGGGGAGGGAATGGAGGTGACCACTGGCGATCGCTCCTGTCTCTCTCTCAGGCTCAGCAGCCCAGCCCCGCAGCCTGGGCACCCCGGCGGGGGCAGCATCCCTGGCAGCAGCCCCAGTGGGCATGGCACCCCTCTCTGCTCTGGCACCCCGGCACCTCTGGCACCTTCAGCACCCCCTGACCTCCCCAGCACTTCCAGCACCCCTGTCCCCCCGGCATTTTTGGCACAGGGCTGCAGCAAGCCCAGGCAAGTGTCCCTGCCCTCACCTGGGTGATGTGTGCCCAGTAAATCCAGTTTCCACAGAAATCCCCAAATACTAGGGGCCACCTCTCCC
>NW_009260771.1:121017-121380 GCF_000687185.1 Egretta garzetta
TGGGGCTCCTTCTTGAGCCCCCGGGTTTGCTGCGTCCAGTGGACGAGCACCAACACGCCTCCCCCAGCCACCTCGGTGCTCAGCCATGGTGCCGTGCCTCTGCCGGGTGCTGCCCTGTGGGGCCCCAGCGGCTGTGGGACCCCCCTGGGCCAACCGCAACACCTTGCACCCTTCAACTGTCGGGGGAGAGCAGTGGCCCCAGCCCCCCCGGTGCTGCCACTGGGCTTCCCTGGCTCCCAGCCCACGGAGCGGCAGTTGGCACGGCTCAGCCTCCCCAGCACGGCCACCCCTGCAGGGACACCCCTGGGCAACAACATCCCCCCGGGCACCAACACCTCCTCAGCCCTGGTGCTGCCCCCCGCC
>NW_009260771.1:121883-122260 GCF_000687185.1 Egretta garzetta
AACCGCTCTGTGCCTGTGTGGGAGGGGGAGGAAGTGCAGGGGGCATGGGGAAGCGGCACCCAAGAGGTGCAAAAGCCCCGCTGAGCCCCAAATCGGAGCCGGTGAGCCCCAAAGGGCATCGAGCCGCCCCCAGGGCCGAGTCACTGCCAGCGGGGCAGGCAGTGGTGTGGGGGGACTGCCCTGCCCCCTTCCCCAGGGGAAGCAGCTCTTTGGTGGGGGAGCCAGGACAGACAGGTCCCTGCAGGACTCACGGACACGGCCCCACGCAGAGAGCAGCACCGGGCCCCTGGGACAAGGACAGACCTGGGGGGCAGGAGGGGCGATGAGCGTCCCCTCCAGCAGGGACAGGGTACGGGGCAAAGCCCTTCCAAGCCTCA
>NW_009260771.1:122275-123036 GCF_000687185.1 Egretta garzetta
GGGTCCCACTGCGCTCAGCTCCGGAGCCCGGCTTTGCCTCCCTGCCGCAGCACAATAACCCCAAATCACCCCAGGAACAGCGAGGGAGGGAGCTGCAGGCCCCAGGGACCCTCCTCCGCCTGTCCAGCTGCACCTTGGGCAGCTATAACTGACCGACACTTCCAGTTCATCCCATTTGTTTCCCGTTTGCTGTGCGTGTTGGCTGGGTGTAGAGCTCCTTTCTGCCCTGCGAGTTCACATCCTCACAGCGGAGCTGCCTTGAGGAGCGGGACAGTCTTGCAGCCAGGAGCGGGGCTGGGCTTTGAAACTCTCGTGCTCCTTTCCCGGCAATACAGAGGTCAAAGCTCTGAACTTTCTGCAGTCATCCTGTGCCACCTGCATGCCCTGGAGGTGGGTAAGCGGCAATACGGTGCTTCTCCCTGCATCCTTGCTTCCTCCTCTCACCGTGCCCCAGCAGCAAAGCCCCCTGCAGCCCCAAGCCCAGCAAGCTGAGCAGCAGGCAGTCCTCGAGGTCACTCAGCTGGGGCTCTGCAGGAGGCAGTCATCTCCAGTGATGCAGAGAGGGCCCAATCCGCAGCACCCCCAGCACCTCTTGCTCCGTGGAGGAGCAGGCGAGGAGCAGGCGACACGGTTCTGCTGCACAACCCCCTTCTGCTGCAGGGGCGGGTGCCCGACTCGCACGCCTGCGCTCGCAGAGGAGATGCGAGTGTGTCTGGCAGCGCCCAAACCCTGCCCGCTTTGTATCTTCAGTGCGCTGCCGG
>NW_009260771.1:124304-125913 GCF_000687185.1 Egretta garzetta
GACCTGGGGGTACTGGTTGACAGCCGGCTGAATATGAGCCAGCAGTGTGCCCAGGTGGCCAGGAAGGCCAATGGCATCCTGGCCTGTATCAGGAATAGTGTGACCAGCAGGACAAGGGAAGTCATCGTGCCCCTGTACTCGGTGCTGGTGAGGCCGCACCTCGAATACTGTGTTCAGTTTTGGGCCCCTCACTACAAGAAGGATGTTGCATTGCTGGAGCATGTCCAGAGGAGAGCAACCAAGCTGGTGAGGGGTCTGGAGCACAAGTCATACGAGGAACGGCTGAGGGAACTGGGGTTGTTTAGTCTGGAGAAGAGGAGGCTGAGGGGAGACCTGATCGCCCTCTACAGCTACCTGAAAGGAGGCTGTAGGGAGGGGGGGGTCGGCCTCTTCTCCCTGGTAACAGATGATAGGACGCGGGGGAATGGTTTGAAGCTGCGCCAGGGCAGGTTTAGGTTAGATATTAGGAAAAACTTCTTCACTGAAAGGGTTGTCAGGCTCTGGAATGGGCTGCCCAGGGAGGTGGTAGAGTCCCCATCCTTGGAGGTATTTAAAAGAAGGATAGATGAGGTGCTTAGGGACATGGTTTAGTGGTGGGATGGCAGGGTTAGGTTAAAGGTTGGACTCGATGATCTCAAAGGTCTTTTCCAACCAAAGTGGTGGGTGGGAAACCATCATGGGGATGGGAAACCATTACTGGGATGGAAAACCATTGTTGGGATGGAAAACCGTCACGGGGCTGGGAAGCCCTCGTTGGCATGGGAAACCATCGCTGGGATGGGAAACCCTTGTTGGGGTGGGAAACTATCATGGAGATGGGAAACCGTCACGGGATTGGGAAATCATTGTTGGGATGGGAAACCATCACGGGCCTGGGAAACCCGTGTTGGGGTGGGAAACCATTGCTGGGGTGGGAAACCATTGCTGGGGTGGGAAACTCTCGTTGGAATGGGAAGCCATCACGGGATTGGGAAACCATCGTTGGGATGGGAAACCCTTTTTGGGGTGGGAAACCATTGCTGGGGTGGGAAACCATCGCTGGGGTGGGAAACCCTCGTTGGAATGGGAAACTGTCACGGGACTGGGAAATCATTGTTGGGATGGGAAACCATCACAGGGCTGGGAAACCCTCGTTGGGGTGGGAAACCATTGCCGGGGTGGGAAACCATCGCTGGGGTGGGAAACGGTTGAGGTGTCAGATGATTATATTGGGTCCTCCTGAAAGGCGTTTAAAGAGCGATGCAATCATCGGGTACAGGCAACGCAGCCTCACCAAGGGAAAGTCCTCTTTAACTTAATGTTGTCCTACGGTAACGTCACCTGCCCAGAGGGTGAAGGGGAGGCGGTGGGTGCAGTTTTTCTGGATTTTAGTAAAAGTAAGGCTGATCCTTCAGATGTCCAACTGTGACAGGAGCCGGTTCACCACTGGGTGAAGAACCGTCTGGACGGCGCGGCCCAAAGGGCTGCAGTGAACGGGGCTGCGTCTGGCTGGTGACCGGTCACCGGCCGTGTTCCGCAGGGCTCAGTCCCAGGGCCGGCGCTGCTCAATATTTTGATCCGCGACCTGGCGGCGGGGGCTGAATGCGCCGTTAGCGAGGTCGCCGACCGT
>NW_009260771.1:126183-127819 GCF_000687185.1 Egretta garzetta
GGGGCGGGCGGGCCCGGCGGGAGCCGGCAGCATGCCCTGGCAGCCCAGAGGGCAACCACCGGCCCGGGGGGCATCCAACGCAGCGTGGCCAGCCGGCCAAGAGAGGGGGTTGTCCCGCAGCCTCGCCTGGAGCACTGTGTGCTGCGCCGGCCCCGCCGCTTGGGAGGGGTGTGAAGGTCCTCGAACGCGCCCAGGGGAGGGCACCCAAGCTGCTGGCGGGGCTGGAAGGAATGTCCTGGGAGGCTCAGACGGACGTGGGGAAGCATTTCTTTACCAAGAGGGCGGTCAAACCCTGGGAGAGGCTTCCTGGAGAGGAGGTCCATGCCCCGAGCTTCTCAATGTTGAAAAGACATTTGGACAATGCCCTTCGTGATGCGATTTAAGGCCAGGTCAGCCCTGAAGCGGGCAGGGAGCTGGACAAGGTGATTCTTGTAGGGCCCTTCCCGCGGAACTCCTCTATTCTGTTCTAGATAGGGCGTTGTTGTGGGATGAAAAATCAAACCATCATGGGGACAGACCCCCAGAACGCTCTTTGCCCCCAACAAACCCCACCCTGACCGTCCGCCATGGCAGGTACAGCAGCAGGGTCCTGCTCCCCCTGGTGCTCCTGGCCCTCCAGGTAAGTCCCAACCAGCACTGCCTGCCAACACCTCACCCCGTCACCCCTCCTCGCTTCACCACCCCAGCCCCCTGACCCCCCACCGCCCAGCACTGGGTGCAGGACCCCCCTCTGCTCCGCGCCCTGCCCTCTGGCGCCCAGAAGCCGTCGGGGGCTTTCCTGAGCTGGCAGGGAGCAACCGACTGGTGCGGGACCAGCATGGACATCAGCAATGTCCACAATACACTTGGCTGGCTCAACACTGCCAACAGCAAGGACACCACCCCCGACGTCCACGACATCCCTGATGTCCCTGCCTGCCTCAGCCAGCTCCCCAACTTGAGTTGTGGCAGAAGTGCTATGGAGACTTCCAAGGAGACTCCTCCAGAGCATCTTATAGCGAGTCTGGGGGGGCTCCATTGGAGACCCCCATGGAGAGTCCTGTGGAGAGTCCCTGGACGAAGCCCCTGAAGGGTTCCCTGGCGGCTCTCCCACAGCCAGCCTCCTTCTCTTTCCATGGCCCGGCGGTGCCTGCGGGCCCCGTGATCTCCATGCAGCAGCACAGACCAGCCAGGCTCCCATCAGCTCCCCCAAAAAGCGTTGGAAGGGGATGCGGTAGCAGCTGGACTGCTGAGGCTCTCCTGCTTCCCAGTGCAATGCCGGGGATGCCTGCGCTGGAGGAGGAGGAGGAAGAGGAGGAGGAGGAGGAAGAGGGACAAGCGCTCTCACCCTCTCCCACCTCATAGGAGCAAGAGTTAGAAATTACAAGTTATGAGTTATGAATGAGAGAACTTGCGGGCAAGAAACTCGTGACACAAGTGATACATTGGTGAGCTCGCGAGCTGGATGAGGCCGTGCGGGGGGGGAGCTCTCGCTTGTCTGTTTGTCTTCTTTCCCAATGAGGTCATAAATTAAAGTTTAATTTGCAGAATATGTTGTCCCGTCAATTTGGGAGATGCAAACAGACCCTAACGGGGGACATGGGGACAAGGCGGATGGGACACGGGACCGGGGAGGGGGTGGCTGGGGACACGGGGG
>NW_009260771.1:128812-138829 GCF_000687185.1 Egretta garzetta
CAGCGGCCCTGGGATTCGTGTCAGGAGCTGGTTTGGGCTATGCTCGGCCAGAGCTTGCAGCCAGCACTGGGTTTGCCTCGGTCATGGGTGAGAGGTGGCGAAAGCCCTGACCTGCTATTTCCGCTGCCTGGCTGGGCTGGGCTCAGTGCTGGGGCAGCGCTGGAGGTCTCTGACTCAGGGCTTTTCTGCTTTGTTGTTAATCTTTATTAGTAGGGAGGAGGAAACAAGCTTGTAAAGCTAGGGGGTGAGGCTGGATTTGGGATGTTCATCTGCTTGGACCAGGCGAGTTTCCCTTTCCAGGCCTGGCAGGCCGGGGGGTGATGCAGGCAGGCTGATGGGAGATCCCTGCCCCTCTCCTGGGAGTGCTCCGTGGCGTGAGGGGTCCTCATCAGCCCCATTCCCCATGTCCCTGTGTCCCAGGAGTAGCCCCTGCTGTGGGAGTACACTGGGTTCTGCAAGCAAGTGGGGAGCCCAGGGAAGCCTCAGGCTGCAGAGGGGAGAGTGCGGAGCCCAAACCCCTCAGCCACAGGGCAGTGACAGTGGAAAATCCAACTTGTGTGCGCCCCAGGGACCATTCTGGGCCTGGGCACAAGGAGGGAGGCGCAGCGCTGCGGCCACAGCATTCATTCCCCAGAAAGGGGTTTGCCAGTGTGGCCTTGCAGCTGCAGCCACAGGGTGAAGGGAGGGCTCAGGGGCAGTTCAGAAGGGACTTGTCCCCCATCCCGGCTTGGCTGCAGCCTGGGGGAAGGACACAGTTTTGAGCCATCGCTCTGCACGCTCTGCATGGGTCTGTCTTGAGCTCAGGCTTTGGCTGGGGAGAAGGAGCCGGGGACAGGCACCGCGGCTTCGCAGGGAGTAAAAGCGATTGCAAAGAAACAGGCAAACAGAGCAGGGATGATGCCTGGCACTTGCCTCTCCTGCGTCCTCGTCCCACAGGCTGGTCCCCGCGTGGGGAAGAGCGACATGATAAAGCTGCTCCTGTCCTGCTGCGGCTGCGCAGGTGGGAGCCCTCCCGGTGCTGTGTCCCTTTGCCTTACACTTCCTGTGCCTGGAGGAAGACTCAGTTGAGTGGTGCTGCAGGCCAGTGGGGTCACTCTCCCACGGGAAGCACTGGACCTGGCTTTGAAATATTCCCAGGAAGCAGAGGAGGGCTGCATTCGAGGCTCGCTCCTTCCCAGCACGCATTTACAGTGACGAATGGCCTGGTCGTTGGGTGGGAGAAGCTTCAGCTCCTTGGAGGAGCAGGCGCAGGTCCCTGGTGGCCGTGCCTCCTTCGTCTGCGTCCCGCATTGTGGGTTTGACTTTTAACCTCCAGCCTGCACTTAGATGGGCACGGCTAGAAGCAAACTGCAGGGTGGGATTGCACCTTCTTCTGCTGCCACTGGCTTTGGCAGTGACCTTCTCACCTGCTACACCCCTGGGGACAGGGAGGGATGGCGTTTCGCTCAGCATGTGCATGTTTTTGGCCTGAATCAGTCAGTTTGGGCTCAAAACCCCACATGAGGTCACTCTGCTCCTTCTCCTGTGCTAAGAGAGCTCTGAGTCCGTTCAGGCTCAACCAGCACCAGGTAGGCCATCCTCCAGCTTCTCCTGGGGCAGCTCATCCCATTTTGCCACGGAGGTTTGGTCTGAGCTTCAGGCTTGCAAATGGCCCCTCTGTGAGCGCTGGAACACAGGGCGAGGGGAGGCTGGAGGGGCGACGGCTCCCTTGGAACCCTCTGCCTAGCCAGGAGTCGGAGCTCATTGCTTTTTCCTGGAGTAACCAGCCCTTTTCCCAGCAGCAGAGGGATTTTCAGTGATTTCAAAGCAGTCCCCCAGGAGCTCGGGCTTTATCCTGAGGTGTGTTTAATGTGGCCGATTGAGTTCTGAAGTGGTCGGCAGCTGGTTTTGTTGGTGATTGAAGCAACTCAGTATAGGGAGTCAGGGGTGTGTGATGTCCAGAGAGGGAGGGGCAGTAATAAATGCCCAAACTGTGCAATGCTTCTCCTCTCCTTCTCCCTCAGCTTCTCGGGCAGAGCTTGGCAGCTTGACTACCCGCTCGGTTTGCTTTTTATCTTTCAGGCATTCAAAGTCTTTGAGCGGATGGCCCGGCAGGATGACGAGAAGAGGCGCCGAGAGCTGGAGGCAAAGCTAAGGAAGAAGGAGGAGGAGGAGGAGGCTGCCGCAGTTGTGAAACTGCCTCCTGCAGCTCAGGAGGTTGAGGTAGAGACAACATCAGAGCACGTCCCAGTGCTGGATGCTGAGGGCACTGCAGGGACGCAGGAGTCGGCCGTAGCCCAGGACGCAGCCCCCACTCCTGTGTTGGCAGAGCCCCTGGGGGCTGCTGCCCCTGCAGAGCCCCGGCCAACAGAACTCCCCACGTAAGGGTCTCTTAATTTCTTTGTGCTCCTGGCAGGGGGGAGGCAAAATCACCGAGGTGGTGTCTGTTGTCCTGCCATACAGCCATTTTTGGGGAGGGTGGCCCTTCTCGGTGGGCACTCAGCCTTTCGGGAGGCTGTGAGGATTCCCCATGTGGGCTCCTGTGGCTGGAGGGGGCGTGTAATTCCCCGCAGGTGGGCAGGGTTTTGTTCTCCTTACAGGTGGTTTGGTGTCTCCACCTCTGCTCTGAGCAGGGAAGGTGACATGTCCCCGTACACAGCCCCGCAGAGCTGGGCCGGGCCCTGTGGCTTCTTGCGCTGGCTGTGGCGAGCAGCGTCCCTTTTGCAGTGCTCAACATCGTGCAGCTGGGCTGATGCTCCTGTTTGTCGTAGCTCTGGGAAACTCCGGCACCATCCTGTAACCCTTTTCTCATGGAAATTCAGTGTTGGACTCCCTTGGCATGCTGTGAGACAGCCCAGCGCTGGCTGGGAGCTTGCACAGATACCCACAGTACCTGCCAGTCAGTGTGGGCAGGCCTGGCTGCATGGCCAGCAGCGAGGCCAGGCACAGCATCAAATACACACGGCAAAATACAGGTTCGGAGACCTCCAGAGGTTTCTGGCCCAAACCTTTGCTCAGAGCAGGACCAACTTTGAAGATCAGTCAAGTCTCTTTCAAACAGGGCTGAGCAGCCTTGGTTTTTACAAAAATGTCCTTGTTTCAAAGTCCTTCCAGGGTATCTGTGACTCCTCCAGCTCAGCTCTGTCTGCTGAGCCAGCAAGGTGAGCTCCAGCAGGCCGGCGTGGCCTTTATGAACCGCTTACCTGTGCAGGGTTTGCTCGTCCTTCCCTGGGCGTCACCTTGACCCCGAGCCAAGGCAAAGCTGTCTCGCCCCCTCTTGGGGCCTTACACACTGTTGAGTTTCAAGCTCCTGCATCTCCTCGCTGCTCAAGTCAGTGCTTTGCCTCGCCTCAGGGAGGGATTGTGTGAGCAAGCCACGGCAGATGCTGTCTCCTCCTTCCTTCTCCGGTGTCTCTCGTGGTCAGAGCCCCACACAATGGCTGTGCCACCCCCCACCCACTCACTGCTGCGTTTCTGGTCGTATGTGGGGCTTTGCTGCGGTCTGTCCCTGCTCTCCTGGTGCTTGGCGAGGAGGACAGCTTGGGCCAGCTTTAGACACATCGGCAGTGAGAGCAAGCCACCAGAGAACAGCAGGCTTTCATGGGAGACCCCCAAGTCCTGGAAGGACTGGGATGGCCGATACCCCCAAGGGGCAGAGAGGCTTCGGAGCCCAGGCTCTGGGGGTTGTTGGCCCTCGGCATGTGGAACGGATGGTCTGAGGACCAAAATCTTAGGGGCAAGGGAATGATAAGTGACAGGACTGTGACGGAGGCAGTGGTAGAGAGGGCCTGAGTGTGGCAGCCGTCGGGTGGAAGGGGAAGGGTGCTGGCTGTGCCCAGGCAAAGTGCCTGCCAAGTAACTTGATCCAATGGGAAAGAGGAGAAGGACTCGTACTTAACTTGACCGGTCTGACATACATCCCGCAGGATAAAAATAAGCCAGAAGCCAAAAATGAAATCACCTGAAAAGCCACGTTCTGCTGCCTGTGCTGGAGCTGTCCTGCGAAAGAAAGATTGTCCCCGGGGCCGTCAGTCTGACACCTCTCCTAGTGCAAAATTAACAAGCCAAAAAAAGCCCTGTTAGAGCTGGCAGGTCTCTGCAGCCCGGCTGCACGGCCACGGCACTGACCTGTGTGTTTCCAGCTTGGCTTTATCCTAAACAGAAAGGAGAGGGAGACTTGAGCCCGCTGTGAGGCCGAGGGGGGAGCTGGGGCTGCCCTGAGTGCTGGCTGCTCGTGGCCCCTCACAGTCCACATTTGTTGCGTTCTGCCACGGGAAATTTTGACTTGGGCCTTTTGTTGTGGGGGCAGCAGCCATTGCGAGTGGTATTTAGCTGCCTGAAAACAGATGTCAAGGCTGTGGAAAGGAAACTGGAGGGATTAGGAAGGAAGCTGAGGGCTGATGTGGGGGCAGGACATGTCTGATGGGGACGGTTTCTGTGGTGGGTGGGGAGAGACGGTCTCGCGTGCTTGGCTGGGTGCAAAGCCCAGCCCTTGCATCCTCCACCCTTCAAGCATCCCGGCACAACTGGGGAGTGGCCCCCGAAAGACTTCAGACACTTGGATGCTCTTTTGTAGCCCGCAGACGTGGCATCGAGCGCAAAGCCAGCTCTCCTTCCATTTTAGCCATGAAAAGAAAGTGTACATCAGCCAGATACAGGTGCCCGTGTGGCTTCTGCCCTGCCTGACGGGCTTTTCGCCCTTTCCTCTTCCTGCCTGCTCCTGTTCCCACCGCCCCAGCCGCGCTGGCGGGGTAAAACACTCACAGTCCCCGTGGTGCCTGCCCGTTTGGGTGCGTGGCGGGTGATAGCGGGTGCGGGAGGACCCATCCAGCGAGGCTTCGCAGCCCAGTGGTATCCAGGCCAGGAGAACAGGGTATCTGGGCTCTAAGTAGGGCAGAGTGGCCAACAGGTTTGTCGAAGGGCTGTAGTTGGTTTCTGTGCCTCTGGGGGGCACTGGAGCCCCCCCAAAAGGCGGTGGGTATGAGGAGCAGGCGTCCTGGGCACCCCCCGACAGACTATTAATAATTTAACTGGCTGCTTAATTCTGCACAGCCCCTCCTGAGCAAAACCCAGAGCCACCAGCCTGGTTACAAGGGCCGCATAAATAATGTGCGGCTCCGGCAGCAAGAATGCAGAAAAGAGCTTAAACGAAAATATTTTCCATCTCCCTTCTTCCCCCCGTCAGTGAAGAAAACCGCTGCCACCGAAATCTATATAAAAACTCGCTCATTCTGTCAACCTGACTGCTCCGTAAATGTAGGGCAGGTACCATCCCAGATCTGCCAGCTCCCATCAGAGCCTCGCTGTGCGCCTGGGTGCTGGTGCACTGTTCCCGAGCATCTTGTGAAGCGCAGCGAGATGGTAGCAGCTTTTTAAGGGTCGACCCGGAAGAATCAAGCCGGCTTTGTGGGTGCGGAGGATTGCCTGCAGGCGAGGAAGGTAGCAGGGCTCGGTTCCTTGCTCTGTCAGGGGCTTGACCAGATCTCCCCACATCCCTTGCTTTCCCCGCCTGTGAAATGCAGGTGATGCAGTGGCTCTTCACTAGGAAGGCTGCCCCTTAAATACGCTGAGGAGTGGGGGGTCTTTGGGGTGACCCACATGCCAGGAGCTGTGCCGAGGGGGACCAGAGTCTCCTTCCTGCTGCTGAAGAAGCCAGCTCCTCAGCCTGGCTTGCAGCTGCCCTGGGCATCCTCGCCACCCTTCCCCGGCCCTCCTGGCTCTCGTGCTCTCCCCACCACCCCAGGAGGGCAGAGCGGAGCATGGCCCCCTTGCACCCCCCCCGGGGCCGTTCATCCCCGGAGCGCACGGCCAGGGCCGGCGTGGCAGGTGCACTTCTCACGCAGGCCCCGGCTCTGGCTCTTCCCCCATCTGCTCCCAGAAGCCATCCTTGCCTGAGCTCAGCTCCTAATTTTGAACACCTCCGCCGCCCAGCACCCTCCCCTTCCCCCAGCTTGGATTTCATCCTGCATATATTTGCCACACAGCATTTAAAATAGAGCCCAGCAGCCCACGTGTGGCACTGCGCAGCCCGGCCTGTGCTTTCCGACTCTGGTTCCTGGCTCCCCTCTGCTCCTTTCTTTCTCCGAGGATGAACCGAGGGACCTGCCCTCCTCCCCCTGTCCCTTGAGCCCCATCCCGGGGCATACTCTGTGTGCAGGCAAGAGGTGGTGGCAGGGGGTTAGGAGCAGCAGCGCTGGAACCCTGTGCATGGTGGTGAATGCCTTGCCTTCATATATTTCTCCAACCAGCCCTTGCATCTCTCTCGGGTGCTCCGGCCAGGTGTGCTCAGGACTGGGGTGTTCAGGGTGCTGTCAGAGACCCTCTTGGACCTTGGGAGAACAACCTGCTGGCAAGAGCAGCAGGGCATTTGTCAGGCAGACGAGGTCTCCCAGAGAAGGATCTTTGGGGGAAGGACCGATGTTGAAGAGTTCCCTCAGAAGATGACGCTTTCCCCCCAGGTGACTCCAGCTTGGCTCCTGCCTTCCCCCGGGCAGCGAGGAGCTGCCGGTCCCTCCACTCCCCTGCCTGTGCAGGGCCATGGCTCGGGTTGGAGCAGGCCGGCACGGAGCTGTGGCACCCACACACCCCAGGTCAGGCTGTGTCGCTGGGCACGGTGTGCCCGGGGCTCAAAATGGGACCGGCGGGACACAGGGAGAATGTGCAGCACCTCGTCCCTGGGGAAGGTTTGTGGCTGCTGCCGGGGGACTTGACACGGTGATTTGCACTGCTGAGCCAGAGCAGAATGAAACCCCAGGGCCTCCGTGGCCCGACTGTTCACCTCCTTCGGCGTGGAGAGGGAAGAAGGGGCTGTAGTTGGGGACTGTGGTGAGAAGGGCGCTGTTCACAGCTCCACTGGTGCCTTCGTCAGGCCTCGAAGGAGACCCCGCCGTGCGTGACCTGGGGAAGAGACTCCCCCCGCCCTGTGCGTGCAGTGTGGTTGTGCCAGGGAAGGGGACGAGCAGGCAGCGTCCTTGCCTGCGCTGTGTCCTGGCCTCGCTGGCCAGCAGAGCCCCGGCCACGCTGCACACCCTGCCCCGGTGAGCTCTGCCTCGGGGCCGGCCGGCCGCCCTCTTGCTGCTCTGCCATCCCCGTAAGTGGGTGTTGGGGCTTGGCAGTGACCTACAAAAATCACTTGTGTACTTTCCGGCTCACTGTCCCTAGTGAGGAGCAGAGCAAAATTGAACTGAAATGTGTTAATCTGGTGCCGCTGACTTCTCTGACGCTCCCGCTCTCTCCTCTCCCGAGATCGGCCACTTCCATTCCCTGAGCTGTGCGGCCTGGGGTTAACCCTTTGCCAGGAGCATCCCCGAGATGACACAGCAGCGCTCCGGGAAATTTCCATGAGGCTCTTGTGTGAATCTAATTCGACTTAGCAACGGCTTGGCTTTGCGGGAAGCCCAGATGGATATTTTTTTCATTGCGAGGTGCTTGCAGGCTGGGCTTTCTGGCGTGGCTTCATTCTCCTCGGGGTGCCAGGGAGGGGAATTTCACTGCCGGGTCACTCTCAGCGGAGGAGTGGGGCCGTGGAGAAGAGGTACCGCTGCACGCTGCTGGCTTTGAGGCCGGTTTTGTTTGACTCGGAGGTGGTGTTATCTCAAGCTTTCTCCTCTCAAGCCTTTTCCAAGAGAACAGGCGGGAGAAGGAAGTGGAGCCCACGGATGCTCCTGTTCAGGAGGCTGTCTGGGACCTGTCCAGACCAGAAGCCAGTTAAACTGGTTTCCTTCCCTGATGTCCCCGTGGGCTCTCCCGGTGAGCTCACCGCAGGAGAGCAGGGTCCATGCTGTTCTTCCAGCCTGACCCAGAAAGACGGAGCTGATCCTGATCCATATTTAAGGGAGAGTCTGTCCTGGTTCTGATTCCTTTCGCGCGTGTGAGCTGCGCAGAGGTGCCGCAAGGCACCCAGAGCTGCGCGCGGGGAATTCCCCCGGCGCGGCTGAGGCCTGTCACGAGCAGGAGCCAGACAGGCCTCTGGAGAACGGCCTGACCTGGTACAGCCGAGCTCCATCTGGCCCCGTATCCTGTCTTCATCAGCGGCAGACGCTTGGGGAAGAGGAGAAGAACAGAACGAGCGTGCGGTGATACTTCCTCCGTGTTTTCCCCCTGCCGCCGGCGAATTGTGGCTCAGCAGCTTTCTGAGCCAGAGCAAGTGCTTGGTCTTTCGCATGGATTTTTTTTTTTCTTTTCGTCTCTGAATTTCAGCCCTCGTGTGCCTGGGGTCTCCGCGGCAGCGTCCTGCAGCAGGTCCACCACCATGCGGCACCGCCGTGTGCGGCTTTTGCCTCTGCGCAGCTGGCGAGGTGGCGAGCGGTTCCCCATTTCCCTTCTCCACCCTGTGGGGGGGTTTCCTACCGTGTCTGCTTCCCCCTTTCAGCCCATCTTATGCTGAAGAGTCCTCACTTGCTTGGTTGTTTCTCACTTAAGCTCCTCCTGGTCCTACATGATCCTCCGTCTTTCCTTCCTGGATGCTGGGGCGGCGAGGGCCATCCCTGTGCTCTGCGTGGGTGTGAACCCATTGGGGTTCTTCATGTCCCACCCTGTTCCTTTGCTCCTGGGCTTTCCTGCTGTCCTGGTGGGGCCAGGGAACCCTCTTCCAGCCACGTGGTCCCCCCCCAAGTCAACTGGCATCACTCAAACCTTTTTCTTCCCCTCCCAGCGCTCCCCAACACTGATGACCAGCTTCCCAGGTGGGAGCCGCAGCCCGTGCCGGCTGGGAACGTGAGCTTCGCTCGAGCCTTGCTGCTCAAAAGCCCTGTGTTGGCCAGACCTCCTTCCTCTGAGCCGGGAGAGGAAAGGCAGCGTCCTTGGCTCGTTGTGTGACACAAAAGCTGTTTTGCTCTCAGGAGCTGCAGCATTGCACTTGTGGTGCTGTCATGTTTGGTTTCTAGGAGGGATGTGTCCAGGTTGTACTGGGGGAAGCGGAGAAACTTCTCTTTAAGTTAAGTCCTCCCTGCCAAGCAGAGTCTTTCTTCTTGCAGCGGAGAGAGGCCGTGGCTTCCTGCTGGGGGAATTACTTGAATACGTAAACCTTCTCCCATAGCGGTGGAAGCTCAACCGCTCAGAAAGTATCTTTTCAAAGGGCTGAAACACTTGCACTGAGGATGAGATCCCCCCAGCCCTCTGCCTGGTGCAGCTCTCGACTGTAACGAGCCTTTTGCAGCTGATGAGGAATCAGTCGGGGCCCAATTTTCCAGCGCTTGCACGGGGAATCGGACTCCTCTGGTTGGGTTGCTGAGATCAGCAGCGGAGGTGCCAGTTCCCCTGTCGCACGCTGAATTGCTTAGGGCTTTGGTTGCCCTACCAAGGTACTGAGCTCCAAAATTAGGTCCCAGGACCAAAAATAACTAAATTAAAACCTATAAATTTTTCTCTTAACAAGCAGAAAATCCCAGGGCTGGAGGCCGAGGGACAGCGTGTGCCTGATTCTTATTTAAAAAAGCAGTATGTGTTTGCTTGTTTTAATATCGCCTTGTTCGCCAAAGGAAAACTACCACGAGCGTGCGGGTCTGGCACGGCCCCGCTGTGCTGTCGGGTGTTGGGAGAGATCGGGCCAGGTTGTGTCGGTGGTGTGGGGGTCTGAGAGGCCACCTTGTGCCGTGCTGCCACAATTCAATCCCACCGGATTTCTTTGGCCTTATCCCCTTTTTACAGCTATAATTGAACGCAGCCTGCTCTGGCTGTGCGTAGGTCTCTCAGAGGAGACCTCTGAAACCCAAGGTTGTGTAAGCTCTGTGCAAACAATAAAGATCCCAGGGGACCTTTCCGAACAGTAGCATGTCCTGCTGTCCTTGACCTAAATATCCCAGCAGTGGTGAAATCTAGCCCTCTGGTGACGACGCTCCGAAGCTCTCCTGCGAGCTGGCGGTGGCATTTCAACTCGCCTAATGTCAGTAAGTTGGCTCTGTCGAATGGCTCCGTAAATAACTCGGAAACTGAAAGGGAAGGCTAAAAGCTCCCCTGAAGAGTGTGAGCTTGGAAAAGAGCAAACCTCTCACCTGGCGGGGAGAAGGGCAGAGCGTCTTGGTGCTGTATGGTGGGACT
>NW_009260772.1:0-904 GCF_000687185.1 Egretta garzetta
CCTGCTCCCGCTCCCAGCCCCCTCCAGTCCCCTCCAGTCCCGCTCCCAGCCCCCTCCAGCCCCACCAAGCCTGCCCTGGCCTCGCCCGGCACCGGGGGTCCACGTCCCGCACCCCAGCACCTGCACCTGATGCCCTGCACCCCAATCCCAGCATCCGGGGTCCATATCCTGCACCCCAGCACCCAGGGCCTGCATCCCGCACCCCAGCTCCAGCACCCAGGGTCCATGTCTTGCATCCCAGCACACAGGGTCTGCATCCTGCACCCCAACCCCAGCCCCCAGGAGCCCCAGCCCACACCCCAGCCCTCCACCTCCCACACCCCAGCCCCAGGGACCCGCACCCCACACCCCAGCACCCAGGAGCTGTGTCCCACACCCCAGCCCCAGCACCCAGGGGCCCACACCCCAGCCCCCAGGATCCCACACCCGACACCCCAGGTCCATGTTCTGCACCCCAGCTTCAACACCCGGGATCTGCATCCCACACCCCAGCCCCACTACCTGGGGTCGGTGTCCCACACCCCAGCCCCAGGAGCCCCAGACCACACCCCAGCACCCAGGGTCTGCATCCTGCACCCCAGCTCCAGCACCCCGGGTCCATGTTCTGCACCCCAGCTTCAACACCCAGGATCTGCATCCCACACCCCAGCCCCAGCCCCTGGGGTCCATGCCCTGCACCCCAGCCCAGACCCCAGGAAGGGATGTGACCCACTGGTCGTGCCGAGCCGTGCACTGGCCTGGGATGGGTGGAACAGAGTTTGCCGAGAGCTCACAAAAATACTCAGTGCTTTATTTCAACCTCCAAACCAAGGCGCAGACGCTGCCGGCAGGCAGCACGCCACACACATGCAGGCAGGGGCGATGGATGGAGCCCGGTATGGCGTGGTGGGGACGCTCATGGATG
>NW_009260772.1:4861-5201 GCF_000687185.1 Egretta garzetta
CCTGGGGGGATTTAACAGCCGGGCAGAGGCGGTGCTGAGGGCCAGGGTTTGGGGGTGGGATGGCAGGGGTAGGGGGGCGGTTGGGCTGGGGGAGCTTCAAGGGCTTTGCCAACCCAAACCATTCTATGTGCTACCTCCCGGCCCCCCCCTGCACCCCTGGGGAGCCGCTGCTGGCAGCAGGCACCCTGCAGGCGTAATCCCCCGAGGCGCTTGGCTGAGCTGGAGGTGCCCTGGCATTAGGGATTAACACCTAATTATCCACTCGCCTCTATAATCCTTGGTCAGCCTGGGCCCAGCCCAGGGACTCACGGCCAGGGAAAAGCGGAAGGGGAGGACCGAG
>NW_009260772.1:13377-13847 GCF_000687185.1 Egretta garzetta
ACCAGTAGCCGGCAGGGAGACAGGGCAGGGGGTAAGCGGCCTCGAGGGTCCTCAGCAAGAGCCCCCAGCTCCCCCGTAAGAGAGGTCCAGGCGCAGCCAGGGACCACGCACAGACACTCGCAGGGCCCAGGACCCTGGGACGATCCTTGTGGCAGCTCCACAGTGAACGCCCTGGCCCTGGCCCCAGGGGCAGCAGGAAAGGGAGGGGGCTCTCTGCCTTCCCCAGGGGGAGGGCAGCCCCCGCCGGGCAGCGGCACCGCGGCCGGTTGCGGCACAAGGCCGGCTAGAAGTGCTTGTCCTCCACCAGCGAGCTCACCACCAGCTCCTTGTTGCCGAAGTCCCAGAAGGCAGTCATGTGGAAGGCCATGTTGGAGAGGACAACCAGGTACTCCAGGAAGGCGAAGATGGTGTACGCTGGTGGAGGAAACACAGCAGGGGAGGGGAACCTGCAGCCAGCTCTGTCCCGGGAG
>NW_009260772.1:15151-15911 GCF_000687185.1 Egretta garzetta
GAGCCCCAGGGACGGGGTGCGCTGCCCCGAGCCCGCTGTGATCAGCCGGGAGCTGGATTTCTGGCTCCATTTCCCTTTTCCCCGTGCGCTCTCTTTGCTGCTTTGCCCCTTCCCCTCCTCCTCGCAGCCCGCTTTCTCTTTTCTTCCCTCCTGCAGAGCTTTATTTTCCTTTCTCTCACTATTTGCCACCTTGCAACTGGAAACCGCCTGTACTTCCCCATTACGAACAAGTTCCTCAGCACCTTCCTGCCCTTGCAGAAAGGCAGTTGCAACACGAGCCCTGACGAACGCGAGGCTTTTGCAAGACCAATTCCTGTCACTCACGTGCTGAAACTCCGGCAAACCTGGGGACCTTCACACCCCCCCCACCCCCTTCCAGCTCCTCGCATGGATATTGTCCTGGAGACGGTCCCAGGTTTGGCCTCGGAGAACCTGAACCCCACGGGGGACCCTTGGTAGCATCCTCTGCTCCGGTACCCTCTGCTGAAGGGGAGGGAAGGATGGGACACCATGGGACCAGAGTTGTCCCCCTTGCCCACCCCCTCCTGCCACCGCCAGCTCCGGGGCTGGGGGTAGCAAAGGTGAACAAAAAGCCCCTGACACGAACGGTGCCAGAATCCGGCGCCGAGATGCCGTGACCTGCAAGAAGAGATCGCTTGCGCCCTGCCCTAAAACAGCCCCGCAAGCCTCCGGCCCGGCCAGCTCAGCAGGCGCTGCCCAACTTCTCCCTGCTCCTGCTGCGGCCGGCAGGTTCCCCCCG
>NW_009260772.1:16025-16463 GCF_000687185.1 Egretta garzetta
CACCGCCCCTCCCCTGCCGAGCCAAGCAAGCGCTGCGGGAGCCAGGCCAAGCCTGCCGAGCCCTGTGGCCACCGGCCGTGGGAAGCGGGCGTGCAGCCCGAGGAACCCAAAGAGCGGGATAAGCCCCAGGAAGAGCCTGCCCGGCCCAGGGGAGCCGCGGCCCCGTGGGAGTGATTCACAGCTCGCACATCACGGGACACCGATGGAGCGACAAGGCGGATCTGCAGAGTGACGATAAGGGCGAGCGCCCGCTTCCCAAAGGACGCTGCCCACGGCCACGTGCCCGGTGGCGTGTCGAGCCCTCGGCCCGCTTCGCCCAAGACACATCCTATCTGACTGCCGCCACCGCGCAGCGCTTTCCTTTTTGGAGGACCTCGCCCGCCGCCCTCGCTCCTCGGGCGACAGCTCCATCTGCCGACACACGGCCCCGCAGGGGGC
>NW_009260772.1:16947-17471 GCF_000687185.1 Egretta garzetta
TCAAAACACAGGCAGCGGGACTTTTCTCATGGTTTCCCCCAACGTGAACACGGGAGAAACCCCCCAAATTACCAGCAAAGCCAGATGTTTAGAGTCAGGCTGCTCACCCTCCGACCCCATCCTCTGGCCCCGACGCTGTGATGGAGGCGTTGCACCAGAGCTTCCTGCCTGCTGTCCCTGCTATGTGCAGCAACATGTCCCCACCAGGGTCGGGGCTGAGCCCAGGGGACAGCCCCCGTGCCCAGCTCACAGCCAGCATCTGGCTTTTTGCTCCCGCGAGCTGACAGCGGGACACAGCGCTGCTGCTAACTCGCTGCAACCACGGGCCCGCTGCCACGCCGCGAAGGTGCAAGGCTTGAGACGGGCACTGCCCGGGGGTGCCGGCTGTGGGGGGAGCTGTTGCCTGAGGTGCAGTCAAGGGGGGGGCAAGGAGAATCACAGAATCACAGAATGTTTTGGGTGGGAAGGGACCCCCAGAGGTCACCCAGCCCAACCCCCCTGCAGGAGCAGGGACACCTTGAACC
>NW_009260772.1:21333-21807 GCF_000687185.1 Egretta garzetta
TGGACCAGCCATGGACGTGCAGACACGCGGGACGGGCTCTGGACAGCCACGCCAGCACCTCCCGCCTGCCTCCCTCAGCTCCTCGGGAGCGGGTCATGGACCAGCCCCGGCGGGCGACGTGGCAGAGGAGGGCGATGTGCAGGCAGAAGCGCTGCCAGATGCCAGCAGGGCACAGAGAGTCAAAACACAGGCAGCGGGACTTTGCTCATGGTGTCCCCCAACGTGAACACGGGAGAAACCCCCCAAATTACCAGCAAAGCCAGATGTTTAGAGTCAGGCTGCTCACCCCCCCTCCCCATCCTCTGGCTCCGACGCTGTGATGGAGGCGTTGCACCAGAGCTCCCTGCCTGCTGTCCCTGCTATGTGCAGCAACATGTCCCCACCAGGGTCGGGGCTGAGCCCAGGGGACAGCCCCCGTGCCCAGCTCACAGCCAGCATCTGGCTTTTTGCTCCCCCGAGCTGACAGCCGGACAC